>NW_020884908.1:5626435-6080102 GCF_003945725.1 Corapipo altera
GGGGCAGATGGACGGCGCGCCCCGGCAGGGCGCCTTCCTGCTGGGCAGCCCGCCGCTGGCCGCCCTGCACAGCATGGCCGAGATGAAGGCGCCGCTGTACCCCGCGTACCCCCTGCCCGCCGGGCCCGCCTCCTCCTCCTCCGCCTCCGCCTCGCCCGCCTCCGCCTCGCCCTCGCCGCCGCTCGGCTCCCCCGGCCTCAAGGCTCCCGCCGCCGCCGCCGCCGCGGGCGGGCTCTCGGCGCTGGGCACGGCCCCGCCGCAGCTCTCGGCCGCCACCCCGCACGGCATCAACGACATCCTCAGCCGGCCCTCCATGCCCCTGCCGGGCGCCGCGCTCGCCTCCGCCTCGCCCTCCGCCTCCTCGGCGGCGCCCGCCGGGCTGCTGGCCGGGCTGCCCCGCTTCGGTAGCCTCAGCCCCCCGCCGCCGCCGCCGCCTGCCCTCTACTTCAGCCCTGGGGCCGCCGCTGCCGCCGCCGCCGTGGCCGCCGGGCGCTACCCCAAGCCGCTGGCCGAGCTGCCCGGCCGGACGCCCATCTTCTGGCCGGGGGTGATGCAGAGCCCGCCCTGGAGGGACGCCCGCCTTGCCTGCGCCCCCCGTGAGTATCCAGCGTCGCGGGGCAGCGGGGGAAACGGGCCCGGGAAACCCCACCGAGGGTCCGCTCCCGTTGCTGGGGAGGCCCCGCGCCCTGGCATCGCGGCGAAACCCTCCTGGCCCCCCGCACCGGGCCCGGCCGTGGCCGAGGCGGCTTGGCTTTGCCTCGCTTTCTTTTGTTTTCGTTTCTTAAGTTCTCTTTGCTTTCTCTGTCCCCTCGGTCGGCGCGAAACCCTGTAATAAGTCGGCTATCGCCGGCTCAAAGCGGAGCCCCCCCGGGGGAAGGGAGGCTGCCGCCGCCGTCTCCGCAGGGGACTCTGCGGTCGGGAGTGGCTTTAGGGGCGCGCACAAACTTTCCCCGAGCTGGACTTTTCGTTACCTCCTGCTCGCACCGGCTGCGGCTTTTAAAGAAAACAATATCGTTTGCCCGCTCAGATTTTGGATCCTTAAAGGAAAAATAATAGGGGGGAGCCGGGAGGCCAGAGCCGCCGCCTTGCCGAGGCAGCAGTTTCGTTACAGATCCTCCCCCGCGGAGAGTCCCCCCTGTCCCCCGGGGCCGCTTGAGAGCGAAGCGCTCTCCCAAATCCGTAGATTAACGTGTCTGTCCCTGCCTTCCCTTTCTCTCCCCCCTCCCTTCGCCAGATCAAGGCTCAATTTTGCTGGATAAGGACGGAAAGAGAAAACATACCAGACCCACTTTTTCTGGCCAGCAGATTTTCGCTCTGGAAAAGACTTTCGAGCAGACGAAATACCTGGCGGGCCCGGAGCGTGCCCGACTGGCTTATTCCCTGGGGATGACGGAGAGCCAAGTCAAGGTGAGAGCAGCAGCTCACGCACGGAGCGGTGCGGGGCTGGGGCAGAGGGGAACAAAAGGGCCCCTCCGGGGAAACAGGGTCCGGCTGGGTCGCCTGGAGATGCTGCGGGCCGGGGCGGCCCAACCCGCGGGCACACGACGAGGGCTTCCCCGGTAGTTTCCGACACTTTGCCCCTTATTGCCTTATTGCGGGGACGAGGTGGTTCTTTTTAAAGCGTTCTAAAAACAAAACAAAAAATGAACCAAATAAACCCAAGCAAGACTGAGAAGCCCGGTATGTGTAGTCTGAACACCATGGGGGTGACCGGAGTGCTTGTGAAAGCCGGGGGAAGGGTGTTGTTGGGGTGTCGCACTGTCACACCCGCACTCTACGTTTTGGTTAAACTCTGGGCTTTGGGCAAAGTGGAGGTGTGAGAGCTAGGAGACCGGGCTGAGCTTCCCGGGAACGTGCGGGGAGGCGTTTGCTCGGCGGACTCGGCCAGAGGGGCCTCTCGGCGGTGCTCACGCTTTCAATCTGATCTGCACACCCTCCTTTGTCACTGCAAATACATCCCGATGGCTGGGAATAAATTATTGCAGCTTCTACAATGAAAATACCCCCCTTTTCTGGCAGCGCCCCGCCGGAGAGTAAATACATCTGGCGGGGCAGGGGGGCTGCAGAAGGAATCAGCCCCAAATGTGTGTTTCCGCGCCCTAGGCGGGATGGCAGGCAGCGGGCCTCGGGAGGCTGGGGACGGCTGTTGGCCGGCGCCGGGACGGGAGTCTCCGGCTGCCGGGAGAGCGGTGTCGCGGGGCTCGGCTGCGAAGCGGGAGTCGCTACTGCAAGCCGGGGATGGGGACGCGCGGGGCAGCGGGGCGGGAGCAGCCCGGCATGACCCGACCCGGGCGGCCGTGCCGGTGATGGTGATGCTGACGGTGGCGGCGGGGGCAGGTCTGGTTCCAGAACCGACGGACCAAGTGGCGGAAGAAACACGCGGCGGAGATGGCGACGGCGAAGAAGAAGCAGGACTCGGAGACGGAGCGGCTGAAGGGCGCCTCGGAGAACGAGGAGGAGGACGACGACTACAACAAGCCTCTGGACCCCAATTCGGACGACGAGAAAATAACTCAGCTGCTGAAGAAACACAAGCCGGGGGGCGGCGGGCTGCTGCTGCACCCCCCCGAGGGGGAGGCCTCCGTCTAGCCCTCTCCGCCCGCCGCCGCTTTCGGAGATGTACAGATCTATTTTTCTAGACTCTACGCGCCCGGCAGGAGGAGGAGAAGCCGGAGGGGGAGCAGAGAGGACTGCGGGAAGCGGGCCCCAGCGGGCGCGCCCGCCCCCCGGCGCTGCGTGTTGTTGTAGGGCGGCGGGCGGCGGGGAGCGGCGGGGACCGCCCCGACCCCGGCCTCGGTCCCGCTGCCGGTGGTGCGGCGGCCGCGTCCTGCCGTCCTTTTGTAAATAAACCGTGAGTCACCGCGACCATAGGCGTTCCTTAACTGTGAATATTTAAAATGTAAAATACCTTCTTTTTTTTGTACAGCGGGGGCCCGGGGCGCTGCCGCCCCGCCCGCCCCGCGCTCCCCGGCACTGGGGGCACCCCCGGAGCCCCGAGACGGCGGCAGAGGGGCCGCCGAGGAAAAAAGCCGCGGGTCCCTCCCTCGGGCCGAAACTGCAGCGGCCCCGTGTGCTATTTATTAGTATTTTTGAAACACTTTCTGTTGCGGTCGTCGTGCGGGGGAGGGGGAGGGAGGGCGGAGGGACAGAGTTCGCTTTCATTTACGCCGTTTCCAATCAACTGCGTGTTGAAAAAGTAGCTGGTGGGAATTGTCACAACCACTGTCAGTCAAAATATAAAATTCATTTAGTTGCTGTATTTGAATTTAAAGTGTGTTTTCTTTTGTATCATACGGAATACCATAGAATGTAAATTGTTTTCTTTTTTTAAAAGCTAATAACGATGATATATCGTGATATAGCATCTTAACATTTATTAATTTATATTAAAAATAATTCGGTTTGTAAAGAGAAGAAAAGCCCTTTGCAAGACCAGTTAAATGTAATGCACTTTCTGTTTAAAAAAACCCAACAAAACGATAAATCAATTAAACCAGTTTAAAGACGTCTGCTGCATTCACTAAAGGGTACAGATAATCTCATCTCATTAGAGATTAAATAAGGAAACTACGGTACAGGAGGAGGGGAAAAAAAAAGAAGAGATAATTTTCAAGATCTTTTGTTCAATCTTAGTATCTTGGTGGAGTTTTGTTTTGGTTTTGGGTTTTTTTTAAATTCTTCTGTTGAGGGGTTTTCGTTGCTGTTCGTGGTTTTTTTGGGGGGTGGGTTTTTTTTTTTTTTTTTTTTTTTTTTTTTTTAGAATGGAAGTTGTCCACTTTGCTGTGGAGATTCAAGAAGGATACAAATAAAATAAGCCGCGGCTTGTTTTGGAATGTGAGTGCACTTTCCACGCGGCCACTGAAGCGCTTCGGCTGAGTCTAAATTAGGCTGTTTAAACTTTTTCAGGGGCGGCAAATGCAAGCTTTTATTAACAGCAGAGTATTACCCTTATTAGGGGAAAGAAACCATTTTCCAAGAAGAAAACAGTGAATAAAGTAAGAGTCCGGCTAAGGGTCTAGAACAAATAGTTAGACCCAATACCAGAACAACTGTTTTAAATTGAAATTCATTATCTGACGCGATCATTTCCGTATCTAAACAGTCCAGAAACAATCCTGTTTTTTTTTTCTCCCAAGGACCAGCAGAGCAAACAGAATCGCTGACATGAGAGAGAAAAGGACCAGCTATTCTGGAGGAAATAGAGAAATAAATTAGTATTCTATTTGAGAATCATTTTCTAAATGAGGGGAAAAAAATTGGAGCAGGATTTTATTCCTCTTTTGGCTTAGACAATGCCGAGGCCAGGAGGAGGGAGCGAGCCCAGCGCTATGAGGCTGCCTCGGTGTGGCTGCCCGGGTTCTCCCGGGCCGAGATGCCGGGGGCTACCCATCGCCCACCGATGCTCCCACCCCCATCCCACACCTTTCCCGACTCGTAAAGGCAGGAAGGGAAAGGCCGGACGTTTTCAGGAAACCCTGAGTGGACCCTGCCGGCTCTCGCCGTTGCGGTTTCCCCGCGGGTTTTGTGGGGCCGCGGTGAAGAAATCAAAATACCGCGGGGTCCGGATCACGGGGGTGGGGGCTGGCCCGTGCCGGCTGGACCCTGGCCGGGCGTCTCCGCTGGGCTGGGCCTCCCCGCACGCCCGCGGCGACCACCCCGCCGCCCCCACTCCTCCGCAGCCCGGCCGCGGCCCCGGGCCCGGCCCTGCCCTCTCGTGTGCCCCCGGGCTGCCGCCAGTGCCGCCCGCCCCGGGGCTCCCCGTCCCCTTTTCCAGTTGACTGCAGCACCAACTGAGGCTTTCCAGTTAATTTACTTCTGCACAGAGACCCAGCTGGCCACCAGTTGCAGTTGGCACCGACAAAGTGGAATCGCAGGGAAAAGAGCCCAGCGCTGCCCGCTTGGTTAGGCTGGTTTTGTCTGGGGCGCTGGAGGAAAGAGCAGGGGATTCACATGAGCTCACGGCCCCCCTTCTCGAGGCATGTTTTGGAAGCCAAAGCCGACTGGGCTCGCTCTCCTCCAGGAAAGGACTTTTTAGGAAGAGATTCAATAGCTAGCCTAGGGATCGCTGCCATGGACATCGCGGTGAACAATTAGAAGACAAAATGTCAGCGCGCTTCATGGGGCGTGAGGTTCCCCCCGTGCGCGGGGGCCCGGCCCAGATCAGCCGCAGTTTCGGTTAAGTCCTTCAAACAGGCGGCAATTTATTGCGTGACCGTATAAGCTCCCGGATAACGACATCAAAAAAATACTGCACGACCATGTCTGTAGGGAAGGGGGGCCAGTAGAGCCGCTCCCCAGCAGCTGTCCTGCACTCGGGCCCGGGCCGAAACCCCCGCAGGGAGAAAGCGGCCGCGCACACGCGTGGGTAGAGGAGGGCGCCGGCGCGGCCGCGGAGCGAAGCGGGTGGTCCCTGCCTAAGCGGTGAGAGACCACTGCAGGCCGGTCCCGACAGCTCCCTTCACAAACAGCTCTTGGCTTTCTCTTCTTTCTATCATAGAGCCCTTGGGTTTAACCCCCATTCCCTTCGGCGTGTGTGCGCGGGATTTCCAGGCTCAGCGGAAATAAAGGCGGCTGTTTCTGGGATTTCCCGGAGCAGGGAAAATAGAGAGGGCTGTTTCTGGGTTTACTTTGCTTCGGTCACTGCCATGTGCCTTCTCTGGGGTGCAGAAGGTACTGAGGGAGACGTCCTTGGCTGTGCAATCCCGGGGTGCTCAAGGCATTCCCCCCACTTTTCCAACACCGTTGCTTTGCCGAGCTGCTTTGCAAGAGGAACCCGCTACGGTCCCTCGGCAGCCCCACTGAGCATCACCGCGGGCGAAGGAAAAACTTTTTTTCTCCCCCTCGCAGATGCCCCGCAGGAGCAGGACCCGCTCCGCGCCCTGCAACAGCCGTGGGCACCGGGGAACTGTGGGGAGGGACTGAGGGAGGGAGAGAGGGGAGGTATGGGAAGGACACGAGGCCCCGGGGGCCACACCGCCACCCGCACCCCGCTCCCGGCCGGCAGCTGCCGCCTGCGGGAGACATGCATATGGATGCGGGACATGTGGACGCGGGCAGGACCTGCACTACAGTGCCACAGGGCCCCGAGGTCGGCAGCTCGGGCTTCGCTCCGGGGGATGCAGGTTACAAGGGGAAGGCCGCGGCCGGCCGGCGGGCGGGAGCGGCCGCAGGGAGCGGAGAAGGAAGAGCTCTCCCCCCGCGGGGTAATGAAGCGGCCACTCGATTCGAGGCATGTGCGCTGGGGGGAATGCCGGTCCTTACGCCACTATCACCTGGCCCCTTACAGTCCCTACACCAGCGCTGTCACAGCCCCGAGGCCTTCGGGCTCTCTCATCCCGACGGCAACTCCCACCCAGAGCCCTCAGAGCAGCCAGCAGGCAAGGCAATGCCTGCACCCTGCCAGAGGGATGCTCGGAGCGACAGCCACACCGGGACAGCGCGACAATTTCAGCTGTCAGTGACCTCTCCCACCCTTCCCCTTACGCGTGGTCTCCTGTTATGAGCTCGTGAAACCCGTTATCGCTCATCACTTCCTGGCGCTATTAACTTGTAACGCTTCTCATGTCACGCACAAAGACGTTTTCCCCTCACTCTCCCTCTATTTTCAGCCGTGATGTTGTTCCGTGCAGGACTTTCGTTGTACCCAGGCCAGCCGCCCTGAGGCTTTGCTTTCGACACCCCTTCCCTCGGGACACGACTCGTCCCGCAGGCCAGAGAACCCGGGGTTTATTTAGAATGCAGGTGATGGGCTTTCACCCCAGGCTTGCCTCCCCCACCCTTCCCGAGTCCCTTCCCGTATCGAGGCGGCTGGGAAAGAGACACCGGCGCCTGCTGCGGGATCCCGCGTTCAGAGCCGGCGCCGCTGCCCGCAAATTAAAAAGTGAGGTGAACTGCTCACTCTTAATTGCAGCTCCGCCTTTACCTTCTGCACCGGTAGGTATTTCCCAGATACGTGTTTCTGGCAGCGTTTGCCAGCTGTCTCGAACAGCGGTTACAAGTCTCCGTGAGGGACGCAAACATCTGCCGGGAGAGTGGGAGGCGGGCGGGCGGCGCTGCTGCGGGGAGCAGCGGGCACCCCGCACCCCGCACCGCATCCGCACCCCTCGGGGGCCCAGCAGCGGCTCCGCGCTCCAGCGAACGTGATAGATAAGAATAAAGATATTGATACAACGACACAAGCAGGCAGCACCGCGCTGCTCCACATCCCCCGGGGGTTTAACCCCTGCCCGGAGGCCCCGGGGCTGCAGGAGGCTCTCGGCGGGGCCGGTCGGTGTCGGCGCTGCCCTCCGGGACCCGCGGGGAGCGCCTGGCACTGGCCCCGCGGTAATAACCCGTTTCCGCACACCCAAGTGCATCCCTGTAATAACGTCCTCGATCATTTATTAAAAGTCGTGTCAAGCGAGCCCATATAATTCATCTTTATGCAAATACATCAATGTCAAGCCATTAGTGTATTGCTCGGGTTTTTTATTAAAGTGCATTCTTTTTAATTCAGCTCGGTAAAATACGAGCCCTATTGCTCAAGAATTATAGCAACTATTAGAGTAACATATGGGCAACATGCACTCAGAAAATAAAAATCAACAGATAAAGTGGCAGGGTCACAACGGGGAGCAAACACTTAACAAAATGGCAGCGGGGTAATAGATTTTCCACCCGCGCCCCCCGGCGCTGGGGTGTCAGGAGGAGCCCGCCGGCGCGATCGTGGGGCGGCCCTGTCCAGAGCCCGCAGCCATCGCCACCCGGCCCCGGCTCCAGCCCCTTCTCCGGTCCCTTTCTCGCCGGGGATGCGAGAGCGCAGCCCTGCCCCACCGACACTCACCTCCGCGCCGCCCCCCCGGCTCCCCCAACTCTATCCTGGATTTAATGAGAGAGTTGCCCACATCCTCATCACCCCAGCATGGTAATTGAGCAGATCTATTAACTTGTTACACTAGATTTGTTTAAAGAGACTATTACACAGTCATTTAATCAATTTGTTACACTGGAGGTCCTGACTTATGAGACACTTGCCGTATGATTCCTTAATGACTGAATTAATTTGTTTTAATAAAACCAACATTGTGTACAAGCACATTTCGAGAAATGTAATTTTGGAGACGGAACAGTCCAATGCTTCATCTGATTAAGTCTTTTCTATGGTTTATCAAAGTCGGGAGTTGCCGTCATATACTGCATGTATGGGGTATTTTTCTTTTTTATAGCGTCATTAATTTAATATGGATCATTAGTTCTTTATACACATGCATGTTCTGACAAATGTACCCAATGAATAATGCACCTAATGTGTTTGGGCTCAAATGCATCACGCCATAAACAGAAACGGCCGCAATATAAATAATAATAAACAATAATAACAACAATTAATATCTCGGCCGCCCTGTTCCCTCCCGTCCGGCTGCGCTCCGGGCCGCCTTCGGGGCGGAGGAGCCGGGGCGCTCCAGCCGCCCCCCCATCAGACCGGGCTCACGGCTGCGGGAGCGCGGATAGATTTACGGTGAATTAAGGTTATCCCGAGAGCAGATGTAGGACAAGAAAATCGGTTTTGCTCCTGATGGAAACTGACGTGTGTGGAATAAGTGTAAATAAACACGAGGGTGCCCAAGAAAAGGAACTTGATGGTATCGATTATGTAAAATAATCGCCGCATTACAAATGTTAATGTACTATGGTAATGTACTGCAAACAGCTGGCGTGTGAGGGCCGGCTTTAGCGCAGGGGAAGGAAGGAGCAGCCTCGAGAAGCACTTCGGGAACCGGGACGGTCACAGGGATATCGACAGCGTTAACGGCAGTAATAGCACTACGGCGATGAGCAGAGTGACGCCCCCGCCGCGGCCCCACGCGGGGCACCCACGCCCAGGAGGGACCACCAGGGCCGGGCGGGCGGCAGCGATGCTGCTGCTACGGGCAGTGCAGCCACGCGAGCCACACGCAGGGCCGTGCAGGACGCCAAAAGCCAAAACGACTTCTCTACAGAACGTCCCAGAACCTAAATGTTCATCACCCTGAACAGATTGTTTTCATCTAATTTCTTGTACGTTGCCTTTGAAATTCTTCGCCCTGACAGTGTGTGTTGTTTTTTTGGTTTGTCTTTTGTTTGGATGGTTTGGGTTTTTTTTGTTTCGTTTCGGTGTTTTTTTTTTTTTTTTGTTTGTTTTTTTTTCCGTCAGTGACCTTGTGTTCCAGGAATTCAACTGGGCATCTACTTCTTCTTAGACATTGGACATGTATTTCTCGGACCCCAGTGGAATGTAAAACTCAGCCCAAAACGTGACACTTCTGCTACACCTCTCACCTCCTGCCCCTGGGTGAGCAGCCACCTGGCTCACACCTTCCTCTGCAAACAGTGACCCCAGATGTAGAGCCCACCGAGTAGCATTATTTTCCACACTGTGATATTTTGCACATAGCGGAACTCAAAATTAAACCTCGGACACTCTTATTGCTTGAGAAAGTAAAACGAGATGGTGAAAACACACCTTCAGAGCTGTTTTTCATCCTCCTCACACTGTTTCTCACAGATAGGCTGCCCTTTATCTTCAAAGCTACATGCTCTATCCCCTTTAAAAACGCAGGCAACACATCCACCAGCAATGAATGCAGTAGGTGTATTTAAGTAAATGGATTCGACCTTTTGCCCATTTTAACAGATGCTGCTCCTGACCACCCCAAAAAGCTTGTTTAAAGTTAACAGCATTAAGCATTGGAGGTCACAAGGCCAATTCAAGGTCATTTTAATTCTGACTAAAGGTTAATTAGATCACTGCATTAAAACAAAAATAGACTATACTAAACTTTAATGAGGACAGACAGGTTTTTTTATATACCTCTTCGCCGATCCCTTTATGATAAGGATATAAGGTAGGTATCAGAGAAGAAATCTTGCTGTCAGTTCCACAAATCAGGTTACGGGAGCTCCTCTGGCTTTACACTGGTAAGGCATAAATACAGTGCTTGGTCCATTTAAATTCTTTTTTTGTTTGTGAGATCGGGCATCTGGGTTTCTTGCTACTCTTACCCTTGTCCCCTCACAGAGAATCCAGAATTGCACTGCTCCACTTTGAGGAACACTGGCCTCAATGTCCAAATGTGCATGGTGGAGGTGTGATCATGGAAGGCACTAAAACTCATGGATGGTGAGGCACTTTCCTGGGAATGATATTGCCAACTCACAGAGCCAACAAACCTCATTTGAAAAACTTCACAATACTGTGCTTATGAGTGCTGAACTAAATGGGAAGGTAATTTCTGATCTGGCAAGTGTTACTGAGCTTTCATAGTACTTTGCACTCTGCACTGTGACAAATCCAACATTTTTTTCAAGGGTTTATTTAAAACATAAATGCAGATAGAAGAGATCATGGAAGTGAAGGATCCTGGTTCAAGCCTCATTATCCCTTCTGAGGAGAAACAAAGACCTCTACCTATGTCTCCTTCCTCCCATGCAACCTCCTGCCACTGGGCTACAGGTTGCTCTGGTGTGGACTTCTCTCTGGATGGAGCTGTTCCGCTTTGAGTAAGTAACTACATCAAAGCTGAGCAGTGAGGCCAGACATCCCTTCTTTTTAGGGAAATACCCTTGCTGCTGAGCCTCTAGCTAATCATGACTATTATCCCTCATCTCTTCCCAAATTGGACATATAATTCCAATCTCCCTCAGAGAAATTTTCTAGGGGAGAATGTAATCCAAATTATGTTTTCTAGAGGAAAGATGTGACTTGATAGATATTTTTTTTCCCCAGCAAAATTCTGTATTGTAATTAAAATTCCTAATAATTCCAACATTTAAAATTTACCCATAACATCAGGCTAGAAATAAGGAAGGGTTTTTATTGATTATTACACTACAGGTACTGGATGAATCACTGACATGCAGGGAGAATGGTCTGACTTACGTTCCTAGTATGGTCAGTCCACCAGAACAATTGCTCAAGACCACCAGGGTTGGACATACTCTAATTCTCCCACTCTGACTTGCCATGGGAATGTGACTGGAGTCACCAGGAAAGGCAAGTCGTCCCGGGACTGATAGATACAGAGGCACAACAAGGTGTTGGAGCACCAGTCAAATCACTAGAGGGAAAGAAGTGAAGAAGAGCAAGCTGGGGAGCTTATGTGCCAGACAGAACAATGAAAAACATGAATTACAAGTTTGCAGCAGCTGGTCACTAATGTTATTTTCATCTTAAAAGCGTGGAGTGTAAATGACACAATAACACCTAATGAGGTACCCACAAAAGAAACAACCTGAAAACACACCCTTCCCAACATACTTCTGAGTGCCAAAGACAACTACTGAAATTAGGATTGACTTGTTGGTTATTTATGATCAGCGAAAAGGCTACATTTATTGGATAATTTATTTATAATGAATAATTCAACTAGTTTTATATGGAAGACTTTCATTTGCTTGGGCTGTTCACTTGGGAGGCAGCGAGGCTGAATCAGTATACATTTTTCAGAGAGCCTTCAATTCCTAAATTTGGTTGTTCTCTTACTTAAGTTACAACACAATCACCAAATTCAAAGCTATTTTATCTCTTTTTTTTTTTGTTTGTTTTGATACAGTAATTTCAGACACTCACGTCTTCCAGACCACAGTATAAAACATCCATAGGAGAGAAAGAATTGCTATTGTAGCATTTTTGGGGTCTGCCATGTATTTTTAAATGTATTGCTTTATTAAAACAGTATTTTTCTCAGTACTTGCTGCAGGTCTGCTGCTACCACTGCATGCTACACCACTGTTTCCTTGTGCCCTCCTTCCACAACCACCCTGAGACTCTCATCTAACCCTGAGACTGCCAGCACAGTCTGCAATTCTCTGTGTGCAGACCCTTAACAGACCAGGGCTAGCTCCTGACTGGGCCAGCCAAATTCTTTCTCAGTACTTCCATCAGGACTAATGCAAACAAGCACTTGCCCCACCTTTTGTTTTCCCCATGGTACAGATGATTCAGGCTCAAGCCAGTGATTGCATCCTCACTAGACTTTCCCTTGCCTACTGCCTTAGCTTATCAAAAAGCTCACTTCAGAGGTTTTTTTGGGGGGCATTTCTATTTTATTTTAATTTAATTTTTTATTTATTTTGTTTAATTTCTTTTTTTCATTTAAGTATTATGATGCTCCCAGTCAATGGCCTGCTGGAAGAGGAGCTCTATGGTCCATCTTCTTGCTCATGCCCTGAGGTGATATTTACAGAAGGCTGTTGCTTGGTTTGTTTCTTCTTGCATCATAAGACTTTCCAAAACCTAACTCCCACAATTAAAAAAAAAAAAATTAATACTTGTAATGGACAATTGTGCAATAAATAAATTAATAAGCCAAGCATTCATGCATCTGATTCTCTGCTAGGAGAAGCTATCCTTGCTTTGTCAGGTCACTGGCTGAGGACCTTGGCAAATGTCTTTTCTCTGGGGCTGACAAGCTCCTGACCGGATACTCCAGCAACACCTTTCTAATTCAGTAAACTGTGTCTTCCACTGGAAAAAAAAAAAATGCCCAGGTCTTATATATATATAAATATATAAAATCGGTGTGTATGTAAAATAAACCTTCACCTATCTAGGCATATCCCTGTATGCATCTTTATTTGAATAGCTGTTAATCGCTGACGTTCCCCAAGGAGACCACCAGAAAGAATGTCAGGGGCCCTGCTCATAACCCAGCTGAATACCTGACTATTTTAAGGTACTCTGGAGCTGCATGAATCAGAAAGAAAACAGCTCCCCCTACCCATTTTATTAGAAGGCAATAAAATCTGGTGGTGTCTCATTAAATTTAATGAGCCTTCATAAAATAACCATTACACTGTGGAGGTAATGAAAAGAATAACTATGATGGTTAGTAAATAAACCAGCAAGGGTGATACTATTAGATGTACCAGATACCTACCAGGTATCAAGCAGGTAAATTATTCTCAAAGATTAGATTATGGCACCTTACAGCACTTTGGACGCATTGATATATTCTTCTATATCAGGTTTGAGGAATTTCTTTCCCCCTTTTCCCATATGACATCAGCGTGTTCGATGCAATGCCAATTGTTTTCATAGCGCTCGGCTGCACATGCAAAACCCTGAACAAATCAGCACACAGAGAACCTTAAAAACTAGATGCAAATTTCCATCAATGGCCATGGGTTCTATGCCTCCCTGTTTCTGAAGTTTCTTTTAAACTAGTCATCACTTTTGAAAAAGGCACTGGCAGAAGTCTTGGGGGAAAAAAATCCTCATTTGGCATAAATCAGGGCCATCCCATTCTGACATCTCCAATCACAGTGACAGGTGTGGGCACTAAGATTTAAAAAGGTAGCCCAAAGTCTATGTCTTTCTTACCTGGCTCATGCATGTCTCAGAAATAAAAGAGTTAAGCTAATTATGGGATCAGCTCCACTGAGAGTTTATGACTGCCCATAAAAAAGCAAGAAGAGGAGCTGAGGAGAGGCTAGCATAAAACTCCAGAAGGTTGCTGTGGGAAATGCACTTTTTGCATTTCCCATTTCACTTGAAATGGCACAAGGAAAGATTTTATTATGGTGGGATTACTCACAGGAGCAAAGAAGGAGGATCTGACCCACAGGTCTGCTTCTATACCTATGCTTCCTTCTGAGATTCCTTTTGCTCCTACTTAGGGCAACCACAGGATTATTACTACTTCAGTTGCTAAACAGACATTACATGTGGATGTGATGTGTCAGAGATATATTACAATACCTGCAGTGCTTATTCCTGGATTTCATTGTGGAATACAAACCCAAATACTGAAATCTAAAAAGGCTGTGAAATAACAGGCCAGAAGTTACCCTCTTCCAAATAGAGCATTTATTGAGAGATGACTATTTTCCCGAAACTCAGAGCTTTCACCTCCGGAAGGGCTTAAAACATGTCCTTCTCTTTTGGACACACCATGTACAAAACTGGACTGTGAGATTAGTAATTTTTGTTTATTGCTATGTTTTGTTTCCTTAAAAAAAAATCTCAGTGGCCAACTTTTCAGGTTTCTCCCAATCCAGAGATATCATACTGCACTATGAAGCTCAGAGGCAGCAGAGGCACTTGGTGCAGAAGTCACGTTCAAAACACTACACTGGATCTTATTCCCCACCCCTGCCTGGCTGCTTCTCTCCTGCCCTAGATGAAGGGGATACAAACCTTCCCTTGGTTGCTCTTTTGATGCTCCCTTGTCCATGAGAAAGATGAGCAGAGCTGGATTGTCGCACAGTCCTGCTGTCTCTGCACTCTTGCAAGTGTGCTCCTCGCTTGCAGACTCAACACAGGAGTACAGCACCATGCTCCTCTGTGAGAGGAGACCTTTGTGCCAGTGTAGCAGCATGGAAAGTGGTCTTGCCAGCAAGCCCTTTGGTTCACCCAAAAGTCGTTTCTTAGCAATTCACAGTCATTATTGTTATTTTATGGTAGAGGCAGTGCAATTTTTGTTGAATTATAAATATTGCAGATCTATTCCCCCCCTCCCCAGCAGCTCCCAAAGACATGTAAACCCACAGTGTGATTGCTCCCTAATCTAGTTGAGGTGATGAAATGGTGCCAAAACTCTCATTGCAATTTAATTAGCATATTCATGAGTCTCACTTTTGCAGTGTTGCAGAAACAACACAAATTGGTTTGTGAATTGTGAACTCCCCCTTCTTTGCCGTCATCGTCGTCTTTTTCTTCAGAATCACAAATTGTGGATTAGCAAGGCAAGTGTGCTTGGGTGACTTTGGTACTTGACTACTGAAGTTTGTTAATGTAGCTCTCTGGTTTTCACTGTGCTTTTCCTCTTGCACATTAGTGTATATGTGCTCCACTAACAAAAGAGTGAGAAGCAGGGCAGCTGAGGGGTTTCTACCTCTGCCATCCCGGCCAACCTGCTTCACTACCACAGCTCTGTTTCCTTTCTGAAAACAGGAATAACTGTGTTACTTGCAAAAAGAATTCAGTGCAACAGGCACAGGCAGTTCCAATTTTCAGATGAAAGGTGCTAAAGAACAGCCACTACATAGCCTCGGCAAGGGTAGATGTCTGTACTGGCCACGTGTTCACTATATGGGTGGCAGGATGCCATTAGGGGGTTCTGATCTGAAATTGAAGTTATTTAAAGAAATAGAAAACATTATTCCCCTTCCCTCTAGGATTGCCGGGACACACTCCTGAAAGGTCTTTCTCACCCACCAGCAAGGCCACTGATACTTACGGGGGATACCTGCAGGTCCCAGCTCATGGGATGGTCTTTGTTCACAAGCTGCAGCAGAGCTGGAGGTAAGGCTCTCCCTGAGGCTTGGCAGTAGGTTTGGATGCTGTAAGCTAAATCCTGTGTCTCAGAGAGGGGAATATGTTTGCAGATGACACCTCAGCCCCTGTCTTGCGCTCAGTTGCTCTGGCAGTACAGTCATTGAAGCAGAGTGGAGTGCAGCACCCACTCCCTGTGCACATTCACCTGCTGCTGAATTTCACAATAAGCCAGCAGCTTTTAAATATGTTCCACTTAAACTAAACATCCAAAGAGACCTATTCCTTAACTTAGCACAGACTGTAATCACATCTCTTAAAGGGAAATCACTCTTGTATCTGTGAGATACTGCTCTGGTGCTGCATTTGGAAAACATGAAGAGCTCCCCAGCTCCACAGTGGGTGCTGGTGAGAGGAGGAGGTGCTTCTGGGAGAGTTTCTCACAGATAACAGTCCTCTGCAACCTAAACCTCTTAGGAACAGAGGATGTGAAATACATTTGAAATGGCAGACTTTCACATGGAACTTGATTTAATTTTTCTGTGGAAAGATCACTTTGGACTCGCATTGTTCACATGAAATAATGAAACATTACTGATTTAATTAGACCTCAGTTTTTCAGTCTGTGCTTTCTATATTGTTGAAATTGCATTTAGCATGGGACAAAACTATCAATAGATAAAGCAATTTAAAAGGCACAGCTATATAATATATTCTCTACCCCTTTTCTTTTGCTTGTTTCAATTCATTGTTCAATTTAAGTATGGAAATAATGTTTGTCAAAAATTTCCTGACACATGAATTCAAGTTAAAAAAAAAAAAGGAGAGGAAGAAAGGTATAAAAAAAATCAGGGCATCTCCTGCTTGTACTCCTAACCCATTTATGGTACAATATACAGATAATCCAATCTACTGCTGAAAACAAGGTTTGTGCAGTTATGCTCCACTACTTCACAATGCTTCACTTAAAACTTGATAGTTTTCTCATATTTTCTTTCTCCTTGAACTAACAGTATGTTTTGGGCAGGTCCTAGTTGGCGGAAATAGCAGTTGCCTCCTGAGCACTAGCTCTCTGAGGTTTTACATGGGGGCTGTGAATTCAATTTAGGGAAAACAGAAGGTCAGTTTGTGAGATCACGACATGTCCCTGAGGGAAGGGCAGGGCAGCAAGTCCCACTGCTGGGCCTCAGAGTGGGACAGAAATGGGTTAGGAGTCTGACAGCCGGGGTCTGCTCAGAAACACAGAATGGGTCAGGTTGGAAGGCACCACAATTAGTTGTCTAGTCCAACCTTCCTGCTTAAGCAGGGTAATCCTAGAGCACATTGCACAGGATTGTGTCCAGATGGTTCTGGAATATCTCCAGTGAGGGACACTGTCTCTGGGCAATCTGTTCCAGTGCAGGGTCACCTGCACATTAAAGAAGTTCTTCCTCATATTCAGGTGGAACTTCCTGAACTTTCTGCCATTGTCTCTTGTCCTATTGTTTGGCACCACTAAGAAGAGCCTGGCTCCATTCTCTGGAACCCCTTCATTCAGATACTTACACACATCAATGAGTTGCCTTCTCTGTTCCCTTCTTGAGGCTGAACATGTTCAGCTCCCTCAGCCTTTCCTCATACGAGAGATGCTCCAGTCCCCTCATCATCTTTGTTGCCTTCCTCTGGACCCACTCCATGAGCTCCATGTCTTGTACTGAGGAGCCTAGAACTGGACACAGAACTCCAGGTGAGGCCTCACCAGGGCTGAGTAGAGGGGCAAGATCGTTTCCCTAGACCTGCTGCAATGCTCTTCCTAATGCCCTTCAGGATACCATGGGCCTTCTTGGCCACAGGGCACACTGCTCATGGACAGCCTGTTGTCCACCAGGACCCCCAGGTCCTCCTCTGCAGAGTTGTTTCCAGCAGGTCAGTCCCCAGCTTGTACTGGTGACATTTGCTCTCTTCCAGTCCTCAGACACCTCTTCTGATCACCACAGCCTTTCAAAGACGATCGTGAGCAGCCTCACTGTGGTGCCTGCCAGCTCTCTTGGCACTTGTGGGTGCATCCCGTCAGGCCCATCCATGTGGATGCTGAGTTTATGTAGGTGTTCTCTAATACAACCCTTCTTGATCAAGGGAAAGTCTTCTTTCAATATTCCCCTTACCCTGGTCTACTGGGTCAGAAATTGCTGAGGGTTGGTCTTGTCAGTGAAGACTGATGAGAAGAAGACATTCTGTGACTCTTCCTTCTCTCTGTCCTCTGTTGTCAGGATTCCCCCTCCGTTTACTAATAAGCCCACATTATCCTTAGTTTTCCAAACACTCTCTCCAGGCAACATTCCCACAAAAAAGCCAAACAAACCCAACCAGAACTCTGACCACTGGTTTTCGCTCATTCAGGAAAAAAAGCCTGAAATACAGTTTTTGCTATTCAGTTAAGGGATAGATGTCTCATTGCTAGTGCAGGTGAGAAATAACTGCAGCACATGAGCAACCCAGGAATGGATGCTCAGCACTTCATAACGCAGCTCAGAGCAGGACCAGTGATTTAGACTTGCAAGCCCTACAAGAAAACCAAGGCATTTCTCTCAGGTTTCTAGCACAAGACATGTTGTGTCCCAATTTGAGGCACATGGAGTGAAAATTGAAAACCCTCACTAAATTTGCCAGCATAATGTGAATAGTGCAGTCCAAATAAGGACTAAAAACTCCAGGATGTAAAATCCTTGAAAACTCTCAATTCAAGAGTATAATCTGGTCATACAGAACATCATCTATAGTGTCACTTCTGGAAAAGTCAGCTTGTTTAGACAATAATTTATCTTCATACAAATATTTGTGCGAGAATGATGGCACTGCTACAGCCACAGGATTTTTCTGTTGGCACCTACAGAGACTAAGGGAAGCTTTCCCTAGACTAAGGTTTTTTCATAGTCATGTTTGCAGTAAAGAAGCCTTTCCAAGCAAGCTGACATCCACCCTTAAATTACTTTCCTGTGTAGAGTGTCTGTGCTGTATAGTAGGAGACTGCTTATTTCTCATATTGATTTACACAAGGCAGGGTAGTGAACATACAATTAATTAATAGTTGACTTCATTGGAAGCCAGCTGTTAGCCCCATAATTTACAATGGGAACAGTTTCAGAATAAGAATAATTATACTTGTAGAAACTGTATTTATAGGTTTTAAAGGTCAAATCCAGCTTCCACTAAGGTTCATAGAGACCCTAATGATCTGAAAATGATTCTATGTCCTGATGCATGCAGCCATGAGTTTCACATCTTAGAGCAAGAATGACTTGAGATGTGACCCTTATCCTAGGAACAGGTATTTTCCCTAGGCCAAATCAGAAATCTGCACATCTCTCTCCAGCTTTGCTCCTGAAATAGGTCCAATCCAACAAAGCTTTCTTTCAAAAAAGCCACTACCTAAGTCTAAATTCTACCAGAGTTCAATATCTGCTTAGCTGCTTCTGATTTCCTGCAAGGAGAGTATTCAGGAGCACACCAGAGGAATGGTAATGGGAAAATAAGCAGTGCCAACCTCTAGCCAACCTGAATTTCAAACATGCCTCTTTTTGCAAGAAGAAACTTGAAGAGACTTAAATAAGTGCTAGTCTCTTCAGAGACAATGAACAACTGAAAACAAGTAAAGCTTCTCCTTTTAACTTTAGCTTTTACAGGATCTAAGGAGCTAAGAGAAATATTTTTAAGAATACTCAGGTCTTGATGTAAACCACATCCTCCTCAATTCTTCAGCACAGTTGAGTGCCCTTTGCCCAGCTCTGGACTCCAGACCAAGGTGTGAGGGTCTGGGATGCAGCATTGCTCCCTGCACAGCTATTTCCATGGGAAGAAACTGGATATATGGGCCAGAAAGGTACTTTTGGTCAGTCCATTCAGACCCCAGTGCAGAGGCTTTGTTGCCCAAAACTACTTTGCCCTGTAAAAGCAGCATTAGCAATTTTTCAGTGATCTCCCAGTTAGAGTTATCTATTTTTGGGTATAACTGAAATTCTACCCAGATATGATATAGGTACTGTACTTTTGTGAAGAAACATAGTACTAATTACTGACTTTCATTATTCATACATGTATTTTCCCATGTGTGCAATGAAATAATGAAATATATTTTATGTACAGCAGAAGCTTTAGGTGTGTGCTTGCACACATGTGCGTTTGGATGCTAACAATGATATTTATGTTCAGATACACATACCTAAATACATATACACATAAGAAACAAAGAGAAAATACCTGTAAATTATTAGCAAGCACAGTAGAAATATGTAGTCAAACAAAGAATAGTGCCATGTGAACATTGCCATGCTGATCTCAAACTAAGACACGAGGTCAGATTCAGATTCCAAAGCACTTTGCAAATATCAGCTGTTAACTGTAACCTACTGTAACAGGTAAATAGCATTATATTATGGTTTAGAGAGATGCAGGTAGATAAAAAGAGATTATACACAGTGCTTCCAAAGGTGTGGAAGTGAGGACATGCTCTCTCAACCATGTCTTCGAGCCCTGCTTACAGAAGGAGGCACATCCTTGCTGGAAATATTAGGTACTCCTCTGCTGCCTGCACAATGTAAACAAATATTAACTTCCCAACCATTAAACCAGGCTGTGTTGATCTGTTCATTTCTGGGCTACTAACCTAAAACCATGCATACTTTCTATTGCTTCTGCTTAAACATTGTTAGTGTGTATGTGCCATGAAATAAATCCATGCAACAGAACTTAGCTTTGCAAATGACAAATAAATTTATTGACAGAGCCTTCCTCAATATATTGGGTCAGATATTAAACAGCATTTAATTGCTGATGCCCTTGAAGCTAAAACATTATTACGTGTCGTCATATCAGGAATTCATCCTTGATGGTCATGCACTAATACTTTCTGCATGTTTTGAATGTGCTTTTCTCAGCCTCTGTGAATGTAAGCACTAAGAATTTAAATGCTCTGCACTGCAAATAAACTGGCCTCTGTTCCCAGGTCTGATAACCTAAAGGGTGGCCATTACTTCACACATTCTTTTTTCTGGTGTCAAATACACTGTGGGGAACATTGAATAGAAGATAAGAGAACAATGCACCTTTTGCAGGATCAAATGCCAACACCTGATACCTAGGAAATGAAATCTGGCAGAGTTTCAGGGACTGGCAAAGTGATCCTGAGTGACCTGTTCCTATGTAACTTTGCATTCCAGGATTTTTTTGAATTTTGAAAGATAAGATGCCTGCATCTTCCTGAAGGACCTGTCATGCACAGCAGTGAGTTGAGGCCAGGCTTTGGTGTTCCCTGAAGCATCTAGTTGTTAAAAAAACTTCTCGAGGCTATTTCTGAGGGCGGGCTGGGAAGAAGCTGAAGTTCTGCCAAGGAGCGCTGAAGGAGAACCTGAAGATTTTTAGCCTTAATGTGATAGACTCAAAAGTACTGGAAATCTTGCAGGACATTTGGATCAGTGTCTATGCACCATGTCTCATTCCAGCTAGGTTTTGACCCAGAGGACATTGTCCAGCTTGTCCTCAAGGACAGCATTTGTCATCAGTGCTGGGGGAGATGTCTGTTCCCATTTGTTTGCACTTTTATATAATCAGCTCTTTTCAGTACTAAACTGACTGCAGCATTTTGCATCAGTTCAGACAGTTCTGACCAGGTACACAGGGATGTGATCAGAGCATTCACTAATGTCCCATGGTTTGCACAGGAGAATTATGAATTCATCAGGGAAAATTTCATCTTAACATCACTTATACTGGATTTATGACAGGTGATGCCAAGATTCGTGGTATCCAAACCTTTAGGGTCAGATTCAAATCGTAGATGCCTACAGTTCCCTTGTCTTCAGTAAGGCTCACCCACAGGCCTAAACATGGGGCTCTGAAGATGCAGCAGCACTGAGCTTTGCAGTCACTAACATGGGGCTGGCAGGGCAATCCCACCTCACTATTTATGCACTAGAAAATACAAAACTAGTAACAGTGGTGCTTGTTTTGTACTTGTCTGTTGTTCTGGTTTTGTTTTTACAAACACAGATCACTCTTCATACGGTACCCAACCCAAATCACCCAACTTCTTTGCTATAGGGCACCACACTGTTAATGGGCAGTGCTCAGTATTGGCAGCAGCCTGAACTGCATCAGTGACCCACAGCAGAGGAAAACACTTTGTGAGAATGGCTTCTCTGTAATATGCTTCCTATTTCTGTAGAGGACTGAGAAATCCCTTCATTGTCTTTAGCCTTCAGTACAGCTCAGGCAGGAGTTTAAAAGCTGAGGGATAACTAACTGGGCAAATCCCCTTTGGCTCTGGGGAGGGGTGACTGGGTGTTTACATGGGTGCTCTCCTCTGCTAACTGCCTGGATACAGGGAGGCTGTGGGACAGCCAAGAGAGCCAAGTGCAACAACCAGAATAACAAACAGAGATTCCACATGATTAAAAGAAAAGTTTCTCAGAGTTAATATTAGGATGAACAGCACACTGGGTCACAGGATGAATTAACCCAGAGAGTGGGGTAGGATTTTAAATAACTTTTCTGGTGCCTGACTACAGCTAAATGTCCTTTGAATGAGAAAATGAGAGATGCTGTGGTTTTGTCTCTCCAAGCCAGTTGAAAGACTGATTTATAGTAGTAAGGATGATTTTATAATCATTAATCATTATAATCATGATTATTTTATAATCATTAACAGTGAGAATGGGGGATTAACAAAGGAAAGAAAGTTCCTTGCAAATGAGATTAATAACATCAACTCAAATCAAGAATTCCTGCACTCCAGTTCAAAGCCCATGGCTCATTCTTTGGATGTATTCATCTGGTTAATGTAAAGCAGAATTTTGTTTAGAAAAGTATGAGCTAAAAGCCAATGTTTTGATCCTTATGTTGCTATCCTTTATTTGGGGACTAGGTCTATTTTTTTCTGGTGTTGGAATTATGCTATTCACTCTTTCACTGGTTTAGGTTCTTTACTGGTCTTACTCCAGATCCTATTTTGCGGATTTTGCATAATTTAAACAAAAAAACAAGTGATGTAAGACTGCTTCCTCTCCAAAGTCCAACCTCAGGTAGGTTGCACGGTTCTTTTGAATAAGTTCTGCAGTGGTAAAACTGCCATTTTTCTGTAGAGAGGCAATGACAATTCACAGTAACACAAGGCTCATTGCTGCAAGCCTCCCTGGTGCCCAATGTTGGCATAATGAGGTAAAATTGCTCCAGTCTCCCTGTTACCTATACTGAGGACAGGTACACCTCTGCTCCACTAGTGGCTACTTGATTCCAGTGGATAAACTTTACCAGCCTGAAAGAAACTTTAATTTCTGTGGCAGTTACTCGGGCAGTTGCGCGATCACCTCCTAGCACTCCCTGCTCTTGGCAGTACTTTCAACAGAACGAACTAGAACAGTTTGTCCATCCACTAAATAGTTTTCCTGACCGTATTAGGCACAAACAGCATTTGCTTCTATATTGAGCTTGTTAATCCTCATGGAAAGCCCTGTGTGATTCCATCTGGATGCGACCAGTGGAGTTACACGAGGACTCTGAAGGACTACACAGAAAGCACTCGATGGGACGGGATATCTAATTTGTCAACGTTGCCTCATGATATTGTGAAAAGGGAAACACTTCACACATTTCAACTACCCACATGCTGCATCCTCCTCCACTCCTTCCAGGGTTTCCCTTGTGGGTTGGAGAGCAGAGCCCAAAGCCCTGGCCACAAGCTTGCCAGCTTCATTCGTATGTTCTCCAGACCTACTTTCTCTTGACCAGGCCATGGAAAAGGGGTGAGATGAAGAAGAAAAACAAAGATATCCAAGTAAAACCAAATCTTACTGAAATCAATTTACATCCTCAGAGGAATCAGAAGAATTCTCTAAGTGTGAAAAACAAGAGCTGGACTCTGCCCTAGTGCAAAGTTGTGTGTGGTGTTTGGGAGTCAGCCAAGCAACATGGACTCACCACACCAGTGGGGAACCTGGTCTGGTACAGGGATTGGGAACCCAACCTCAGGCACAGGGAGAAGTGGAAGTGACACATTAAGGACTTCCACAGACAGAGCAGTTCCTAAGCTGGAGTCAGACAGATATCCAAGAGGAATTTCCTTCACTAGACCAAAGCAGATTTTGGAGACCCCCTGTGAACGAATGAGAGTTGACAGACACTTTGAGCAGCAAAGCCAATCCCTTAGGTGTAAAGTGAAAATGCTGCATGATATCTGGGGTCAAACATGGGAAGAGGGGCCTGTAGAGGCTGCAGGATCTCCACCCATGGAAAGGTACTGGGCAGGATAAGGCCCTGAGCAGCTTAGTCTGACTTTGATGGTAGTCCTGCTCTGAGCCCAGAGTTTGATTGGACAACCCCTAAGAATCCCTTTGGCTAAATTCGTCCCTGATTCCAGCCAAGTATTTCCTGAATCCATGTTATGCTTACAGAAAAAAAATTGATTTATATTTGGTTAATATTTTTCAATGTACTCACATACCTTTTTTATTGGAAACATTTATTTATTTAAAACACATTTAATTGGATTAAAAAAACACCTGATAATGAACTAAATACTCAATTTTTGGTCAAGAAAAACATTCTGTTCAATCCCACGAGACTTTAGATGAATCTTTTCTCATCTGCTGAAAAATAAAGTACCCTTGGTTTTGAGTAATTCAAAATACACTTTTAATACCCTACAGCACAGCAGAATTGACGAAGGCCAGGTGCGTAGTTTACTTACAGTATTTACTCCTGCAAACACCCCTTCTGGAAGGAAAACTGAAGAGCGAAGTATTTTGCCCAGAACTTAGTGTTGCACTGTGTCAGATTCTTTGGGTTTCCTTGAACTGTCTTTTAACACGAATTTGAACTACTTGCAGGAGTACCCACACATACCCCACAGATACACCACTGACACCCTTCACTCAGCCAAAATTGCTTCTGCTGTCTCCCTGTGCGCATCTGGTAAAGGACTAAATGCAAGTCACCTGCCAGCTAAAGAAAACTAAATGCAAAAAACCTGACAAATGCAAAAATGATGGCAGGGCATTGGAGAGAAGAGAAATTAGTACAGTCATCAGCCCCTTTTGGGATCATACCATAGAGAGACGCCGAGTGCTCAGATCCCTGTCGCTGAGACAAAGGGCAGCACAGGCAGGGCCACAGGCAGGACATACTAACGAGGGCAGTAATGACCAGGGAGCTGCCAGCTGCGAACTGAGCCGTGGAACATGCCAACAACGTGGGAGTTTTCCCTGTCTCTCTCTTCCTTTTCAAGATAGATTTTCTTCTGATCGTTCAATTGTTGTTCATATTACAGCATCAATGCTTCCCCCACTGATTTACAATTGATCAGGGAGTATGCTCCCTCCTAACCCGCCGTTTTCTTTTTCCTCAGCATCCAACCTTTATCTTTGTGTATCTGAAGAGAAATACCTGAAAAATTTACTCATGGTTTTGTTAGCCTTGGTTGCTTCTTTTGCTTTCTCCCCCGGCAACAAAAGAGTTGTCAAAAGTAATGTTTATAATAATTTAACGGATTATTTGCTTATTAGATATTAATCATTCTGCTGTGGCCGGGGTCCATGCTGGTGCTCCTCTACTAGAACAGTGATTCTGATCTCAATTAGATTATGTCTCTCTCCTTTACCTCCCCATAAATCATTCCGGCAAACTGAAATTAACAGCTACTGGAGCGCATTAATAATCTGCCTCACACATTGGAAAATGCATTAGCCGGAACCCTCCCATCACTCTGACTGTTAAGCACATCATTTTGTTTATGAAATATAAACATTTCATGGAAGAGCTCTCCCACATTTCTCTGGGCCTTGTGACAGCTAAAATGATTGCCCACAATTGCCAGTCAGTCAAGCGCCCAAATAAAGTTTGTTTAAAGCCATGGCTCTGTGACTGCCCTATTTTCTCAGGCATTAAAAACCCACGTTTAAAATAAAATTCCTCTTTATCTGGGAAGGACGGAAAAAGAATAGCTGTGTATCTGTCGGAGTTGTACGGAGACACATGTGCAGTTTGTAAAGGCTCTGCAGTTTCAATATTTGGTTTAGCTTCACATAGGAGGAAGGGCTGCCAAATTCTTTGCAAAATAAAGCTCCAGAATAATGATTTTAAGGATGATCTAATCAAAGTGTTTCATTTCTGACAAACTGACATTTTGATCAGCGTATTGAGTAACGTTCCAACTTGTATTTTAAAAGCTCAGTATCTTATTGTAAAGTATGTTAAAATAAAATGAAAAAACCCTCAAGAGTTTAATTTCAAAATGAAATATGAAAATGCAGCATGCAAAGAACACTGCAGCATTGCGTTACGACAACACTGCGCTTTCTGGTGGTTCTCTTGCAAAGAAAAAATCATCCCATAATTAAATTGCTTCCAAGCCTGCTAGCCCCACAGCTCAGCAGCAACACTTCCATTCAGTGCCTCTTCCACCCAGCCCCAATACGCAAAATTTGCCACCAACCGGGACTTTGGGATTTTATGTCTGTCTCTTACATGTGCATCTGGTACTGCAGGAACACAGACAGGTCCATTTCTCCCTTTCTGGGAAGGGGTAAGTCCAATTCTTTTTAAACTCATAGGTTGTTTTCTTTCAATCTTGGATGAGTTTGCACATCAATAGTCAGTATCTTGAATATATTGATAGCAACAATATCAAACCTAAAAGGTTTGATGCTCAGCTGCTGATATGGTGAAGCCCACATAGACTAAATTAAGCAGCAAACCCCAGAGAATCTACCAATGAAACATAACACTAAATCTTACAGAGGTTTTAAATTGGTATATGTAGCTTACAAGGAATTAATGTCTGTCTACTTGCACCAACAAAACCAGGATGGCACCTTCTGTATAATGTATAAATGAAGACCTGTATAAATGAAAACCTCACACCTGACTTTACTCAGAAGTCAGAGTAAAGTACTTGAAAATAAGCAAAGTTGGGTTATTGGTATCATCTTCATTTTCACCTTTGTCAAACACTTGATCTGACAATGAACATTAATATTGTGATTAAAGCTCTTTATTAAAATAGTTAGGCCTCTGTGACCACTTTTGCTGTCTGGGAGGACTGCTGTTCACGTATTTTCTCATCTGTATCCAGGGCAGAAGGCTTGGACTGAGCAACCTTCTTGAAATGCATGCTGGGGCTTCTGGGACTATGCTGCCCTCTCAAAAGCCAGGCACATGCTTAAGCCCTTTGCTGGATCAAAGCTCATGTGAGTTCAGCTGAGCAGGTATTGGTATGAGAACAGGCTTTGTGGCTGTAAATTCCTGGGGGTACAGGCTGAGTCATTCTTGCTGGGCTGTGGTCGTCTGTGCACTGATAAACAATAAATAATTGTAATGAATGGCAGTATTTTTTAAATACAGGAATGAGCCCATTTAAGATTTAGCTGAGTTTTGTTTATCATTCTCAAAATGCATTTGCAGCATATAGAGTAATGTCTCTAGAGGGCTGTTCTGCCATAGAATATTATGCGACTCTCTATCAATAAATGACACAGCTTTTTATATGTTTTAACTAAAAGAAATAATTGCTGCTCCTTGTGGATTTAGGCAATTAATTGGCTAATTATTTTATTAAGTGTCACTACTAAAAGAAAAACATTACTGGAGCTTTATGGGCAAATTCTCATCTGAACTGAGGGTGAAATTCTGGGAAAGAGCATACATGCTGTATATCTGCCCCCTATTGAAGTACTAAACTCCTAATAAAAATGTCTTTGACTTGAGGATAACTAGATTTATTTCTTTATCAGTAGCTTGGTTTAATATTTTCATACTTATATTTTTGCTGCCTCATCATTTCTGATCTCTCCAAGGCTTCCTTCATGGTGCTGACAGGCATTTAGGCAGAGCCAGGCTAGAGGAAACATCTGCCACTCCCAGCATGCATTGATCTTTTATAAAGCATGGGGCCTTCGAACCCCACAGCCCTCTGCACACACTGTAAAATATGTTTTGTGATGAGGAGCAGGAATTGTAGCACCTGCAAGGTAAATAAGCAGACAGCATCCTTCCTAGCTGAGATTTAATGCTGAAACCTGGAATTTGGGGATCATGTTACTGCTACCACCTATTCACTCCCTGTAATGATGTTGTCACATGGATCTGTCCCAAGTTACCAAACTTCCTATAATTAGGGATGAAAATGAAGGCGTAGTCTGATCCTTCACGATTTCTGCCAGTAATGGCACCAGGGCCCATCAGCCCCAGGCACTTGATTGCAAGTGCAAGTGAAAACTGCAAGTTCCTGCTTCGAGTGCGGCTGTCATTCTTTCAGAAAGTACAAGTGACCTTGTTCACCCAATAAAAAAGGCTGAGATGAAGGAAAACAGAAGGGAATAACGCTATGTTGACTTGAAGTTAGAGTCCCAGTGGAGCAAAGTGTGCCTCTGACTGTGGTACAAACCCAGTTGGATGGGTCCCAACTGGCCCTGCTTGGAGCAGGAGCCTGGGTAAGGACCTCTGGCAGACCTGTCCAGCTGCCTCCTCCTGTGGCAGGGATTTTCAGTTGCTGTGAGAAGGGTTCCCAGATGCTTTTGCTCCCTTTGTCAGAAATCTGAGTGTCAGGGTCACTTTGCACTGTCAGAGTGGTATGTGTCTCTCCATCTGTTGAGGAAGACAGAGCTGAGGGTCCTGGGTTAACCGGACCGCATCCACAAGCCACAGCTGCCCATGTGTTTGTTCATCAATGCCTGCAGCTACCTGCAAGGTATCTCCAAGGAAACCATGAGGCTCATGTCCTGATTAAGATAGAAAAAAGAAAAGCAAGCCTGAGACAAATAGAGATGACTGCGAGGCTTTCCTGCAGCCCTCCTGTAAAATCCCTCTGGAGTACCAACAGGAATTTCACACTTCACCTACAGACCCCTTCAATTTTCCCTGTGGGTGTGCTTCAGGCTGGAAGAGGCAGCCAGGTCCAGGAGCCCAGCTTGCAGTTATCAAGAGGGATGTGGAGGACTCTGTCTTATAATTATCTGCATAAACCCATCAAGCTTCATTTTAAAGCTGGCCAGGGCTCAGTTCCTTCTTTTCCTATAAGAAGGCTCTTCCAGAGCCTGGCTCCTCTGCTGGTTAGAAATAATGCAATTGCTCAAATTTATTCACAGTCAGTTCAAAGCCATTTGTTCTTCTACCAATATTGTTCTTTAGCTCAAACAGCTCTCCTCCGTTGTGCAGCGAGCAGCAAATTTCAGTGTCTAAAAACCCAGTGTTTGGGACACATAAGGATTAGACAGGGGCCAACTGCAGCAGATTTGGAGATTACCCAGACAGGTCTGACTTGCTGTACTATTCCTACTGTTAGCCCATATTATCAGATGCTGCCTCATAACTTAACTAAAGCTACCTTAGCTCTATTTCCTAAAAGCCTCCAAGGAAACAAGTTTCACCAGAAATTTTGTGGACAATTTTAAGTTCGACATTAGTGCAACAGGAGACTATTTACTTTAACAAGTCCATTGCTCCCCTTCAGGAGGAGTACTGGGGAAAGTTAGCATTTCAATTGAAACCTCACACTTTAAAACAACATAATATGGTTAGACATGTGAGATATCAGCTTTATTCCATCTCCACCTAAAGTGAAGTCAAACGACTTTTTCCACAGCCTTTTACCTGCTGCTCCTACCCTTCCTGTAGTCAGTTTATAGTTGAACAAGTAGTGCTTGCCTAATATTTATTTTCCTTCTCCTTCCCTGAGATCTGTAGGAAGCTTTTGAGAAATGGCTGGCACTTGATGTTTATCAATGTTTTTCCTCACTATGTAGGAGAAAGTATGAGGGATATATTTCATGATGAAGTGGGTTTCTAGTTAACGGGACAAAATGAAAGCCAAGCCATAGATCAGCATAATATGTCAAAAGAGAAAAGAGTTCGATTTATTGTAAGTTATATCCAAGTTAGAAAAAACCACAATGCTAGAAATCAAGATCCTGATTTAGGAAAGTACTCCAAGATGTGCTTAAAAATCAAGCATATACTTTAGCTACTGAAGCTGAACGATATAATTATTTTCTTCCATTATAAAGATTACAAAAGATATCTTTTATTTAGACTCTTCTTTGGTGTTGCACTTACCACTATGCATGTTACATTAAAGGAGACAGTGTGGCATTTTATCCCCCTCGTAAAAAAATTCTGGAAACCTCTAGGGCAAAATACAACTTTGTAAATATTTTCTGCGCTGCATGAACATCAGGATAGTAGGAGATGGGTTGTAGGGCTGCAGCAAGCACAAGGAGCAGGGCTGAAACCCCAGCGTATAGTCAGGTTTTTATTGCCCAATTTGACCCTGAAAGGTTGAGGAGAGCTTTGTGCCTTCTGAAGTGAGCAAACACCGGGGTCACAGAAGAACCGTGGTCATTGTGTTAGTTTTTACAAGGTAAGGGGTTTTTCCCACAGGAAAAATTTTGCCTGGGAGTTTCACATTTTATCACTGCTCACGTCATCTTTGTCAATCTGGGTATTTACTGCAGAGCACAATCTTCACAAACTGTGTGTTGTACCAATACAGCTGTTTTTCATGTTTGCCTGGGGACTGAAGGTGTGGAAGACTTTGGTGACAGCCTTGAGTTAAAGACAACAAGCTACCGAGAGAACACAGTAATTGCTAACCTGCTATTTGTAAACAAGTACAACAATAAGCCTATGGACAGCAGCTGTAATTTAAAGGGAGTCTATTACTAAATGAATATACCAAAACACCTACATCTGCCATAGGAATAAACAGGATTTTATATAACTGCATCAGGACAGGAAATTCACAGTAGGTTAATTTACAATAAGAAGATAACCGAAGTAGGAAATAATTCTTCTAGCTCTACATAGTACCCAAGCCCAGGATAGAGAACATCATTCGACATTGGATTTCAAGATAAAAAAGAAGTTTCAGGCAGCTTTCTCTTGTCAGGCAAGACTTTGGGCTGTGGAATTGTGTTTTCCAGGAGGACATGGTCAGTGGATGAAGTGGAATAGGTAAAACAGAATGGAACTTACTGACTTGTAGCAGCTTCTCACAGCACAAAAAGAAACAAACTATTTGAAAATCTATGATTCTTCTCACCCCTTTCTGTGGCAGTAGGGAAGTGTGTGATTCACACTCACTGATTTTTCAGCTAAGCTGGACCAATATTATAGCCATTGGTTACTATCTCCCTATCACAGCAGGATCTCCCCCAAAATAAAATACTCTCTCACTTTAACACTGCTTGAAAGCCATGGAGCAGGATAGGATGGGAGAGGTAATATCTGCACCAAGCTAAGATGGGCGACGAAGGATCACACATGACTGTATCTTTCCCTGTAGCACATGAGAGGAAAACAGCCATATTCACAGTAGAGACCAGAAGGGAGCATCACTGTGTTAAGTCACATATCTAACACAAACATCTTCCCTACTCTGTTTTCTGAGATTTATACAACAGAGAGCTACAAAGCAAGATAAAAAAAATCATACTGGCATCCTCCAAAGTGGATGCTCTAATGTTATGGGGCTCATGTCTGGCCAAGGCTCCCGAATGGAGGTGAATTTAGCAAGGTGTTTGTGTGGACATGGCAGAGGCATTTCCCCACCTGCCAGGGATCTGCACTCCCTCCTGCCCAGCCCCGGGCACTTAGCTGGCCTTTTTCTCTAAATGAAGCACCATCTAAGCCTTCACTTCAGGATTGCTTTAGCAGCAGAACAACTTTAGGAGACCTCTCCAAGACTGTTCTTCTTCAGACCTCCTCTCCCACTCCTTCCTCCACAACTGTTCTGACTTACAGGCCTCGGTTGGCCTTGTATGATTTAATGGGATAGATTTATTTTTTTTAATATAATTTATTGTCTGTAAGTGTCACTCAGTGTTCAACCAGACAGTCCACATGCAGCCTGGGGAAGGGAAAGGAACTTGCTAAGCAGGAACCATGCAGGTGCTCATTTAAACAAAGCAAGAAATCCATATTCCTACAGGCATAATTACACCAGCAATTACAATCATTACCACAGTTGTGACTCAGGAGACCTCCCTGAGACCTGAGAATACAGTAATGGATTTGGGGCTCATGGCTTTGTGTGCAGTCACAAAAGAGACAGGGCAACTCAGGAGCTCCAGAGTTGCCCTCATAGTATTTTCATATGGAAGGGCAATCAGATATGTTCCATTTAACCTGCAAGCATTAGCTGATACGGACACACACAACTCTGCCACTGGATACTGACAAACAACCCGACTTTGCTGTGGTCTAATTGCTACAGAAATTACCAGCCCACCTACACCTTAGGTCCACCCATGCTTAGCAGTTGCAGTTGCAGGATTTCAATAGTGTTGGGTGGCCGGAGCTGTGTCACAGGCTGCATGTGTGTGTGTGTGTGTGTTTGTGTGTGTGCAGGCATGGGGAGGTGTGCAATGGCACCAGCAGCTGTGCTCTGCACCGTCCTGCTGCGCTTGTTTTAGCTGCCATAAATAAAAACATGAGCGGAAGTATTTACAGAATAATTTTCAATTGCTGACACCACCAGGCTAAGCACTGAATGCTAAAGTTTATGATGTGTAATGCCTTGGGCTACCACGGCCCCAATTTGGACAAACCTGCCATTAACACCCGTGTGGCAGTTATTTTACTGGGGGTGACAGATTGTGAGGTAGGGAGAGTAATTCAGACTATTACCCAGGTGAAGGCATGAAAGCTCAGTGATATATGAAGACCACTTAAATTCATTGTATCTTGTACATCACATCTTTGATAGATTATAGCTGTGGCATTAAAATGGAAATGGTTTCTCTGAGGCCTGACAGGGGCTGGGGTGACCCGTGACCTCCCTCTGAGGAATGTGACTGACCGAATTATCAGTTAAGAGAAAAATCTATGGGGAATAGACTCACAGTGATGGAGAATCCACCATGCATATATATTTTTTTTAACTTTTGCTTTGATTGAAAGCTGTGGTACTTGAGCATCCCCCCAACCTCCTCCTCTCCTTGTCTCCCTGCTTCCACCAGCCAATCCCAGACTCCTCCGCTCTGATTCCAGATCAGCCGGGCCCCCGATATTGATTGAAAAATTGTTATTAGAGATAGTAGGTCTTCCTGCATGCTGCCTACTGATTTAATTTGGAAAACACTTAATTTTATGAAGCGGTAAATGATAGTGGCACGCTCTCTTGTGTTAGGGAGCAGCTGGCTCTTTAGCTGTTCACCGTCACTACTCCCAGGTGTCCTCTTTGCAATCATGTGTTCCCTTCCCCTTTGCTTAACAAGTTATTTCAATTTCTAAACGAATGGTGAACAAGAGAAAGACAACATGCAAATTGAGATCCCAGCCGCCATTCACACATGAAAAAGTTCCCCTGGAATTCCCTCAACTCTGCCCGTCCCTCCCGCCCTCCCTCTGCATCTGTCAGGAAAAAACAGAGCCCTTGTTCTCATCAGATTGTTTTTACCAATGACCTGACACCACCATCTATAATTAATTACATCATTTACATTAGACTATTGACTAAACAAATACATAAATCATAGGCAGAGTCAATAGACGCAGACATATTTAATCATGTTCTAAATAATGATTACTGCTCCCATAATGCAATAATTATTTTCAGCAGCTGACTTGAATTAATCTTCTGTCAAAGTGCCATCTGAAAAAAGAGAGCGGACCACGACGAAGATGAAAGCTGCAGCCTTGGTGATGGAGAAGCTGTCTAGCACTTCACCCTCAGCCTCCCTGTCTCCCTGCCTGCTTCTCCATCCCCACGAAGTCTGCAGGTCCCGGGTCCCAGAGGATGCTCAGCACTGCCCAGTCGGTGTCCTCACCCTCCACCCCCGCTCAGTGCTGGGCTCCCAACAGCACACTGCGCATCCCATGGGACCAGCCCCAGCACCCGCTCTACTCCCACAAGACTCAAATCTGCTGGCAGGCAAAAGATGACCTCCCATTTGCTCTGCTCAGACAGCCTTGTATCCATCCTCCCTTCTCTCCGTACACAGGAGCCTGGTTCACAAGGTGCTGAACATGTCTGAAACCAGACAGACGTGATCCCGAATGGATACTGCTCTCCGCAGAGGCTAATGCAATTAGGGTGAATTTAACTCTCATTTACTTAAAAGCATTTCAAAAGGCATTTCATTAATTTGCAAAACACACATCTGGTCCACCGTGCCGATCCGCCTGGCATGCTTTGACCATGGCATGTTTTCAAAGGGCCTTGAGGATGGTGCTGTGCTCCTCCCCCTCATTTCCACGGCAGCCGAAAACCTCCTCCCAGGAAAGTCCATATGAGCATTGATCTGAAGAGTATGAGGACAGAGCCCCATCTCCCCACAGAATCGTGTCCCCAGTGGTTCACTTATGGTGCCATGATATAGGAAGCACAGTATCTTACTGGAGAAAGGCTTAATCATTACAGGGGCTGCAACAGCTCTCAGTAGGTATCCTCAGAGGAGAAGCAAGGAAAATTCCCCATGCAGGGTAAGTAGCATCAGAAAAGGATACCCTGTGTTGAGGGTTGGGAATCCTCCAAGGAGGAGTTGAACCTCCTAAGAAACTTGTGAGTTGACAGCTTTATGTTGAGAGGAAGAGGAAAAAGGATTTCTAGCTAGGAGAAGTTTGGGTAATTTATGGGATTCTTCACGTTGCAGCAAGCACAAGAGTGGATTTGGGGAGGGAGGAGAAACCTCGTAACAACTTTCCTCCCTAACTACTGCTGAGACTAACAGCGTTTTGGTCAATGACCTATTTTGATAACAGGTAGCTTGACAAAGCAAGATTGTGCTGCAGATAATTCCAGCCACTACAGTCACATTACTGGGCACTGGGACAAAAATTACTCTGCACCAGACACTGGACGAGGGCTTAACAGTTCTGCAAGAGACAAAGTCTGCTGCCTCAGGTGTTATCCAGCTTCTAACAGAAAGGAGTTAGCATGTCTCTAAACTGACCATTGCATAGCTTTTTCCATTCTTCTTTCATTGTCAAGATTCTATACCCAGTAAGCTTCATCCAGCAAAGTCCTTCTGTTTCTGAGGGTGAAGGAAGTGTAATAGCAACCGCCATATAATTGAAGGTATGGAACTGTCTAGGAAATTCAATTCTAAAATAAAAATTTTAATTTCTTTAAAAAAATAAAAAAAAAAAAAAGAAGAAAAAAAAGGCAGACTTTAATTTCCCAAGTAGGAGGTAATTATACCATAGACTATCCGGTAATACCATCATTATATATGTACAGCTGATTCTTCCCATCAGAACACATTTGTAGTAACACAAATCTAAATCAGCCTGAGGACGTGTAATGAATGGCATTTGGATGTATACTTTGGTATTCATAGGACCTCCCAACACAGCACTTTTGAACACTTTTCTAAAACAGAAGAATTGGGCAGACTACACTGAAATATTAATGAAGGACAATGAAAAAAACAGCTGTCAATGACAGTGTTATAGGTTGGTTAATATTGTATGATGAGTGTGTTATAACCATAAATAAACAATAAATGATATTGAATATAAATAATCACTAATACAAACAATAAATAATAAAATACAAGCTCAAGTGGGTGATATGATAGAATCAGGAGAGGTATCAACTACTGAATGGTTTTCCCTTCTACTCTTTGGTCTCTCAAAAAGCTTTCAGAACTGGTATTGTTATTCTCTGCTATCAAAACCAGAACAACACAGTGTGCTGTGGTTCTTTCTCTTTCAATGTGCACTGATAGCATTTCAACAATATGCTATTGTGATAAAAAATAGCAGTCTTGACCTTCTAGAGAGTACGAACCTTAAATGGGCACAAAAGGAATGAACCAGAACATGTATTGCCAATAATGTTATTTTATTCCCTGGAACTGAAAGGAACTTGTGTGAGCCACATAATTGCAGTTTGTTTAAATGCAACCTTCAGCCTCAGACTTTAATCACTGGGGAAAATGGTAAAATAGTTTGATTGGTTGTGCATGTAAAATATTAAATACAGCTAGGAGGATGAGAAATCTTCCAAAGAGAAAACACAAAGGAAGCAAGAGATAAAAACATTCCTGAGACTCAGAGCCTGAGCTGGATGGCGACACGAGAAGTGCAGATGCACTCTCTGGTTTAGCATGCATCTTGCACAAGTGAAGGGCCAAGCCAACCAACTCTCCAAATCTCTTTTTCCAGCAGTATAATAGGAACAGGAAATTCCTCATGCCTCTCTACATTACAAGCTTTAATAAGAAACATTTTAGCATCGATGAAGAGAGCAAAATCCAGCAGAAATGTTGCACACAGCAGCAGTAGCACAATGCTGGATCACAGTGGTAAAAAATCAGCTTCATTATTGTAGCCTGATAAGACTGACCTAACTCCCCCTGCCAAATCTTTCTCGCCCCAGAAACCAGTGTCACTTTTGGGAAACTTTTTGAAAGTGCTCTCTCCTTAAACTGGTGCTCAGTATTCACTGAACATCTTGGCAAGCAACCTGCAGGACACTAATGGAAGCTCACAAAAAGTTGGAGAGCTTGAATGATTGCCCTAAGACTGTGCAGATGCCTGCCCATAGGAAAATGTGGAATATTCTCATCAAGGAATTCACATTCACTCCCTGTTTACTTGATGCCTTCTGAATTTATCTTATCTAAGTAACCTGCTGTGTCTCACCCAAAGGCCCTACCTCAATTACCCCACTACAAACAGGCCTTTGAACCTATTTATTATCTTGGCCTATCTTCTGGTCCCCCCACCAATCTGGACATATTTGTGAGCAGTACATGACTGTCTAGAGACTGCGGTGCAGATGGAGACTTTCACAGGGAGATGCTTTGTCTAAAGTAGCTGCTTGAAGCCTATTAATCAGAGCCATGACTGAATTCACATGAGAACTTCCCACTCAGGAGCAAATTTTGCTATAGCACTGCTGTCCCTAGGGAACACTAGCAGGTTTACCCCTGCCAGGAGCAGGTAAAGCAGCCAGGACCCACACTATTTCGTGCAGCACTGCAAGATGCTCAGGTGCTGTGTTAAAAAATATTCTCTGCAGAACAGGAATCACAGTCACACTAACTTCAACCAGCTCTATGAGTTCTACACATCTTTTTTGTCACTTCCCTTCTTGCACTCTTTTTTTTTTTACTGTGTCAGCACTTCTCTCTACTTTCCAAGTCTCGTGGAATAGTTTTTATTAGGGACCACTTCTCCCTGTTTTGTTTGTTTTTATTACAACTATATTTTAAAATGACTCCTCCAGTGAGGTTTGATTTTTCAAAGCCAAAAGAGATGTCATGGCCAAGCCCCTGTTATTGGAAAGAGAGGCCAAGAGTTGGAGAAATCTTCTCTCCTTCCCATAACTTGAATGCGATCCTGGGGGAATGGTTGCGTGCTGGTGTAAACAGTAGCATGAATATGAGCTCATAGCCAGCCCCAAAATCTTTAATAAAGAAATAAGGTTCACTTATTACAGACAGAGGTAAGTAGCCAAGTGATACAGTTATTTATAAACTTTTGATAAGTCTGTCATTTTTAGCTATGCTTAAAAGCAACCTTTTAAAATGATGTTTCAGGAACACAGTCAACAGTAAAGCGAGCTGGTCTTTGGCTTGATTAGATTTTGCTCCCTTTACCTTGATGAAATGATGGCTTATTAGCATTCCAAAATGAGAGTGTGCTCTAAATGTAAGTGGATTTTAATACAATCTTTTTGAGGAAATGTCAAACTGTATTGGGTACGTCTCCTCCCTTCCCCCCCTTCTCTTCTCCGAATAGCAGAGTTCAGCAAGGAATTGTGCCAAAATAATAAGTGAGGGACAGAGGGAGTTTCAGAGTCAAGGTAAAAGATGAGAAATAAATTCTGCCAACAATAATGTCACTGTGGTTCTTCCACCACCTGCTTAATTCAGTGACTTTCCTTTGGTTTTGTAGCAGCGTAACCAGCAAGGCTTTGGTTCCCCACATTTCTCATAACTAAATTAGCACTTAAAACGACATAACAAAGCTGGAGTCTTTGCTGGTGTAAATTAGTACCGACTGGTACAGTTAATTATATGGGCTGGAAAAGTCACAGTCATGCCAAGCAGTTTCACTCTGTGGTGCACCTTGGTTTATTTGGGATTACTGGAGCTTTGCACGCATGGGCCTTAGGAGGTTGAAGGGTCCTGAAAAATTGTTACCTAAAGTCACCAAAGTCTGGAGTAAAAAAACCCCAACAAGCCTAAACCTCAAACAGGCAAAGTATACCTGCTTAAATTAAATTAAATATTAACATCCCCTGCTTTAGAGTTACACCGTGAACGTAATATGTGGACTGTTAATGAACCGCAATTTATTTACACCTCAAACAAAGAGTATCCTCACTGCCCTAAAGTAGTTAAATTGCCCTCTTCCTAGTGAAATTTATTGCCATTTAAACATGCCAAAAGGCCATTCTGCCGGTCATTACTAAAATCTATCATTTCTGCAACTGCTGGTATCCTGTTCTGTGGTCAAATTCAATCTGAGAAGGGTCAACAGAATTTTTCCACCAAATGCTTCCCTCTTGCCTGTCATCAATTTACTTTTGTCAACAAAAAGGGCATTACTACCGAATGAAATAGAAGATCCTCTTAAGACCTCTGGCAAACAGTAAGAGCTTCTCTGACATATCGCATCTTTTCTCGCAGGTACGTGTGTGAGTGTGTGTGTGTGTGTGTGTGCTAGGACTGTAACTGTACTGAATGCATGAGCAGGAATTTTGCAGTTTGTCAAGCTCCTTTTACTCCAATAAGCATTCACTTTTCTAACTACTGTGCATAGTTGCCCAGTATTTTCAAATTTTCTCTATGAAAATAGTTTTAAGAATATGTTTTCCATGAGGAAATTATGAGTGTATTAGTAACTCAGATTTTTGTCAAGCGGCTCTTCTTCTTTTCTTATATGCACACAGTCAGAGTGCACACCCAGACTTGTTTCACCTCATGTTGCATCCATCTGGTAGTGATACAGTTCTACCTAGACACACGGACAAGGATAACAGAGCTGCTGCTTAGAAAAGCCGTCAAACAACACCCAAAATTGCACTCTGCTACTTCTGTTACTCCTCAAGTCAGAGTTGCTGCCATTTCAGCTGATAAGGCAAAGCAAGTTACCTGCTGTACGTGGCTAAGGCCCCTGAACAGTCACACACATACAAGGGCTTTGGACCATCAGTTCACAAAGAGAATTCCAACTTCGAACTGCCACTGATTTTTTAAGTTTTAAATGGCTAATGTCCCTCCTGGGAGCACCATACTGAAAACTGGCTTGATTATACGTGCTGGGGATTCCACTGAGAGCTCAGCTAGATTTTGTTTAGATATCTAAAAATCCTAGGGAACAGTCTAGTGTTATATAATAAAAATAATATTACTAATTGAACCACCAAACCCTTAAATGTTTTTCAATATGCAAGTGTCAGGAAACACAAACTCAAATTAAGTCAATTAGCTCACTACTATTAATCAGCATCCTCTTTGCATAGTTGGAGGACCCCAACACTTCACTCTATTCTTCTAGCACACTGTTAAACACTTATTATTATGCCTAATCCTTGTCACAAAGAGCTAGATGACTCACTTTCCATATACATGTAAAACAGGGAGAAATGAAAGGAAGGAAAAGAGCCAAGTGTGTAGCTTTGAGGTTTCCTTGTAACAGGAATACTGTATTCCTTTGGTCTGCAAGTAGGTTGTCCCAGACCCCGCAGGGAATTGAGCCTGGAAGAGAAAGTAGGGAAAGGGCTTGTGTGCTGTCTGGAAGAAAGGAGTTCTGAAAATATTTCTCAGTGCAAGTAACAGCTGGACACATGATCAGCAGAATAAGGAAAAGCATGAGTGGGTAATCAGAGTAAGTAGGAAACAGCAAGCCCACAAGGTCCCTGATGTCAAAAAATATCTAAAGCGTCGCCTTCAGCACTGGCTTCAAGCAACACTGCTCAATGAGCCATTTCAGGACACACTTCCATTCTTGAGGTACTTCCTGAGCACCAGCAGTAATGCTGCATTTTTCAGCTGCATCCAACTCATTTTCACAGTGTGTTCAGTTTGTCACATCCCTTATGTCTGTGGATAAATGGTAACAGTTTGTTCATACGACCTTATCTCTCCTCTGTTCTTTTTCATGGGGACAAGTAGGTATCAATCTGGCACTTTCTTCCCATTTTTGACCTCTCTAGGGTGATCCTAGGAGAAATCCTGCAGGTATTGATCCCTTCCCAGTAGGAAATGGAAAGTTGATTTCATTTTCTATAACATGTGACAGAGCCATATGTTTTGATGAACCATTGTACAGATTCAAAAATACACTTTTTTTTTCAGTGACTCAAGGAACCAAATTCACAGGTAGCAAAGAACATGGCTTCTATTTCTCTCAGAGCAAAAAATAATTCCTATACTGCATCCTCAGTCTCCCACATCATTCCTGTGGCCAAAGAATAGTGGATTTTACTTGGAAAAGCTCTAACTGATGTAGTATGTGGGTTTTCTGAAAGCCTAGAACTCAGATGCAGCATTCAAGTGTTGGCCCAGACCAGTTAACAAAAAGGGTTGGTAAGGGCAAAACACAGAGAGTGGAAAAAATAACAAGACAACAATTTTTATTTAAGAACTACCTGAGCTTTATCCAGCTTTCTTCTTCAGTCTGTTTTTCTGCATGAAAACACACAGTGGTCAGATGCTCCTCCTCTGGAGTGTCAGTTGGATAAAGGTGAGGGTACTGCAAGATTTGGAAAGTTTGTGTTGTCTCATAATTTTGTTTTTGTACAGGAAGCCAGAAATCTCAACAGGCACATTCAATTTTAAAAAAAAATTATCTATGGTTGAAGCCAAAAATTCTCTCAAATGCTCTTGTTTGAGCTTTGAAGCAAAACCCTCAAAGAGTCTCCAAAATAATTGTGTCAAAGTTGTATAAATGCTAACAATTTATTCCAAGAAAATGAAATCTGCTGAGGGGAGACTGGGAGGTGTTAAAACTTAATGAACATAAAAATATATATTGCTTTGCTTAAACAGAACTGAATTTTCTTGAGCTGGCTACAGCCCTCAACATTCCCTCTTCTGATTTTTAATCACTTGCAAATATCCATATTATTTTTCCTGCACTGGAAAGATGATGAAAGTTGTTTCCCTGCTTGAATATGATGCAGGTGAGGAGAACAGCCTGTGACAGTTTGTAGCAATTACATGTCTTGACTTTTCAGAAGAGTTGACCAGCAAAACAACTCGGAGGAAAATAAGGGGAGACGAGGTGTCCCTCTCTTCAAATGACTACAAATATCCCTTGCCTCTGTGCTCAGGGGAACAGCTTGCATAGGGGCAGAGGAAAGAGGGGATGAGCAGGTGCACCTAGTTGATCAAGAGAAGCCAGTTGATGTAATCTTTTTGGATTTCAGTAAAGCTTTTGATACTGTCTCTCACAGGATCCTCCTGGACAAATTATCCAGCCCACAGCTGGATAAACACATCATGCAGTGGGTGAACAATTGGCTCATGAGTCAAGCACAGAGGATAATAGTGACTGGGTGACATCAGACTGGTGACCTGTCACTAGTGGCGATCCCCAGGGCTCCATCGTGTGCCCTGTGTTCTTCAACATTTTCATAAATGACTTGGACACAGGACTGGAAGGGATACAACCCAATGCAATAGGTTTTTTTCATAGGAGAAATTCACTGTAACTTTCTGCATCTATGTGGCAAAATAAACTGCTCACACCCAGGAAACAGCCAACCTTGGATAGTATTGCTCTGCCCTTTCCCTTGCTCTGCCTGTCCACAGGGCAAAGAGCTACAACCATTTGTTTTTACCTTCTGGAAGGGTCTGCAGCTCTGCAGGAGGCTCAACTGGAGCCCAGCGTGAGCCAAATGCGGTTCCACAGTCAGGCATTCCAGCACAACTCATCCTCACCTCACTGTGAGTCCTGTTCCCGAGAGCACAGGCTGAGGCTCAAGTCTGCATCTAATAACCCAACTGGGGTTCCTGGAGAAAGGGCAGTAACGTTTTTGGGTGGTGAAATCAGATCTGTCACATCTTACCTGGCAGAGTAAGAGTGGGTTTGCAGGTTTTTCTGTACAGTTTTTCTACTCAGAACCAGGAACGTAACATGTCTCTGGTTGGAGCTTTTGCTTAGCTGCAGTGGTTTGTATTGCATCTGCATGACAAATTTTGCAAGTTGAATTAATGTGAAAGGCAGAAAATTAAAGATATTATGAGAACTGAAGGCAAGCATGAAGAATTTTGTCTCTGTCAAATAGCAAGACCTCTTGCATGCTCGCCTTTGCTTCAGGCATGAGGCACGAGATGAATTCGGAAAATGATTTTCATGACAGGACAAATTCTCAAGTAAGAGTATTTCAACCAAGAAGCAATTTCCCTCACCAGTAATTTTTCAGTATTTTCTTTGTCATTGTTGAAGATGTTTGTGTCTGAAAGCAAGTTTTGTTTTTTATGCTGGTTGGATTTCATTTGTAGTTTACAACTCAGGTGAGACTCTTATCTGTACACATGTGGCATCATTCCTAAGCTAAAAATGAAGAGGAACCTCAGCAGATGATACTGAAACAGAAGCCAGAGGGTCAGAGCAGAATGGAAAAACAGACTCTGTGGAAGGGAAAAAGCTTACATAAACATGAATATATTTAATTGTTAGCACAGTTAAAAATCATAGAGCTCATGATGACCTTATCCAAAATTTATTGAAATCAGTTGAGAATATTCTCACACATCCAAGGGTTCTGGGTCATGATTTGTGTCATTGAGTCTTGTTTTGAAAATTCTGTGGTTAAACAGATCTTGCTTTATGTTTCTTTTTTTTTTGCTCCCAAGGAAGGTGAGGTGCTGAACAGTGCCTGCCAAACACAGCTCTTAGGCATTGAAGTTGCAGCACAGATTCCCAGCTGGAAGAATGATCCGAAAGTGGTACTGGGATTTCTTGCTTATCAAGAGAAGCCAAGAGAAGGAAGTGAAATATTGTCAATCCCACAGATCGCGACAGACTTTCAGTTTTAATCCACTGAGTATGTTCAATGCAGCCAGATAACACAGTTCATTGACAATAGTTATTTTACACAAATCTGCTTGTTTCTCATAAAAAGCAAAAAGTTGTGCCTTGAAAAAGACAGTAATTCCAGTTTTATCTGATAGGGAATATGATGACCTATATTTCTCTAATTAATATCAAGATGCCTGACTTGAAAAACTGAGTCAGATATACCTATCATATTTTGCAAGTAAATATTTGAAATTATCCATCTATGTTTAATAATTTAAAAGCATCAAACTAACCTGCACATCAAGTGGACAGGGTTAAACCCATTAAATATATCCTGGATCCAGGCAACTGACAAATACCACCACTCTTTATGAAAATCCCATGCTTCATGTTTTTTGTCATTGCTGTCTAGGCTGTGACAAACATTGGGCCTCAGGCAAAAAGGCACAAAACATTTCATGTCATCAAAACCTGAATATAAGCTTTGCTTGGCACTTTTCCAGGAAATGGACCAGGGCTGACAGCTCATGGGCATACAGAATTATTGCTTGCCTAAATGTTGAATAATATAAACCCTCACAAATCAAGTCTCGCTTTCCAAGTACCCTAATAATTCACCATATAGTGACTTGTTTCTGAGGACTGTACGCTAGGCCAGAGAAGCCAGCAGTGCTGCTTGCTTGGTGTAAAAACATATCTGATACTGATCATTTTAAATGTGCATTTTGTTTCTTATGTGGATACCCAGCAGTTGTTAAGATCTTGATTCTTAGCAGACTTTGAGAGCAGGTAGAAAATGGTCCAAAGGGGCATTCAGACAGTCAATTTCCAGCTAATTTTGCCTATTATTTTCCTACCAATGAGCTGAGAAATTCTGTATGATGCAGCACATTGTCATAGCTTGTTACAATGCAGTTTTTTGTTGATGCTTCTTGTGGTGCGTTCTGAAAGTATGCACATCACATAAACCCAGTGAATTACTATCAACTCATTAAAAAAGCCATCCTACTTTTCCATGTCTTCCTTATTTGTGAAGTTAGGTAGGAAAATGTTTGTATAATTATATCTTCCTGAGGGTTCCTGTGGTCCACTATCTCAATATTCCCACGGATAGCTCTGAATTAAAAAATGAAGACATCAAGTGATACCTGTTGAATTTAAGAGGTGAAGATCTTAATGATAGGAGTTGGCGGAAAGAAATAGTTTACAAAACCTGAAAATGTTTCAAACTAAGTTCTACTGTTTTGAACAGAGGGGCCAAGAAAGTTAAATTACACACACATCCCCCACCCTCCAGTAATGTTGGATCAACGCTAAGAAAAGAAATTTGAAAGAGTTCATTCTTCTACTCCAAGATCTTCCACAGGAAGGTGAACAGTAGAGCTCTGAAAAGGAACAGTGGTGAATGGGGTTGATTCTCTGAGCCAGCAGAGAGGGCTGCACCCGCCCAAAAACCTGGACCTAAACACATGCACTCAACTGCAGTTTTTCCTTTGAAAAAGGGTGGGCCTAGAGCCTGTCAGCCAGCTCACTGCTTGCAGTTGCACAGTGATGCTGTTACCCTTTTGTTTCTGTCATCTGGCAATACGTGTAGCTCTCTGAAAGTTTGTTTAAACCACGAGGTATTTTGGCATTACATCTCACTGTTGCCACTGCTCCCCCTCACATATATATGAGTTCCACCATTGGCCCTCCCTGGTACATGAAAAGAGAGACTGGTTATGTTTGTTAAATGTCCAGAAACACCAAACATTTGCATACACAAACAAAAACTGGTTATCAATATGTGTTTCTATGTATGTGTTTCTATGCAATATGTGTTTCTATGTTAACAAGTTACAGATCTCCTTATGGACAACGTGACTTTGAAGTAAAGGATTTTCAGATGAAAAAAATAATAAAAATAAAGGCTGAGATTCACCCTTCAGTTTCTCGTGACTAAGGGTCAGAACTTGGTTATGCTGCCCTGGGAAGCAAGCAAGGAACAAATAAACCACGTGCACAGACTAAAATTAATTGACTAAAGTGAGTGTTAGACTGTCCGATAAAGCATCACCCTGCACAACACAAATGATTGAACACTCATAACACTAAAGTGTCCAGTTTTAAGTTTTAAGGGGTCAGCATGAGTTTGGCATAACACAATGGCCCATAAGCTGCAGAAGGTCAGAATTCACTTCTCCAGCAGGTCAGACCCCTGCCGTGTGGTGGCAACCTCTCCCATTCCTGTGGGTATCAGTATTCAAATCACTTGAGTTTAATCCAGAATCACGAGCACACGAGAGCCCCAAATCACATGCCATCCTTGCCTCCCTTCTGCTCTGTGACCAGAAGAAGCTGTATTCCCATGCCTCTGGGGAATGGCTTATGCCTGAGACTGTATAATGAAACAATCTTAAGTCAGAGCTGGGAATCTGCCCTGTCAGCACCCAATATTGCCGCCCTCGCCTCCTCCCCTCTTTCCCCAAGAGGCCAACAGGCAAACAGTCAACACTTCTTCCCCAGTCCCAGATCAGAGTGCTCTGAGAAGGTCCAGGGAGGAGAATGGGAAACTTTTGGCTGCAGAGGAGCAGGAGAAGAAAAAAAGAAATTCAGCTTCATACAGTGCCCCTCTTGTTCACAAAGGTACAGGCAAGTCACAGCTTAGTTGTGGAGCTAAACCCAGCTGATGCAACCAGCTAGGACTGCAAGGAGCCCTCTGCTCACACTTCTGAGCCCTCTGCTCACACTTCTGAGCCCTCTGCTCACACTCACAAACTGAGTTTTTTCCCCACAGTACTTTGTCACTGAAGCACCAGCACCTCGGCTGATATGGCTGAGCACAGAGTAGATCTCTGTGTGCTGGAATGGGAACACAGTAGCGACACTCAAGATACCTGTGGATGTACTTGTTCAGATGTGGGAGGAATGCAAGGCACAGCAGCAAGGAGACCAGCAAGAGCCACAATACCCTAGTATCACTGCACTGCCATGTGTGCACAGGTACCCCTTACCAGAAGCAGCAACTTCCAGTATGGCTACACGGAGACAACTCCTCTCTTGCTGCTGGATTAAATCAATGTCATCTTATTTCTCCATTGCTGTTCCCTCCTAGGAACACACCAGTGTACCATATATCCTTATCAATGCTTGACTCCAATATCTGTATTTGATTTGGGAAAACATTATTTTCCATGAAGCAGACACACTGTGTTCAAAGCCAGAGATATTTGCTTTGAAGACAAACTTACAAAATCTAATCACTTTTGAACACAAACCTAGTTCAATCTGTGAAAGTTTTCCACAAGGTCTTTCACTGAAATGCTTTTCTTCCAAGACCAGCTGTTTGACTACACAGGACACCACTTGCCAAAAGGCAGAAGAATACTTTCATAGCCCAGGGTTTTCCTGCACACCACACCCAATCTAGGCAGCTTGGCCAAGGCAGAGGCCCTTCCCAAATACACCAATGCCACCGTCTGTACCACCACATGATTAGAACGGTGCTGGTGAGTAATTAATACTTAATGAAATCTTTGTTGTCCAAAATGTTTCCACTCCTTGAGTGAGTCGATCTTTGTGTGCCCTATCTTCAGGCCTTCTTGTATCATACACTTCCTTCAGTAACTGTTGGGCAAATATTTCTATACTGACTGACAAGACCGTAACAGTGCCCATAACTTGTGGTTTATGCATGATACAAATTACATACTAAACCTTAAGTTCAGTAATTAATATCTGCAGCTTGCTAGATATATTTTAATGAAGTGCAACATATAGTGAAATTACCCACCAGTGTGTTTTTTGAACTTTTTATCCGGCTGTCATGACAAGGTTTTGTTTTGGAGGTTAGTTCAGATACATTATTTGACAAGAGCAGTAATTACAAGAGTAGACGAGGTATGCAACTAATCCATTTAATTATGATTGCTTCATATTCCATTCTGCATATATATAGGCAAAAATGTATTCTACTATACACTTTAATAAGGGTCATATATTTTAATTTTTTTCCCCAGTACTGTTAATTTGGCTTTGCAAACGAATCTCTCAGCACAATAACATTATTTCCTACAGAATATAAATTTCCTCTGAGATATGTCCTTTAAAAAACTATTGCTTAATGGAACTGTTACAGAAAACCCAGAAGCAGTCTGTGTAATGCAATAAGGTTGCAGTCACCAGGCCAGTCCTTATCTGCAGGAGAAAGTGGTGTTAAGGCTTCTGACTCTGAGTTTCTGCTAAATTATAAAGTGACTCCTGGCATTTAACATCCTTGCCCATGTGGTTGATTCTACCGCATTCAGTCATTTTTATAAACCAAAAGTAAGAATACTTGCCTAAATTAAAGTGGGAATTTGATTGCATCAAATATGATTGCCCTGTTTCCAATTGTGTTGGATGTGGCCATCTCCAAGGTATGAACCTGCTCATCTTGAACACAAGCAGCAGTTGGAGCAAGTACATCAGAGATGACAACTCCACTGCATTTTAGCAACATCATCTTCCCTTTGGTGGGCTTTGTTCAGGGCACTGCTGCAAGCGCACGACAGATGGGGGGGAATGGCATAGGGAATGTATCACCCCACTCTTCACATGGCTTCTGGATGAATGCCACTCAAGAGAAATAGCATGGGGAAATGGAAATGGAAAGAAGATGGGGTGATAGTGACTACAAATACTGACACACACGTACACCCCTCAGTTTAAACACTGGCTGTGATTCTCAGAAGTAGGCTTAAAACTGCACTTGGATTGCTAATAAATGCCATCCAAAATGCAATAGTCATCTCAGCATTTTGCTATGCAGATAGGGTTGTGCCTTCTGAGCAAAGTAGTGTGCTGCCCTCAAGAGAAAGCCCTGTTTATCACTTGGAGATGCAATAAAAATAACAAATGTCCAGAGTAAACCTAATTCACTGTGCTACTTAGTATTTGAAATACATAAATATGTCAAGCAAAAGACCTCTAATAGACCCTTTTATACTGGTAATAGTGTACATATAATTTTCCTCTCATTAGTACAAAAACTACCTAGGGAACTATCGGCCCATCCTTCATCCATTTAATCTGCATTAGTTTACTTTTACCTTGTGTTTAATCTGCTTTCCCTCAAGGTATTTTGAATAAATCAATAGGAATACATGATTGTTTAATGATTTTTAGAAGAGCTCCCTTCGACCACAGCTGCATGATTTAGAATGACTAATTCCACTTTTTACAATTGATCCCGCTGCACACAGCCCATCCATTCCTGCCACGTCTGGCCAAAGGGACCAGGAGCTCCATGGTGAGGGGATTCTTAAAGGGGCCGAGGAGGGGCCCCAACAGCTTATGGGGAAAAAATAAGTAAGGAAACAACATATTCAAACTAAATGCTCTTAATTCTTGGAAACAGGGTTTGGCTCCCTAATGTAGATCAGCATTACAACATGACCATGACTCTTGTACGCCTGGGTTTTGGGGGCACTACTGTACCTTGCTCTTCAAAGTGTCCAAGGGTGACAGAGCGCTTCACAGGAGGCAAAGAGAAGGCCCAGTCTGGGTGCAGCAAGAGGGACTCCTGACACCGGAGTTTTGTCCTCGAGTCTGAACACACAAGCTTGCTGAAGATCAGTCTAACTCCAGAGCCTGTTTAACAGCAGAGGCAAAGCCCTTCCAGTCATTTTAATAGTGTGAATACACCATTGAAGCAGAAATATCAGTAAAAAAGGGTATTATACCTCTTTATCCCATTCACCATGAAGGAGGTGTGATGTATCATGTATAAAACTATGGTTGGGATGGAGAGATTTCATAGCTATACACAACAGCCAGTGAGCTGTTGCCTGATAGGGGACATGCCCTCCTCAACTCTGTTTCTCATCTCACCAGTTGTCTGATCCTTTTCTAAAAGGACACAAATTTCCCAAACCTATATTACTACATTTAAACAGAGCTTGGAGCACAGCAGAGCCCCAGTGCCTGTTACTGCCTCTGGACACTTGATGCAAACAGCAATGGGTACAGCAAAACCTTATTTTATTGAGATTATGGAGAGAATAAACCAATAAGCAAGAACCAGCCTAGTGTCCTAACCGAACTCTTCTCCCAAGAGTGGGCCTGGTACCCCTTTACAGAAGATTTTCAGTGCGCAGTCCTTCCTTAGCCCTGGCACCCTTGTTCAGAGGTGGGGTCAAACCTGCTTCCCAAACCTCTTTGGAGACACTTAGCATGTAGTCCTTTCTATAAGTACAGAAAGCATGGATAGGAAACTATCTGAAGTATTATAAAGGTATCAAGACCACAGCTGAAGAGACAACCAGCGCATCTTACATACCCATGTCACCTACAATGGGACTCAAACTCCTGTTGAGGGTGATATCTATGAAAACTAAGATTAAAAAGACTGGTCTAAACCCCAAGACTTGTGTGGTCCTCCCAGTGGAGGTGGTAGCTGTCTTCTGCCAGTCCACTTTCTGATGGGTCTTGCTTCACTGCCAGAAATGTCTCAGTTTTTTTTGGGGATGGGGTGTTTCAAGCTGTCAGCATAGGGCACAGAGGTCTGGGAACTGCACGAGAATTATCAGCAGTATCGCTAACAAGCTCGACCTTTTAGACAGCTGAATTCACAGGACATAGATGTCCACAAAACATCTCCTCCCCCTGACCCTGTCTCTTTTCAAGCATTGGTTCTGGATTACATCATACATAAAATTCAAAAGTCCTGTTAAGACTAAATTCACCTTATTTCAATGGTGAAGCTGCATGATATATGAGCACCCTGGTAAACAGACGAGCATTGTATCAACACGCAGAGCTGACACTGCTACAGCACTAAAGGAAAAAATACTGGTAGTTAGCTCTAATAATTAGAAACCCTCTTTGACTGGGACACTGAAAGTCATTGAGACAGGCTGTGTGAGAGTCCTTACAAAGTGCCAAGGTACAGAAGACATTACAGTTTATGGTGAGTAATCTATTACTCTAGGGTTTATAAGTTGACTGCAGTCCAACAAAGACTGTTAAGAAGGCTGGCAGATGAGAACTAGGCTAGCATTTATTATTTATTCTATTAACAGCTTAATCAGTACCCAAAGCTCTTTGTAAGCTGGTAAGGACTTAGGGGAGATAGAGACCTCCCATGGAAAAATCAGAAGGCATCATGCCATGGAAACTGGAAATCCTCAGGGGCTCAGAATTGCCTACACTCTGCACTGGAAAACTGTTCCACACATCAGAGGAGCATCCTTGAGGTACAGGAGGAAGAGGAGAACAGAAGTCACAGTCAGTTGCTGTCGCTGCTCACCCTTCTCAGCTTGTCTCAGTGGGAAAAAGGCAGTTTGATGTTTGTGCCCACACGACAAGTTTCATAAGATGCTGAAAAGGTCCTTGATAGCAGGGAGCTCTCTGTGTGTGATGTGTGTAATAACTCCTGCCCAATGGTTAGAGCAGCATATCAAGAAATCTGGCAACTGACAAACATCTCCAAGCAGTCCATTCTCAAGTGTTCCAGGACTGTCCCTGGTGTTATGCAACACATTTAATAACTGCATAGGGGAAAACTCTATGGGACTGAAGCAGATGTTACTCAAGTCACCTACAGACTCCCCCTTCAGGCCCCCTGACCTGGCAGGCCCAGTCATCCGCTCCAGCAGACAGTGATCTCCTGCCACAAGCCAGTTCTGACCTCCACTGGAGTTACAACAGGAGTAACAAAAAGACTCAGTGTTCCTGCTCCAGATACCCTACCCACGTGTCAAAGCCTCTGCCATAAGCAACAATACACTCAGTAGTTCTACCTGCCACCCTACGCTTCAGGCTGAGGTTTCTCATTTACCCCAATAAAGACCAGTGATGCTCTAAATGAAAGGCAACTTGAACAGCTCCCATGCCAGAGTCACGATTAGCAGATTGGAAACTGGGTTATGGTAGTGACAGGATAACCCTTCCCAGCCCCAGATCATTCAGTGGGTTTAACCAATGAATCTGAAGTCCCTGGTACTGATAACACTGATAGTCCTATGGAGTATGTGTGAGGGTTTTGCTGATGAAAAGTAGAGGGAAAACACAGCTGGCATTGAAGGATTTCCATTTTTAAGCAGAGACTATTGTCCAGCCTCCCACATGAATACAAGACAAAACTTAATACAGATATTCCGAGTTTCAGTTCTGTGCATTGAATATAGTCCCACTTTTCCTCATACATATACTACCTCTATATTAAACAGAAGAAGTACTGGCCAGAACACAGGTATCTTACACCTCCAGACATACACTTATATTCATGAGTCTCTGCATTTTCTCCTGTTTATTTAAATGGAAAGTGTATGGAGAGAATTATTTTTCTTAGTGGTAGATTAACATCTTGCATATTTTGTTTACTGGTATATGCCACTTTTTGGCTATTTCAGAATATTACATCAACACCTCAAACTGTCTTTTTTCTCTTTTTTACCTCTCATGTAAGCAAAACATTTATATTTTACTGGTTGACCAAATGATAAAAGTCTGTTTATATCAGTAGAGCCAGAGTGGCCAACCTACATCTGGAAGGTAAGAGGGGAATGTCTTTGAGAATGTAATACTTGTGAGATGAAATAGTAAGAATTATATTCACTTTCTTTCCCTCCCTTTTTTTATCCTTTGTTTCTCCTCTAATGACTTGCTGAATTTTTCCCAACTTCATTTGGTTGATACTACTTCAGATCTTTTTATTCACCCTTGGACTAAACATAAACATCTTTCTCCTGCAGCACATCCTTGTAACAGGACTCTGGCATCAAAAGACATTGTAGGCAGCCCCTGTAGCTATAGAGTCCTACTGGTTTTAAACGGCCTCAAATCTCCATCCAGGGAAAATGTCAGCAAGTTGGACTCTGAAAGTTCATCTGATTAAATGTGCAGTAAAATAAGCACCATGTAAATGATTTCCCTGCTTCCTTAGATTTTTCCACTACTGCACCATGAAACCATTTCTACGTTGGCTGTTTCTGAAGATATGACTATTTTAGAAGTTGCCTAATTATATCTAAATTTTTTTTCATCAGCATAAAATATGTGCCAGTGTTTGATTCTGAGGTCCAGTTCCCTTACTAAATGCAAAAACATCTAACCAGAGCAAGGAACACCCTTCTTCTGAAAAACAGGCTCTTCCAAATAGCCCAATAGATGCACCAAACCCACTTGGCCACCACCAGCTGTGGACTCTGAGCTCAGAAACCAGCCTCAAGGGCCCAGAGCTGGGAGCTGCCTGCTGGCCCTTGAAAAATTCTGTCCTACCTAGGGTGCCCCAAAGGAAGCTGGCGAGTTCTTCCCCCCAACCCAGGCATTTAAGTCAAACCTAGCAAGTTAATCTGTCCAGCTTTTAGCGAAATACACTTATATCCCTGAGTTAATAATATGTCAGAGGGGCTTTCAGTTTGTCTCCAGGATTGCAAATCCTTAGACTATATATGCTTTTGCTTACACTGTGCAAACCACTACTCTTTGGAGCAGTGCTGGTTCTGGCTATGTGTGTGGGCAGCAGCAAGCACGGCACTGGTGCCATTAGGACGTTAGTGAACATTAATAACCACACAGAGTAAGCCTGCATTCCGTCTTTAGGAGCTAAATATGTTTGTGCTTGAATTGAAGTGACTGATGGAGCATTTGAGTCTTGCACCTAATGTCATCTGGTGGCAAGCTTTAAGGAGCAAGTAAACTACCATTTCTCTGCTCAAGTACTCTATCATTGGTCACTTTCTCTACTCAAGCCTCAAGTAGTGGCAGTTTTAGAAGCTCAAATATCAGCCTTATAGCTTTGGAATTGCTGAAGAGTGCCAGGAAACAGGGGAACAAAAGTTGGCATGTGTTATTTGCATTTGTGGGCTGTGAAGCTAACTAGCCTACATGCCTCGGATTGGGGAGATTTGGTCTTTCTTAGTTGGAGAGATCAGGCAACCTTGGTTTCAGAGGCATCAGTGTAATAGGTCGTGGGCCACATCAGCACACCATGGCCTTTCTTCTTTATCTTCCTCTCTGTGGATTTCTAAAAAAAGAAAACTTAGTATAGATCTGTCTCTATGGGCACTCCCTCAGTCACTATGAAGTGAAAATCATCCATTTCTGTGGCTCACAAATCTTCAGTAAGCAATTTTCAGACTTGAAAACAAGGAAAATCATGAATAAACAATGGTTTCATAGTTGTTTTCAACTCAAACGACAAGTGTCGTGTCATGCACTACCTCCCCCCAGGAAACATAGATAAACTTCTGATCTTAGCAGCAGAAAAGTGCCATTTTTCTGACCTTACAGCGGTACAAATGTAGTAACTAACAACACAAATATCATGAGATCCCCTCCACCTGTTGCAAAGAGCAGAGAGGAAACCAGGCTGTTACACTGTATTGCACCCTAAGGCAGTGCTCCACATAAGGCTGATGTGTCATTGACACACAAAATAAGGTGCTATGCTCCTGGGCTCTGTCTTGCCTGTACTGGGAAGCGTTAATCCTATTAATTGCATATAAAAAGTCTGGTAGCAATTCTATAAATGAGTAAACACAGAGATAAAAGTGTAATCGTACTAGTACAGCAAATTGGATTCAGGTCCTCATTGAACAATCCTGTTTCATTTCAGCAATTTTATTATCACTGTAACTGGAACAAATTACTTTATTAAACAGAAGGGGCTTTTGTAAAAGAATTTCTTTTTGTGGGCAATATCATGAAGCTCTGTAACACAAAACCAGCAATTACACTTGTCAGGGGATTTCTTTAACCAATTCAGCTAATGGCTTGTGACAGGTAAGACTTGAAATGTTCATTCAAGCCTTCCCTCTGCTATAAAGATATATTTTGCCAGCACAAAAAAGCACTTTTAGTGAAATGAATGCTTTGGGCAGTAGTTTGAAATCCTGTAGAAAGCAAGAAGGCTCAGGATAAGCTGACATGCAGGACAAGGGCAAAATAAAATCTGCTGACAGTTAGACAGTGACCAAGACACACAAACACCTGGAGAAGTACAGACTAACCCTGTTGCTGAGGGAAATAAAATAGAAAAGATTTCTTCCCTGCAGCGTCAATCTAAGCAGTAAGCCAAGGAGGTCTCCAGCTCCTGATGCTTTCACATCAAGATGGAAGGATAACTGGAATTTAAAAGATATTTCCATCATGGACAGGTCATCAGGCTCATTGCAGATGCAGCTGGATGATCTCTAACAGCCAGTGTGGCGCTTTTTTTTTTTTTTAATGCAGTTCTGTAGGCTATACTTTTGCATAAACAATGTGGTTGGAAAACTGCTGTGCTGACAAAGCAGATTGTGACAAAGGGCTGCAGGATCTATGGAAGACAAGTATCCTATAAACAAAAATATCAAAAAGCTATTTGAATCAGTATTAAAAGCTTAAAAGGAGAGTCAAAAGACAGCATCAAGCGCCAAAATAACACTGAAAGTCATAAGTCTATCCTGATTAAAGCTGTCAGGAAGCTGATACCTTTGAGAAATTAGGGCCAGGGTGCCCCAATTGTATGATGACTTTGATTGTGTCAGCCAATAATGCTACTGGTTGTTTGTGCTGAGACATTAGATAAATTTTCCCTCTATTCTCCAGTAACCCTCCTTCTCTTGGGTTCTCCTCCATGCTTCCGGAAGAGGTCAGCCATGATTTGACTATCACTATGCAGAATGGGTAAAGAACAGAAAATCACAGATAACCAGAATAAATATATCACCAGAAATAAGAAAACCATACCCAGTCTTGGGCATCTCTTCTACCTCAGGGGTAACCCAAGAACGCAAAGGGCTCCCAGATGTCTGGCAGACAAGATGATGTGACTGTTTCAGACACTTCATCTTTGTTGTGCTCCACTCCGACTTTCTCTCTTGTGTATGTCATGAAGTCAGAAGTCCAGCAGAGTTAATATAAATCCTTACATTCTCATTCCCCATGTACACAGCTATTTGGAATCAATAGCTGGGGCTCCTGAGGACTGATGTGGAGCTCAACTTAGAGATCTGTGAACAGCTCCATTCAACCCTGGTGTCCTCCATCTATTCTTAAACCCTCTAATTCCAAAGGCAAACTTTTTTTTAAGGTCACCTCACCCTCCACCTCACTCTCACACAAACACACAGTTCTTCAAAAAGGGAGGCCTGCACTGGCCCTGTTTACTTAGAGCACAAACATATTCAAGGCAGTGATGTCAGATTAAAGGAAGAAAGGGGAGAGAAATCAAAGCCTCTAAACTGCACATAAAAGGCAATCGCTGGCAACCAATCTGTTCTACTTCCAACTCTTTGCACTTTATGAATAAAGGTCAAGCTGGTATTGGCACCCAAATGTTAATGTTCTTATAAGGGTTTAAGCTGCTTTAAGAGCTGAATAAGTGAGAGTGATCCACAGGGCCACACCTAATCATGTCCTTACAGCAGGGAAGACCTCTCCTTCCCAGCTGGCTGTCTACAAGGGTTCAAGAAGACCTACAGGAGCAAATTATTTACTGATTGCCTAGAGAAGACTTGAGGTTAACTATCCCCTTCCCCATTATTTTTCCATCTGCTCTGCCTGTTAGTTGCTCTTTTGCCTTCTTTCACCTATTTTGTGCTTGTTGGCCTTCTTTCCGTCTCTGAGCTGCAGCTTTCAGGATGTGAACTGATATACAGAAAAAGCATCTCAGATACTTCCTCTGACTTTCAAGGAGTCCATCTGCCTGCTTTGTTGTTTTAAAAATGACACACCTCTTTTTAACCACTTATTTTTTTCCTTTTAAGGTTAACAAGGCACAACTGCCATTCCACCCTTCCACAGCAAAAAGTTTTGGGCTAACTGGCAGCCAGATTGATTACCAATTTTCTTTCAAAGTTGATGATGCTACACTCTCTCTGTTTAAAAGATGACACAGTTCTCACTTTTGCAGATTTGCCCTAAGAGTACTGGAAGTACTCATCTCCCAAAAGCAGCATTAAATTCTCTCACCCAACTCTCCAGGCGGCAGCAGAGATCTAGCAACTTCATGTCCACATTTCCAAATGAGCAGCACACTGAAAAAGTGTGATTCAATACCAGCTCACTATATCAGACATAGGTCTCACCCGTCAAAGGAAAAGAGGTTTTACTGTAGAAAGAAAAAGTCAATATTTGGGATATGTTTTCATAAAGTCAGGATGAGTGCTCTGCTAAATTAATTCATGTCTGGCATTTACAAACAGTAACTTGATCTTTCAGCTGGTGCCCTTGCCAAGTCAAGCAGTTTTTAAAAATTTAATTTTTTAAAAATTAATTTTTGTAAAGGTGAATTTAGTGCTAATGGAATTGAAAGACCAGTAGCAATAACTCGCACAAGGCACTGGCCTGCCAGGCTCTACAGGAGCTTCTCATCAGCTGCTCACAGAGCATCTAGATCCTGAGCTCTGTGGAATCAGTTGTTCAAGTCCCAGGCTTCACCTCATCTGGAACAGAGGGCTGGAATTGCTTTTTGAAGGCATAGTGAGAGAAACACAGTGATTTAACAGGCTACTTCAGGGAAGCTGCCCAGCACTGAGCAAAGTCACACATTACGCTGGCTGCAGTCACGGCAGAGAAGGAGTTACCAAATGTGTCGTACTCTGACCTGGCACTTGGTTGTTGACACACAGAGCTCTTGGTATTGCATCTGGTATTGCACTACTGCAATGCTGTCCAAAAAGGGATGGATACTAGTTCATCAGCAACGGTTCAGTCAACATCCAAAACCTAACTTCTGAATGCTGAGGTTCAACAGGGATGCTTTCCTGCAGCTAAGGAGTATCTGAAGTCACATGGGAAGCCACCCCATTTAGGGTGCTGGTCTACTCTGCGTGTGGCTCTGTGCTGACCCTACCCAGGAAGTGCCCAAGCTAAACCCTATGGATCCCAAACAGCTCTTCGCTAGCACACAGAACCTCTCCCTCTGGCAAACACATACCCTCATGGCACGTGAATTATTTTCTGTCAAGAGAGGATTAGGGAACATTATTTGAGACCAGTTAACTGGCCAGGCTCACAGTGAAAGCTCAGCTTTGTGAGTTAAGGAGCACCTCCCTTAAATGGCGCTGCTCCGTGCAGGCAGCGCTGGGCTGTTAGTACGTTCGGAGTCACCCTACGCATCACTGCACTGCTTTGTGCCATTTGATTTGTTTCTGAGGCATTAGCTTTCCATAAAAGCTGATGTTCCTGTTTTTACTTTTTTTTTTCTTTTTTTTTCTTTTTTTTTTTTTTTTTTATTTGCACATTTATAGTAAAGAAATCCTCAGTCAGGAGCACCCTCCTCTTACCTCCTCCTTGCGCAAACCCAGCCAAGCCTCAGCGTCACTTGTCTGTCGAACTTGTTTTCCACCTCATTAACTACAATTACCTATCCAGTGAGGGGATTAAAAAACAAGCTCCAACTCCTGGCTCCGGCAGAGGCACAAAAAGGAGCGCTGTTTGCAGATTCCAGCTGCCTTTTCCTTCCCGACTTTGCAAAGGTAAAGAATGCAATTAAAGGAGTTCGAGAAAGGAGAGCAGCGGCGATTCGGAGCCCCGAGACAGAGACGGGGGACACAGGGCTGCGTTCAGCTGGGCACAGAGAAGGCCCCCATCACCCCACCCCCCGTGTTTTAGGAACTGTTTTGTCCCCCCACCCCATCCCCGGCCTTTCCCAAGCTGTGCCAAGGGACTCTCCCCGGTGGTCCGCAGTACCCCCTGCGCGCTCCGAGCGAGACCCCCCGCCCGAGGATGCGGCTGGGAGGGCTCCCAAACGAGCTCCAGCGACAGCATTTCCATTTTAAAGCCCCAAGTTGGTTAAACACCCACCATCACCCAGCCCCCTCCTCCTCCTCCACCTCCCCACCCCGGCGTTAAGAAATGCAAATGCGGCCAATCCTATTTTATGTTAAAAAGCGAAAAAACATTTCAATGTATTCTTGTCTTGTATGACTGGCTAAGAGCCTCTAAATCCCCACCATTTACCAAATTAAACTAATTGAAAGAGCTTCCAAAAGCCACATCTGTAGGCTGACGTCTGTCCCTGACTTTCGCTTTAGGCTGGTGGAAACTGTTCTCCATCCCATTGATCCCTGAATAGTCACGCCTGTCAGGAAGCCACATCAACCATTATCATTCTAATTTTACTGCCTTTCTTGGTCCCTAATCTAATTTGCAATGATGCTTAAGCATTTCGCAAGGCCATAGCACTTTCTTCAGAATTTCAACAAGAGCATTAAACCCCCAATTTACATTAATGAAGTGCACATTTAATTAGGGGAGAGGGTAAATGGAGGGCTCTTCAAGAGCAGTTTGCGTGATATGATGGGCACTTGAAAAACGAAGATGTACCTGATAAAAGACTCTCATGCAGCCTTCGTGCCTCATTTCATTTCTCAGCTTCCTTCCCCACTTTGGCCAGCTTCCTCCTGCCCGAAATCCCAGAGAAAGGGGGCAAGGAGAGGGGACAGCACCCTGCTGGCCCAGAGGGTCACCTGGTGTGCATCTCCCACAGATTGGAAGCTCTGCTCTCAGGCATCATCTGTGTTTCAGGCTCCATCCTGCACAAACTTGCATTGAATCCATATCCAGCCTACCCTGTACTTTCACACACTCAAAGCCACACTTGTACCCTCAGAAGAGTTGGAAAGAGCCCTCTCTACCTAAGCTTTTGCCTCCTCAGTGGCATCCAAACACAGGCACAGACCCAGAACACTGTTTCTGGGGGCAGAGACTGCTGCTCGCTGAAGGTTTCCTATCATTTAACACCACCAGACTCTGACTGAAGCTCAGGCTCCATGTGTACCAAAGCACTGCTCATCCAGACACCACTCAGAAAATGGGAACAGACAACAGGTTCCAGTGTTTAAAGATCAATTTAATACACATATCTGCAATTTTCTGCTGCTACGCGGTTGTCCTGCTGTATCTTTGAGTGGCAGAGAGCTCAAATCTCCTTCTGAGCCTTCTCCTCTGAAACCAAGGTAAGAATGAAGAAATCAAGCAGCAGTTGCAGTCGGCTGTGAGATTCTGGCAGGGCATCCCTCCTTGCAGCAGCTCATCAGGTATTCCTTCAAACCAGTCCTCCTCTGAGAGAGCTGGCAAATTCCCATGCCTCAACTCAACCCTTGGTGGTAAATCCAGTGGCATAGGTATTTTCTTGAGGTCCAAGCCCCTGATCTGGGAACATCTCCCTCACTTCTGCTGCTGACTCAAGCTGAAGTGTCTCCCACAGTGAGGCACTAGCGGGATACCTGGATTCCAACTCGCATCGACATCATCACGTTGAGCAGAGAAAAGAATCCTAGGGGAAGGCTTGGCAAGCCATATGGCATTTTTCTTTACATTTCTAGCAGAGGGGATGGCACAGATATAATTCCCCTAAATGTCACAACACCAGCAGTGAGCACTTACAGTACTGTGCCCCATCTTTCCTAGCACTGCTGGTGTCCTCCCCACCCATGCTGCCAGTGCTAGTGAAGGCACAGTACTAGCAATGCAGAGACAGGCACCAAGAAAACAGGAGTTGGGAGCAGCCTCTTTGCTGGGCTGCAGGTCAGCAGGAATTAAATACCTAAATACGTCCTTAACAAAATGTATGAAACAGTTTTGTATTAATCAGTATAAAGTATAAAAACTTGTATAAAGTTTTCTTCACATTCAGTGCTGTTTTTTTTAAAAGCCTTATGAAGGTTGCAAAAGAGAAAGGCAACAAAGACAGCGTATTTAGAACTGAAAAGGACCATGCAAAATCTGTTATAGTAGATTAGACAGAATGTGTCATGAAATAATTCCTGAGCCTTGGATGGAAATATTGTCAAAGAACCAGCAGGAGGGAAAATGTAGGAGAGCACACACAGACAGATATATTGCTGTACAAGTGGAGGAATCTGAGAAGTAAAATAAAGGAAGTGATTTGGAAATAAGTAAGTAGCTGACAGAGTGAGAGCAGAGTGATTTCTAGCAGCAACACAGCAGGAGACAAGCCTGAAGAAGGCGAGGATGAGAGCGAGGGTGAAGAGGTTAAGCAGCAGAGAATGAAGACATGAGAGAAACGCGAGAGCAATGCCTCACAATTACACAGAGATTGTTATGTCAGCTGAGATACTTTGGGGAGCTACATTTTAGCAGCAATAGCAACACGAACAAATACATTAATGTTACAGACTCCTGCCAAAAACTTTCCCACCAAATTATACACCCTCTTCTCGGTGCTTTTCTCTCCAGCATAGAGACTGGAGAGAAAAAGCTGCAACACTGTTGTTTCAGTATGAATTATCCCCCTAATTGAAGACAGAAGCAATGCAGCGACCCCTGAGAAGCACGGGACAGCCCGAGGGTCTCTAGGGGGAGCAGGACCAAGTGAAGTGGGCATCTCTGCAGCACCCCAGGGTCCCTACAGAGGATCCTGATCAATCCCTGCACCAGGTCCCATCTGCCAGGGTACGGGTCACATGTCTAGGGCCTCCTTTGCCCCACTTCTCCCCAAACTCTTGGTCAGCAGCAACTCTGACAGCCACCCACAAAACCGGGAAACAAAGCCCTGTTGTCCAGGGCAAACTAGCCAGCCTAAAAGTGCAAAGTAAACCCAACCGTGTTCAAAACACTCCAGGAGTAACACAGCACACACTTCAGCAAACCACACTTGCACGTTAGACATGCCAGAGCAAAGTGGTGCCAACACAGTCTTCAGGTATCTACCTCACCTGATCTCACCACCCTGCTCACTCACCATCCCCACTTACAGTTTGGTGCTGTGTAGGGGAAAGAAAAAGAAGCTTGACGTGGACACATCTTGCTGGGAAGGCCTATCTCACCCAGAGAACGCAACAGCCCACCAGAAGTCCAAGTCCTCTTGCAAGCAGATCAGGCCCCCTCAACTTATTTTCCAAACCCCTTCTGCTGCTGGAGCACTGGTGAAACAATCTCTATGACCAGTCCTGGCCAAGCACCCTCCCTCAGCATATACCTATGATGAGTCAGTGAGGTAGCAATGACCTCCAGATGTGACCAGGGGAGATGAGTGCTGGCCCCAGCACAAGGCACAGCTACAGCCTGTACCCCCATCTCCACGTGCAGCAGCACTGGCTGGGTATTACTAACCATGAAGAGGAGCACACCTGCCCGGGTGGGGGTCTGTCTGACCTTCTTTGATGAGTGCCCAGGCCATTTTTGCCATCCCAGATTTCACTTGCAGGCCAAAGAAGCACTTTTGTGGAAGAGGTTTCTCAGGGAAGGGTAGGAGGAATTTCTAGGGGAACAGGCAAAACCCAGAACTGCTGTAAGCCTGCACCGATGGAGTGTGGGAGCATGCCAGCATCTTGCTTATGCTGGCTGGGGATATCTGAGTTTCCAGACTTGGATGATGCAGGTAGTCTACCACTACAGACAAGACCCTATGTTTAAACACTTCCATAGCAGATCAGGATTTAGTTTGTGTGCTTTTGGTGTTTCATTTGTAAGTCAGAGAGGAGGAATTGGTTCTTGTTTCCAGGAGTTTATTATAAGCACAGTTCTAGGCGAAGGTCATTCAAACTCTTCCCTGGTTTGTTGACACTGGCATTGTTTCTGCTGCATTACTAATACAAGAGGGTTCACACCAGGTAATAAGATAAAGCAAAAGTACTTGGCTAAATTCTGATTCCCTTGCTCGCTGAGCTGTTATACAAACTGGAAGACACGTGACATGGACACAGTGGATGTGGATAATCTAAATCAATCTGAGACCTGGCACTGCAGTTACCTTCTTTCTTAGGGTGGTTCTGTTTTGCTATCCCCAGCCATCATCCCTCTGTGGCTACTGGGAAGGACTATCTAGATTGGGACTGCCTTGTTCAACAGCACAATAAATGAACCCTACTCAGTCACCCCATAAAAATGTCCCTGTCTGACTCCTGTAGCAGCCAGAGCTGTGGGCAGCAGCAGCAGATGTACTCACCTCAGACCCTCATTTCTCACAGCTGGGATGAAAAGCAGAGCTGAACATCACTGCCATTGAGTGTCACTGTCACTGTTATTCCGTGACTGGAGGCAGACTGCTGTTTGGACAGCATGGACAAATACTTAGAGCCTGCCAGCACCCTCCAGCACAGATCTGGGTGACATCAATTGCCGCTGCTGGCACCGTACTGGCAACCTGAGCAGCCCTGGAAGAGCCATGAGGAGCAGCTAGTACCCAGTCCTGCCAAGGTCTTTGTTGCCTGTGTTCTTACTGCTTGCCATTGGAAATTTGCCTCATTGGGGACCCTGTGGGGGGATTTTTGGCCCAGGAGTTGGCAGAGTTTTTGCTTTACAAAGGACCATGCTATTGGGCCATGCTGCCATCCATCTGTGCATACAACGTGCTGCCTGTGGGTGAGGGTGGAGATTTCTCAGTGCTGGAAAGCAGAGATACCAGAGTGGCTTCCTTTTTCCCTTTGCTTTGGTTTCATGGCACAGGAATTGCTGGTTTATTTCCCCCAAAAACTGCGAGCAAAAGGCTCAACAATGTAAAAAGCATGGAGCCTTTTTTCCCCTCTTTTTTTCCCCAAACAATTTAGAGGGATTCTTTTCTTTTTTTTTTTTTTTTTTTCCCCAGTTCACAGCATAGGAATTTGGCCCAATTTCCTTGTAAATAAAATCCTGGATTGAAAGCATGTTTGTGTCTCCACTCACAAGTAGCATATGAGCAGCAGGATCATAGGGCTGATGTAGTATGGAATCCCATTTCTAAACAGAAGAGTAGCATCCAGCAGAGTTGTTGAAGCCTAGATAAAAGCAAACCATTAAGGTGGAATCAAGAAAGTTAACACAGAGCAAGAATACAAAAGCAATAAGGAAAATAGCAAATTGCTTATAAAAAGTCAGAATCTGGAAAACTGTTCACTGTTTAAACATCATCATGTCTTTTAATTACTTGTTCAAGTAACATGTTAACAAACTGAAGCTGCTCTTTTTTGATGGCCATGTGAACTAGATCACATTATAGACAGCAGCTGTGCTAATTCATCCATGCCAGCAGCCTGTCTGCTGAGATGATAGCAAGCTTCCTTCAAAATTCCTACAGCTGTGCTGGCTTTGCATAGAAACTTTTACTGAAGTCCCCACAAAGGAAGAAGGAACTACCAGAGTTTTATAGCCTTAAAAAAAATCAATAGAAATCTACATCAAATAACTTCAAACATGTAATAATTCATAATGCCATTTTCCACAGTGTATTTGTGAAGCATCTGGATATTATACTAATATAACAGTGTCCCTCCAGCATGCCAGGAAGCTTTCTGAAGGCATAAGACCCTGTTTAATTTTAATTCCTCTGTCTCAAAGATAGCATCTAGTTTATATCAGTTTAACCTTATTTTTTTACCAAAATATGCATATTTACCAGATGACCATGAAAAGGACATTTCAGATGCCTTAGTTTCCTTTTGGCAAACTTCTGGAAGTTATCCAAAATCATCAATTAAAAAATTTACTTGAAAAATAATTTACTTTTAAAAATCCCCACTTCCCACTGTCTGTAGGACTGCAGAAGCTGCTGATGTCTGGTAGTGCCATTATAAACTTTGCAGATCTAAAATCTCTTCCTCAAATTCAATTTGTGACATGAAGTTAACAAAATACGCAAAACAAATACTCAAAAGCCAAAATACAATGATTTCAGTAGTCTGCTGGTCCTGTTTCAGTGGCCTTCAGAACAGGGTGGCTTTCTGCAGATTACTGTAAGGCTCGTCAGTCTGTGCACAGTGCCAAAATCAAAGTGATCAATAAAACCAAACATCTGTTCAGACTTTATAACACTGGGAATAATTCTAGCATTTCCCAATCAAGGGGTAGATGGATAGCACACTGATAACATTTACCACATTTTATTGAAACCCAAATCAGCTCTGTAAATATCTCTAGCCTGAAGACTGGAAGTGAAATAGGGGCAAAAGTCGAAGTTTGGCATATGCTAAGTAACCCATCTTTTCAACATCTTTTCATCCTCTTTTCATCGTCTTAATACTGTATACTTGCGAGTTATGGTCAAAAACTGAATTCTTGGGCTCTCACTTACCCCTCTTCTCCCCACTGAATTTATGGACAGCATGAGTTGCAGCTTAATTGGTTATTTAAAATGAGTGGATGAAGACTTCGCTCAGAGAGCAGGTCAGCTCTCTGCACTGTGCTGCCACGAGCAGCCTAGGCAGAGACTATTAGTCCAGCTGGGTTTGACATGATGTGTTCTGTGGTCACTCATGGCATCTCCACCTCAGGCAGGAGGCTCTGGATCACAGAGATATTTCTAGCGTACTTTCTCTGTGCTTCCATGGTAGGTCCATGTTGCTACACATGTCTCACTGACTAAGAATAATAGTTTTGTCGAATGGCCCTGTCCACTTCTACAAAAGATACTAGGTCAGTCACCTTTCAGTGCTATCCAGCATTCAAAAATGTAAACTACAAAAGGGAAGGCATAGTGGTTTCGGTCTGGAGGCTTTCCAGGGGCTGCAAGAAGCTTTGAAGCAGACGCTTGGCATATCGGTTGTCCTGAATATTGTTCTAACGCAATGGCACAAGAGAAAGCAAGTGCTTGCGAGAGTAGAACCACCCCATCTGCAGCAAACCTCAGCCTGGTTTAAGTCAAAAGGTGTGAATGTTCATCAGGTTTCCCACTACTCTTTTTACCATTTATTTTTCCAGCATTATGGAGGAGTTAACTCCAGTAAGAGTCTTTACTGTGTAACATGGTGTAAGTGAATACAGTGCCATGTAGCCGTAAATGAGACTCCACATGATACTGCCTGTCACTGGGTTGCCTGTGGAAATGAGACATGTATAATCACCAGAGAGGTATTCTACACATTCAGTCATAAATAATTAAGACTAAGCTGCCTTCTTCAGCCCACTGAAAGAAGAAATTGTCATTTGGCTCAGGTTTGGGGAGTTTTCATTTCCCTTTGGAGCAGCATCAAAAAGCGTTATAAATACTTTGCAGTGAAACAATCACCTGAGGACAACTCTAGCAAACAAACCGATTCCTACACCTGAGCGTCCCAGTCAGGGACTGTAATTAGGATTACAAACTATGTGACAAAAAATTATACAGTAACACATAGTAATTGCTCACTGGGAAGGATGTGGATTGGGAGACAAAAGGAAAGGATGAATGAATTGAATACTCTAACTGTTCAGGGAGAGCAGTGGGAGGATAAGAGCAGAAACAGAAACACATTTAGGATTCAGTTCTCAAGGGAGGCTGTAAAGGGTTTGTTAGCAGAAATGGACTCCCACTCAGCATGCTGCTGAAACCATACAAAACCTGGTGCACCTGCATTTTTCAGTGCACAATTGTCTCTTGCGGTCACAGCCTCCTGACATGCTATTCCTGATTCTAGCATGTCAGAAAAACATTTCTAAGTGCACACTGGCATTTCTGAGCATGTATCTGTTGCACACTCTTGAAACGCTGGAACTCCTGTTATATAACACTGACATTTCACATTTGTGAATATTTTTCCACAGCACAACTGGGAAAAGTGACCTTTTCAGCTATACACATTTCACCATGTTGCAGCCAGCCATGAAATTCTAGCATTTCCAGGATATTACCATACCAATTTAAAATTGAATATTTGTGTAGATAGCTGTTTTCCTTTCCCCTCTTTTCCATTCTTATCTGCATATGCTCAGCTCTCAACAAATGTACTTTTTTTTCCTTTTTCCAGCCTTCTGTTCCCAGACAATCCTAGATTGTGGTTTGTACAGCTCTACATGCACTTAAAGCTGTAAAACATTTCACCACACCTTCAGGCGCTTGTAAACCTTATGGTGAAAGGCAACACTGAATATTTTATTGAAGACAGCATATTTGATTTTTGCCAAACTGGAGAACTTCATTCCTGTGCAAGGGTTTTCGCTAAGAAATAAAAGACAGATGTCACATGAACATGTGGCTTTGTCAAAAGTCCGCAATTGTCACTCTGAAGAGCTAAGGGAAGTGGAAGAAATGTTGATGTTTATATGAATGCCTGAGAAGAAGAAAAGAAGTGTGATTTGCTTGCAGAGTTGGCAAATCCTTGAGCTTCACCTAATCATTTCTGCCTGTTTTCTTCTGCTTCTGCTTTTTGTTTCCCTGGCCCCTTTTTATTTGTTATGTTTCTTTCTGCTTCATGTTTCAAGTCTTGTTTCGTTGGGTGCTATGTGTGAAGGAGAGGCAGGCTAATAACAGGACTCTGTATTTGTCAATCACAAACTCTTTCACTGAACAAAGCAACTGAAATATTAGAAGCAAATTAATGATAACATTCACTGTTAGATGTCAAAGCTGGGGCTGTAATTATTATTTTGTTTACTGAAAACCTAAAAAGTAGGACAGGACAGAGTGATTTGACCTACACTTACTGCAAGGGATCAAGTAGCAGAAATTTGAGTGCAGTACTCAATGAATTGGCGATTTTAGCTACACTGCAGCCTCTCCCTGACCCAGGGTTCCTATTTAAAATTTAGATAGTGCTTAAAATATTTCCCAGAGGCAGGAGTTTTAATGTAGTCATGTTCTTTCAGGAGTTAAGAATACATTACCACCCCAGGAATTTTTCCTTACTGTGGCTGTGGATGAAATTCACCCTTGAGCTGCACCCGTCAGATACACTCCCTCTTACTCATTCCTGCTTCCTCCTACTGCCTCCACACATTGCCATGTGTTTGGTCTACCAGGAGTTCCTCTTCTACACTTCCACCTCTACTTCCCTCAAATCCATGGTATATCCAACTCTTCCTAGTCCTATTATTCTTCTGTCTGTATCACATGGTATCTTTGGTCTCCACTAGCACAATTCCTTCGAGAGTGTTCATTTCCTCACAGTGAAGCTGTCTCACTCTCTGTTGTACAAATTGCAAATAGTTAAAGCATGAGGATGAAAAGTACGTCTGCATGTTTTGAGCCCAAACTGCTGATTGCTGCACAGTCTTTAAACACCATGGTGGCAGCTAAGATTGCCCAAAACAGAGGATATACAGTCTGAAAACATGCAAAATATTTACTCTTGAGGAATGATTACAGGTATTAACCAATATTGAAAACGGTTTACCTCTCTCTTTTTCCAATTTCATTATTTCTTTCACTTATATTTGTATAATAATGAGTTGTCATTTCTGTACAATACTGCAATGCAAAAGAAAAAAAAAAAAGAAGAGATGGGTCTAAGCTGAATTTTCAGACTTCTTCATTCTACTTGTTTGGAAGATTTGTCTTGGTAACGGACAAGCTGCCTCCTGGAGTATCTGCTTGTTAGCATTTGTTAAACGTTTTAGACCAGACACTCCATATAGCGAGCTCCAGGTAGCTTCACTATATATGGCCAAGGCAGGTGAGGTCTTTGCAAAGCAATGATATGAATCAGACTAATTCTGCATCTTTTGTCACAGGATGACAGTAATTATCATAATTCAAATGAACCAAACCCTATTTTAACACTTACATTTTTAGTCAGACACCTCATTAGCAACTAGGGAAATAATTCTTTTATTCTGTTCCCAGAGTTTACACCCCCTCTTAGCATACTCTGAACCTGGTTAATTTATTTCCTTTTGTCCTCACAGCTTTGGGCTAGAAAGGAAAAGAATATTCTGTAGTCTGAGCAAGGAGAGTGATTCAGTGAAAATCAAGCTTGTGTGATTTGTTCTGACATAAAGAATTACGAGAGGTTTTTTAAAATATTCATTTATGAAAGCCACAGCCTGAGAGCTAAGGGAGAAAGAGTTTAAAGGGTGTTGTCACTCAGTGGTCTAAAAATAAACTGTGATGCAGAAATCATTTGCTATGAGGTAATTTTAAGTTTTCTGAGTGTTCACTGTTGAAATAGCAAATTTATTTACATTTCATATGCAGAAAATTAAGTCGTGGACTCTCTGTTACAAGAACCCCCTAACTGGAAACACTCTCCAAACCAAACCATTTCTCTCCCTGTTCAGCAAAACACTACTTGTTTCTAGGCTTCTACTTTTATTTTGTTTTGTTGGTGTGTTTTTCTTTTCTTTTTTTTTTTTTTTTTTTTTACCTAGGGGATCACAGACGAGATCACAGACTTGGATTTCAACTCTTGGATGCATCTGGGGAAGAGAAGAGAAGAGAAAAAAGATGGAAAACACAGAGGGGCCTGGCAGTTTGGGTGGTATTAAAAAAAAAGTATTCAGGCAGAGTGTAGTGAGAATAGTGGTTTGAAAATACGGCCCTGAAGGAAGAGTCTCCAGAGAAACAATGGGAAAGGAATAAATAAAAAGAAAGTTATAAATTCATCTATTTGCTCTTCCCTGACCCTTGCTTTTACTCCTCTTCACAGCAACTACCCTGGGAAAGGCACAATGCTTTCTCCTGTCACAATATTGAGAAAAATTGAAATGGGGAAGAAAGACCACCAGATGCTTTATTGTCTTAGGCGTTTCCACATAATTAGCTGGGAATAAAGGTCCTCTGCATGGTTTCATTGCATTGAATGAACTTGGATATTGCTACACAGTAGTGTGTTTTATGATTCATGCTCTGTTATCCAGCGGCTTTTTGAAAACTGCCAGCTACTTTATCACTGACGGCCAAGCCTAGGCCTACAACTTAAAATGCAGCAATGCAAAGTTAACTGTGCATGACAGATGTCCATGAAATTGTTTAACACACGCACGCATGCACACACCACACGTGCGCGCGCACACACACACACAAACTCCCACAAAGCTGTCTCTTGCCTTCCTACTCTTTCTTGCCTCTCTTGCTGAGACCTCAGTCTCAGTTTTAAATATAAATAAAAGCTGGGTACTGTGGAAGAAATTGTGAGTGCATGGTGAGGACCACGGGTTGCTGCAGGAATTTTGTGCTCTATCTGAAAACTTTCCAGAGAGGCTGTGAGAATCACAGAGCCACCTCCTCAGAGTGCATTGAGAGGGGGACAGGTCCTCTCCTCTTCCTCTTCCCTTCCTCTCCTCTCCCTTTCCTCTCCCTCTCCTCTCCCACACACTCACTCCTTGCACTCTCCAGAAGATGTGAAGTTTGTGGGTGAAGATCATAAGATATTGCTGTTCTCAATACTGCAGGGTTTTACCTCAGAAGCCCCACTTTGAGAGGACACACTCATGGAGCATAATCTTGCTGCCATTGCAAGATTATGGACACCAAATTGTCCACTGGCTTCCCTGACAGAGGATTAGGATCACAGGGTGTGCAAAACCTTAACATGAGTTGTTCCTCCTCTGAAGAGAACTTGGGGTGGAATTATTGTATAATTGGTCTGCATAAACTAGGCCAAGAGAAGCAGACTCTCAAAGAACCAAGTTCTGGACACACAGAAAGGAGTTCACATGGGCTCAGTGCAGGGAGCTGCCTGGTGCCTGGCATCCTCTCCTGGGAAGCATGGGTCTGTCCCTGCTCCCCAACCCACTTGCCAGGCACAGTGGCATAAAGTGAGAGGGGGGTGAGTGTATCCCTCTCCTTTCTCTGCCTTCCATGAACAGCTCTATTGATTGCCATTGGGTTATTAGCATGGGAAGGTGGTACCCAGTGTGAATGCAAGTGACAGCAACGAGCCAAAAGAAAGGAAATGGGGAATCAGTTCCCCTTTAGAAGGATAGCTGAGAAGTCCCCTGACCCTTCATGGACTCACTTTGTATTCTGGAAGGGATGAGCCCTTTCCTCAAGGTTTACTGGGGGCTCTGGCAGTCAGGAAATAAACATGAGAAACCTTCCCAGTGCTCAGCAAATAGAGGCTGGGAGTACACAGGACAGCATCAGATGAGTTTGTTGTCTCACAGAAAACATCCACAACAAATGAAGATGCAAAAAAAAAAAAAATCAAAACCAAAGCAGAGGTATTTCTGCTCTCTAGTTACTTAAGTCTAAACAAACATGTAATTCACTTCTGTTTAACTTCAAGGTATTTTGCAAGGAAAGCAATAATTCTGCTGCAGTGAACATTGGGCCAAATTCTCTGCTATCAAGCAAGCACACTTCTGATTTCACAGAGGCAGCCCAGCTTCTTCTGCTTAGTGATATGGGCTTGTGCCTCTCCCTTGCGGGGATTAAAGTAGTCGTAACACTCAGTCTCCAGTAAACTACATCCAGATCCAGACCAAAGAGGATGCTCTCAATTCACGGTAGACCTTGGTACAACTTCTAGGAGGGATTTCAGAATGGGAAGCAAGAGGCTGGAGTGACAGGTGACACTTGTGCAATTGTTCCATGAGACTTCTTTTTAACAGGTAGTTTTTTCCCTCTGACACCCACTAACAGCTCAGACTTACTTTCAATTCCCCAACTAACCAGTTCCATGATTCATGCTCAGGGCTAAGCAATGCTTATCTGATATAAGGCAGTCAAGATCCTCCAGAATTGTCAAGAAAATGATGCGCTTTTGATCTTTGCTAGGGGGAAAAAAAGTACCGCAGCCTCCTGTCAAAGTTTTTCGCTTCTTCAGCAGAGCATAAAGCAGCTCAGCAGGATGGCAATTCTGCACCGCGGGATGCCGTGTATGTTCCTGTATGTCCATGCCTGCATGCCTGCCTGCGTGTGTGTGCCTGGGTGCGTGGGGCCCGTGGGTGGCCTGCTCAACATTTTGGTGGATGTTTCATTCCCACCCCTTTTACTACGACCCTGGTCAGGCCACTTTTATGCCAGTGACAGCTTCATGAAGCACAAAACATGGAGCAATACATGGCATGAAATTGGCAACAAAGCCGAGCAAAAGAAGGAACAATTCTCTGGCAGGATGTGATCACAATATGGCTGATTGGATCTGGAAGCAGATGCCAGCAGCGGGTATTGTCCTGGTGACTGAAAAGACATGACCCCCGAGGTACAGAAGACAACGAGGCCCTGCTTATGAACCACAGGGGGAGGGGAGAAGAGGTGAAACCAATGAATAAATCAGGCGATGGAAACAGGGGAGAAAAGAAAATGCTAAAGAGGACTTTTATGGGGGACAGGGGCAGCTCAATATGCAAGAGCGTTGCCTCCCCAGCTAGCTGAACACTTGCTCAGACAATGGCTTTTTAACAGATGGGAGCCCTGCTGAAAGGGGCCAAGTTTTGTGCAGTTGAGAATCCCTGTTTGTTTAGTCTGCTGCTGCTCAGGCAGGTGTCTGCAGAAAGGCAATCCAGCAGGTTAAGTATCTCAGGGGCAGTTTAAGACAGGCAAGCTGGTATATCAGCTAGGACTGGTTTTATTGGCAGGGGACTGATCTTGTTAGACTTGTTTGTGAAGCCCTCAGGGAAGAGAGGAAAAAAGAGATCTCTTTTCTCTCCTCCAAGGACAGATTTTCTCAGTCTGGGTAATCAGGCCCCAGTAATAAACCCTGCCAGTAAGGCAGCTTCATGTCACAGGTACCGACAGAGCACAAAATGTTGCTGTTTGCAATGTCACAACTCTGTGTTCCCACATGCATTTGTTCTGTTTCTCCTTTCCTACCTTACCTTTGAAAACCCCGTTGTTTACACTACAGTTTTCTGGATGGGCTTCCTCATCTATTTCGGCATTTACTGCAGATCATTGAAATTCGACTCACACGGCTCCTGACCTCAGTGATGTGCAATTCTCCTCTGCAGTAACAGAGATGCTGCCATTCTCCTCAGTTAACGATGACATCCAGCTAACAGGACTGGTGAGTTGATTTTTCCTCAGTCACATAAGCACACAGACACTAAATGCCACATACAGGATGGGGAGACCCCAGCATTACAGTGTGGGAGTGGTGTGCTAGACCAGCCCAGATGAGGTGAATGAGGTGATGAGGTGAATCACTCCCAGGATACTTGTTTCCAGACTGGATAAGAAAGCAAACACTGCAGGAAGGCCAGTGCCACAGGATGTGGCTCTGAGGGTATCTCCTGCAGGGTTGCAGCCCTGAGCAAGCCAGCAAGTGCTAGCGGGCACAGCTTCTCCTCTTGCTGGGAGAAATGGCACTAATTACAAAATCCTGATCAGCTCCTGGTGAGGGTAGGCAGCACAGCAAGCTGGCTGCTCCCACAGCCAATGTGCCTTTCTCTGTGGCCATAAGCAGCCTCTGATAATGCCAGTCCCCAGTCTTTCACAAGAGGAACTGCCCTTCTTGTTAAACCATAAAGCATTTGGTGATATACTCACTGGTGCCCAAGATGAGAAAATTTTCTGGTATGACCCTATAAAAAATAGCAAACTTACAACAACACAGATTGTGTAAAGAATAGAAAGTATGGGGAGAAGGGAAGGAAAATACACACAGCATCATGTCTGAGTGGCAGCGGGAGTGTCCCCTTCCCTCGTGCTGGATCACAACGGTCACAATAGTCCTGAATCTCAAACTGCTTTAGGAAGCATGAAGATATGCCCACATGGGTTGGACACAGTGTCACTTGGTCTTATATTTTCCAGACAGACCCAGCTCCTGGCCATGCTGTGCTGCACCCAATGCAGTTGCAGTACCATTTGTGCCAGTGGGGTTGCAGTGCCATGTGGGGCAGGACTGCATCCAGCAAATGAAACCTCCACCTTTAATTCCTACTTGTGCTATTGACTTGCTAGGTGACTTCAGTCAAGGGCCATCACTTCTGTGCTCCCAGTCCTCTCTTGCCCTCCACATCCTTCCTCTGTTTAAAACGCAAGGGCAGTCAGACTTGATAAGAATATGGATTTTATATACTCAAAAAGGCTTTAATCCTGATCCATGTATTTCTAGTATTCTACCTCTCAGGAGTATGAGACAGAGGCATTTGTTATGTTATTTTACTTCCTTATTCGCTCTGGAACTTCTCTGTATTCACAGTTCACATTGATAACAAAAACACTGCTCTAATTCTACTTCAGCAGCCTTCCAGAAGATAAAAACTGATCATTACTTTTACGGTCTGGAGGTAGCACTACGGTTCCATGACTAACTCAGTGCCTTTCTGCCCTAGGATGCCCTCACAATCTCTCCTACACCTCCAGATCTGTTTTGAAAAGACAGAGCTGAAAGCTTCTTTCATATATATATGTGTGTGTGTGTATACTGGTTACTGCATGGCTACTGAGCCCCACTCACAAGAAATCTCCAAAAAATATGAAAGCAGTACTCAGTATATTGAAAGCTTCCTCTCCTGCTTTCTACTTTCCTTTTAAATAAATAAAAAAAACAAAACAAAAAACCAAAACGCAAAGAAACAAACCTTCATCTGTCTGGATTGGGTTAAACAGCATAAAATACTAACTTCCACACAGAGTTGCACATGCAATAGAACCTTTGGTATCTCTTTTCTGGCATAAAGAGCTTGGGTCTTGAACTAGCAACCCAGGCACAAAGGTTTTTTAGTTAATTTCCAGTTTGCAAAGCCTCTTATTTTAATATTTTTGATACAAAGTTAAACGTTTTTCTTCAAAGTGCCTAAGGACAATGCTAATGCTCTTTCTGAATTTGCCTCTTCCCATTTAGTTATGTTGGTACTATTCATTCTTAAAGGCTTAAAGTGGAGTTTATGCAGCATTAGTATTCATAGGCACATGCTAATTTACTCTTATGTTCCGTACAGCAAGTGGCTTTTTTCAGAGGAAACAGAGGGGATTAGATCTAGATCACTTGCTCTGAAGAAAAGTTGTAGCATGCCTCAACTTTCTATCCTTTTCCACACTGCATCAATAACTAAAACTAGATTTCTTATTCCTAAAAAAAAAAAAAGTATAAATACCTGCTGCAGTATTGGAAAGGAAAAAAAAAGCATTCTGGTATGAGAAAGTCACAAAGTCCCCAGCCCCGCCCTTCACTCTCCTCCTTTCTCCTCAGGGACGAGGGATTATTACCACTGATCCCTAATGGCACTCTCAGCTCCTCATCTTTGCTCTGCTGTGGAGGCCCTGTGTGGACCCCAAGCCCTCGGTGAAGGTCTGGCTGTGGCCACTGCTGCTCCGGGAGGTGGCTGGCCAGCTGGCCACTGTGACACCAGAGCCAAGGGCAGTGCTCTGGCTGTCCCTTGTCAGCTCTGACAGCTGGAGGGAAGGCAGTGGTTTGGATCTGCCCCAGCCAGCCAGAGCTAGGGGATCACCCCCAGCTAGGAGAGGGGAGCATGAGTAAGGTCAGCATGTCCCTTGGCTCAGTTTCACAGCCACAGAAATTTGCTTCGATCTACAAATGTGGTTGAAGGAGAAACTCATAACAAAAGCTTTTTATAAGCGTTCAAAAGCATACTGTAGGAGAGGAAACACACTGCATTTTTGGTTCTGTTTTCACTTCTCAACTCAGATTTTAAACTTTATTGTTGTTAAGTATAATAACATTTGAAAGCAAACCCAAACTTTCATCACTTTTCCCTATATTTTCTGTTTGGAAACAAGAGAATTACCTCAACAAAATCCATTTACGTAGTGAATTTGATTTGGAATATGTAATCCTCCACGAGATGATAATGCAGTTAAAGGGACGTGAGTGGATGCCCCGTCCCCCTCTGGAGCAGCTGCAGGACGTCATGGAGCCAGCACTCCATAGAGTCCGGCTGTGGCCCTGCACAGACATGGACAGCCCAGAGTCACCCCTGGATCACTTTTAATGTTCCATTTCTTCCTGATGCCCTCCAGCAGTAAAGGCAGCACTGAGGGAGCACTCCAGGGTGGATGGGGAAGGAGAAGCAGGTAGCTCAGCAAGATCTTCTTCAGACCACTCAATAGGAATGGCTAGGGAAGAAAAGGTTTTCTTCCAGGCACACTTTTTCCCCCAGTCACAGGTATTCACTACTAAGGTATATAGGATGTTCTTTCCCCCTTAGGAAGAGAGACATGAAATTATTTCAAGAAGTCAGAATTCACTATGGGGTAAAAACAAGCAGGTCAGCTGAGTACCTGCTGTTACTTGAAATGTGTAAATATGAACAACTTCTATTCTTACGAGACCATACCAATGTCATTTGGGGGTACTGATTGCCTGACACTGTATCTCAGGTCCAGTATGACTTACAAGGGTTACTTTATGTTTTGCCCTAAGTCTGCCACTAATTTGCATCAACGGAAGCCCCATAAACACGTGGAAAGGATTTTCCAGACAGTAACTTTATACTAAGTCAAAAAGAAATGTAACATCTACACTGAAGCTAAAGGATGACTGCCTGGCTAGACCACCAGGACCTGAGTCAATTAGACATCAAGGTTACATCAAGATGAATGCATCAAACAGTGAGAGGATACAGTCCTGGGTATAACAACGCAGCCATCTGCCCCAACAAACAGATACAACTTTCCCTAACACTGTTCTGGTCCATGCCAACCAGTACTGTCTTAAAAGATGCCCAGGTGGAATTCCAGAGGATGCACATCTTTACCTGGGATTGCTTGCAATAAGCAATGTGTGTGCTTCACTCAACATTGGAAGGTAAGAGGATTTACAATCAAAGCTGCAAGCTGTTCCTCACCACTTGCCCCTGTGCCTGGGAACACTCTGGGGCACGTTTAATTGTATCACCTTGTGTAACTCAAAGATCTGTCTTCCCCTGAGACTCTAAAATTATAGCTGTTGCTTGGCATCAAACTTTAAGGACATTGTACTGCTTGTTTTATATCAAGTTGCAATACAATTTATTGCATAACACAAACAAAAGTAGGGGCTGCAAAATCTGTCATTCCTGAGAGAGGAAATTTTGTTTTTAAAGCTGCACAGACAAATTCTGGCACAACATTTAACCATCATCCCTACCTGAGCCCTTCACAAGCTTTACTGAATTTACTCCTGTGAAGTCCTCATGTAAAACAGGATTTTTAGCACACTCATTTTTTACCTTGGAATCAGGCACTCGGATCTTCAGATGAACAGTACACACTCTTCCATTTGTTTATCAATTTGAAATATTTCTGCTTGTTTTTTCCAGGTATTAAAATTGTTCAGTTTTAGCCCTGGATACATTCAAACTACAGCTCCCTGTTGACTTCAACTATTGAACTTACTGTAAGGCAATTCTATCAGAGGCATTACATCACTCCTCAGTCTCATTTCCCTTTGCTATTTTCCTTTTTTCCCCTCTGTTCCTTTTCCTTTCCCTTTCTCTTTTTCCTCTTTTTCTTGTTTCTGTCTCCTGCTTCCCTTGTCTCTTTCTCACACAGGTCATGGGACGCTGAAGGCACCAAATGCACAGGATCGCTCCAGGTTGCTATATCCAGATGGAAATAGCAAGTAAAGGGAAAGTTTTGCTCTTAGTTTTGTTCACATGTAGTCTTGGACTCAAGCCCAGGAAGGACAGATACCACAATGACATCTGATTTTCTATTAACTCCGAAAAATATATTTTTCACTCACCTTTCCCTTAAAAATGTACAATCTCCCTAGGTTGAAACTTCATATCATATTCAGGTTTCTAAAACAGAAAAGTTGCTTTAGGGCAGGCAGGTGCAGAGAAAAAGCTGGTCCTGTGAGCATTCACAATGGCACTACTCCTTCCAGGATTTCTCTCCAGCAGCTGGGATTTGCCTGGAGCCAGTGAAGCCCCACTTTTGGGAAAAACTGGCTAACACTGATGTTCTTGTTTAGGTAAAAAGGGCCCTGGCTGGTGTAAAATAAAGCATGCAGAAGATTAAAATGCATAAGGAAAAGGAAAAAATAAAAGAAAAAAAGTGCCCTTTAATGTCACTGGATCTGTAGTCCTTCCAGCCTTCAAAGTTTTACTGTGAGTTATATGAAATACTTTGATTAATGAGATATTCCAGCAGCGGCTAAACTGGACAAATGCCTCAGGTTTTCTGTGGAAGAACAAAACACGGTATCTCAGTCTTTCATGCAGCACAGAGAAGCTTGAAATCATCGCTGTCGGGCAGAGGAACAGCTTTCAAACCAAGAGGCCTTTTCTCCATTTCCCAATTTGTAATTTTTGAAAAGCTTACCATTTCTAAACCAGTTGTGTATTGTTTTGGTCTCTACTTGTGCAAGGCTGGGAGCTGCAGATCCCAGCAGGGAACCCCTGCCATGTGACTTTGCATATGAGTTATGTGAATATTTCTGTTCATGAACCTGTCCATAAGTGAGTGGGAACTTTAAGCTCCTCAGAAATCAGTGTGTCACATCCTAGTGGACACAGTAATCCTCCCCAGCTGACCTCCTCTGGTCTGGGAAAGCTTAGCTCCATAGGCACCCAGGGCCCAGTCTGCCCTGCTTGGCCATGTCTCCTGGCTGGGGCTGAGGAACAGAATGGACCAAACATGCTGTCCCAATTGTAAACTGGTTTAATTGGACTTGAGTCCTTAATGAACTGGGCTTCCAGCTCTGCTTGTTTAGCAAGGAAAGCGCTCTTAATTTCTTATTTTGGCACACTAGATTTAGTGCAGATCCTTTAATTTAAATGTCAGAATGTGAGCAGTAATTTATTTCCATAAAACAAAAAGCAATAAAGTCAAATATATTAAGCTCTGGCTGTGAGAGCTCAGATTATACAATTTATAATTGTACAGAACACAAACAGCAAAAAACTACTCACAGGATGAGTTATTATCACTCACAGGATGAGTTATTATCACTCACTTAAGCATTTGATTCAGGGGTGGTGAAGGTGGTTGCAAGAAAATAATGAAGAAAAAATTAAAAAGTGAGAAGCCAAAGCATTTGGGACACTGAAAGGCCCTTAGTGACAGTCAAACATGTGGAACAGGAGCAGCTGAGGTGTCCCTACACCTGCTGGCCTTCTCAAGCCCCCCTCTGCTACTCCTCCCACCATTTCGGAGGCTTACTCTGACCTCCCATTTTCATACTGGTTACACTCCACCTATTTTCTTATATGCGTTACACCCTAAAATCATCACACTCCCTGACGAATGATAAGGAACACAGGGGAATAAGATGTTGCATTCTTTCCAGCTGGGACCATATTTTTTCAGCAGTCAACATCTGGGATAACCCAAAGCTGGTCCTCATTAAGAGCTTATCAGACACCAGCGATAGCATCACAGACACAACTGTGACACAGGAATTCAGGTGATGATTAGCTGAATCAAACTAGAATGACTCAGTGAAGTTAAATGGTGAAAACACATATGTGATGGGAACAGAATTATTTTGGCTGGTACCTGCACCAGAATTTCTCTGAGAATTTGACCTCTGATCCTCATTCTCTCAGTCTAGCATATCCATAAACTGATCATCAAGTAATGACGAATATCTAAATCTCCTGGCAAAACCTAGTATTTGGAGGAAGCATATAAACATCAAAGGGCTCCGTAAAAATGTACAATGGATAAAACAGCCTCATTATTGGTATTTAAGTGACGGAGGAGATGTAGAACTGAGGACAAAACCACCAGAAATGCCACTTAGAAATTCTGCTTTATACCACAGCTCGAGCTATTACAAAAGCCAGAAGCAGAACTACAGAAACTAAAACCTGGTGGCCACAAACCTTTTGCAAAGCCTCCCCACTTTCATGGCTGACCCCTATGCTGTGTGCTGTGGAGAAGCTAAGGACATATTTCTCTGTGCACCTTTCCTGGATAGTGAGAGTCACCTGCAAAGTGACCGAGGGTGCACTTGATCCCCTCATCCAGATCATCAATAAAGGTATTAAACAGGGCTGGTCCCAATACTGTGCCCTGGGGAACACCACTATTCTGGCTGCCAGCTGGATGTAACTCTATTCACCACCCCTCTTTGGGGCTGGCCATCCAGCCAGTCTTTAACTCAGCAAAGAATACACCCATCCAAGCCCTGAGAAGCCAGTTTCTCCAGGAGAATGGGTGCAGGAAGGGTTTACTTGGTAAAAGGCATCTGCTGTGCTTTTTTGAGATGTGAAGGGTACGATCTGATGCAACTGCAGCACGTGTGAGGGCTTATCAGGACCAGGAGGACAGGGTGCTAAATTTTGGGACTTCTGTGATTTCCTTTCTGTTTTACTTGTAATAGGCTGGAGAACTTCAAGAGTGGCTCTTCCAGCACCACTTAATGCCCCACTAGAAGGCTTCATGGAAGCCTGAGGAAGTCTTGATTAACAGTATTCATGCTGGGCCAGGGCTGGGGTGCTCCCCTCCTTTTTGCTAACCCTTAATGTATTCATTGCCTTATTTTCATACATGCTGATTGAATAGCGATTTATTCCTCCGGCGCTAGGATAGTCCCTCCATACTAAATGTGAAATCTTTATTCTAACCAATGTCTAAATCATTGTTTTCTGGCGGCGCAGATCATGTGGCACAGATTATTAATAGCTCTGGTCTCTACACCACTTGACACGGCGCTCCAGCTGTCATTCTGCTCCCTGGCTCGTATGATTCTTGCACTGGTAAAGTGCCAGGCCCGGGCCGAGCCCATCAGTCACTGTCACCCACCACCCAGTGATGAATAGCCCCGCGAGCGCCGTGGCGAGGCCCCGGCTCCCGTTCACACGCGCCTGACTTTTCCCAACTCCAGCACGCCAGCTGAGGCCGGGCCCCACCGAGGTGGGCCGTGGCAACCTGGAAAGACCAGCCCCCCCCCACCCCCGTGCCCTGGATTAGTTAAAAATGAAACAAATCCTAATGCGATCATGTCACTAATTATGCATTTAATTCAGTTATAAGGAGCTAATGGCTCCCTCAGTGACAGCTTTTACTGCTAAAAGGCAATTCATTCCTAAAACTGAGAAATCTAATTACACAAAATGCTTCGTCCTAATCCTTTCAAAGAATAATCTTATTTGTAGACATTAACATCCCAGATGCTGCTGCTGTTTGTCCATTATGACAGTGTTTGTCCTGAATAATGTATAAATAGCTCTTTCTGGACAGTTGCATGTCACTAAATCAATACAATTTGCTGCCTTCTGTTACATTAAGTCAGCCTGGGCAAGCTGGAGAAAATTAACCTTTTGTTTCCCACTCAAAAGGGCCTTTGAAATTAGAAACAAGAAAAGGTTGGAGGGCCTATGGGAATCATGAGGTCTTTTTTTTTTTTTAAACCCACAAAGTATTCAGCAGATCTGCAGGGGTGGTGATGGATATATCTTCAGAAAAATTGGCTAAACATTTCCAGGTAGTGGGAGAGACACAAAGGGGAAAACTGTGTTATGCTTTCTTGTCTATTCCTTAAATGCTTCAAGTTTCTTCTACAGAAACAGCTAAACTGTAGTAGATTCTCACCATAGTGTTTTGTTGTCAAGGGAACGATACTGCTGCTAAGGTGTTCCTTAGCAGTTGCGGTAGCTCCCACAGCGAGTGAGATGGGAAATATCCCCACGGAGTTGCTCTCTACACAAAAAGCCCACAGAAGACCCTAGAGAACAGAAAGGCTTTCTCTCATGTGATATGTAACTGAGAAGACGAGCTGAGGGTATGTAGCTTTGAACACAAATACCACTAAGTATAAATCTGGATTTCAGAGTATTTGCCCGTTTATCTTATGTATTAAGAATTAGCTGCCTGCACCTATTGTTGCATTAAAGTAACCAGCTCTGCCCTAGTATTAGTACAGGAGTTCTAAATTTCCCTGTGATGTCCTGGCAGTATTCCAAAGGACAACCAAATGTCACTGGAATTTCTGAAAGCCTCAAATATACTTGTCTTTAACCATAAACTCAAGTCCCGCTGAAACCACTCTGCTCTTGCCAGGGACCAAGAGAGCAGCTGAGCAGTGCTCAGAACAGAGAACAGATCATGACTCTGAGTGGAAAGGAAAACATGGCTCCTACCAAACCCATACTTCACCTTGAAGCAAGTAGGAGGTGTACATACACTAAGTTCCACTTTCATTAGGAAGCTAACTTACTGGAAAAAGTCCAGTGCTGAGAAATTATGTCCAAGTTCCTCATAGAATAGAACTGATGCTTTCAGCTCTTATTCTGTCCCCAGCATCCATGTGTCTGTTCTGTAAATTTAACAGTAATGTCTCTGATTTTGCTGGCTTCTTGTAACATCACAGAAGAAGCTCTGCAAGCAGCAGGTTTGGTGTGAAATTTAGGAGTAGTCTGCCATTCGAAAAGTGCTAAGTGCAAATTAGAAAACACCATGTTTCTGCATCGGTGATTTGGGTTCTGACTTAGTAGGAAAAGCTTCATGGCTAATCTTCAGGGCACTGTAGGGGGTGAAAAAGGGGAAACAGACCACAGCTTCACTTGCACAAAGGCACATATCTGTTCCTTCAATGCAGCCTTGCACAGAGGTAAATGCAGAAATACACTCCTTCCAAGCATGCAGCTCTAACAGACACTAATAGCAAAAGTCAAAAGCTTGCTCTTGGAACCAAAAATCAAATAACAGTCTATTTACCCAGAGAAATAACAGTACAATAAAGCATTCGCGTCCACCATCCTGTGAAAAGCTACATGAGGGAGCTCCCTGAGGCTGCACATGCACAGCATAGCATTAGGAAGAGTCTCTCACAAGGCGACAGGGCTATTCTGACTGCTTCCCATACAAAGAAACCACATCTGGTGGTATTTCTGACTTTACTGTCACTTCAAAAACATTTTCTCTCCATTTTCTCATTTTTCGTATGATTATTTTCTTTTCCATGTACACCTGAGTTGTTTCATTTTACTCCTCAAGAAAGTCTCATGGTTCGTTTCTCCTTTGAGGGCTGCAAGTTCAGGTCTCCAGGACTTTTTGCCATTCATGGCTTTGTGGATTAAATTATGACAGCTGCTTTGCTAAACTGAGCTTCTCCTTGCTTCCTCATCCTAATAAGAGATTAGATCCAGAGAAGAACCAGCAAAGCTTCACCACCCTGCATTGCTGAATTGCCATTGCCTTCCATGGAGATGGATGGTCAGATCTGCAGAGGCTGGGGGGATGTCACCCCTTCGATATGGGAAGCTTCCTCTGGAAACACATGCTGCTGAGGCATGCACAAATCTGGCCTCATAGAAAGACAAAGTCTTTTTGCCTTGTGCCAGTGGCATCAACCTCTTATCCTATCACTTGCTCTGGCTCTGACACCACACTGAATCAGGAGCTGGGAATCATGTGTAGCAATGGCTTTAAACTAATTGCATCACTACAGAAAACATGAAATAATTTCTTTAGACTCCCTGCTGTTACTGTTATGTCATTAGGAGGACATAGATACATAGTTATGTCAGGTCAGCGTTTTTCACATGTACTAAATGTATTAAAAAAAATATTCAATGTATCCATTTGAATATTTTTAGGGGGATTAATTGTTCAAATCTAAAAAGTTTATGCCACTCTAATGGACTACTAATGGAAGAAGCTTTTAAAAAAATCTCTGCATTGTTCTGAGACCGGACTGTGACCTAACCACCAGGTATAATATGTACCAATATCTATCTTACACGGTGAAATTTAGATTGCAAATCCATTATGATAGAGTCTGTGTCTTTATGTATTGTGCACTGCTGAGCAAGCTCACAGAGCTCAATAAATAATAAATGGTAGGAACTTGACCTTGAACATTAAACGTGATCTGAATGATTCTTCACCCAGGAATTCGGGTTCATTTTCCCCACAAGCTTTGTCTTGGGGACCGAGGTGCAGCTATGACAAAAAAGCAAAGCTAGCCCTGTCTTCTGGCTAGGCTCGGTCTGATTTGGAGTTCCAGCTGTTCTCTTTTCCAACAGAAGCAGGTGGACAGTTTGTCCCAGTGGCTGGCAGGACATGTCAGCTCAGATGGTCCACCACTGCCCACTTTGCCCACAGAGTCTCCAGCTCCCTTTTCAGATGGCAGGTGCCTTATAAATGAGCTTACCTGGGGCAGGAAACACAGCTTCCCAAAAGATGCCTTTCAGATCCCTAGGCCAAACCAATCTGATGTGTTCTGGCAAGCAAATAAAGTTAATAAAGCTTATTTGCAGTGTAAAACACAGATCTCTCAAACCTCAATCAGCTACAGAGAAAAAAAGGCTGTGATTTTCTCAACTGAGGACCAAGTATTTAAGATACTCCTTGAACACACACTATTTCCTTTTGATCATCTCATAAATAATTCCTGTATTGGTTAATGAAAGACAAAGATCAAAAAAACCCCAAAACACCCCAAAAAACCTACCTCCTGATCACAGTGGTTTGAGTGGTGCCTGGAACCTCATTTACTTACCAGGATAACTGTTAGTGAGTAGGCCACATAGAAAGGGCTCTTTTACAGCTCTCATGATAAATAACAGTTGCCTTCTGCTTAGTCAGTAACTGTTGCTTAGTGCTGGATTTAGTTTTCATTTAATCAAACAAATTGGACATCACCCCTGGTTATCTGCAAGAAAAGAACACCAACACTGGAAGACGCAGAATCAGGAAGGCAAGAATAGAAGATTATGATATAGTTTCCTTCCCAAATAAGTAATGGGTGTTTGAAAGATCTTTTCAGTCATTAGATGCATTGCCATTGCTTTTTTTGCTGTAGAAAACATTTCTGGAAGAAGTAAAACATTCTACCCACGAAAGAGATGAGGACTGGGGATCAGAGTGTGACACAGATGGGCTTGAACTGCTCCTGGGGAGGTGAGAAGCTTGCAGTACATTGCTCACAATCTCTTTGGATAGCAGATTATTTCACAGAATCATAGAATCATTTCAGATGGAAAAGACCATCAAGTCCAACCATTAAACCAACACTGCCATGTTCACCACCAAACCATATCCTCAAATGCCACATTCACGCACCTTTTCAACACTTCCAGGAATGGTGATTCCACTGCTTCTCTGGGCAGCCTGTTCCAATGCTTGACCAGCCTTCCAGTGGAGAAATTTTCCTAATATGCAATCTAATATGCTATTCTCTGAACCGTATTTTACAATACATGGTTTAACCTTTGTGGGGAGCTGCCCTCTGTTTCTGAAAGACTGAAGCCTGCAATGGTAAAGCTAAGGATTACAGGACATGGGGAATTAGAGACTTGCAGCAGAAAAGCAGACAAAGAAAAGTGGTACATTGAGAAGTTGTCATGTTTCCTGGTTAAAGAGTGCATTGTACAACTGAAATGATGGCCAAGATAAGAGAACTCCCTTTAATTATGTGAATCTTTGATATTTTGCGTGCAATTTGAGAGTCTGTGGAGCTAAGGCAAAGAACTGAGCTCATCCTATCAAAAGGAAACACACAGACTTGTAGCCTTCTAGGGGTGCACCTGTACCCAGAAAAAAAGGAGGAAAGAGAAGGAACAGATGAGTTTCTGATATTTCCTTCAAAGTTATCATTCTTTTTTTTTTCCAGAGCAAGAGAGGATTTATTGAGTGGTGTCTGAGGGTATACCTGTTGTTACTATTACATAATTGAAATGAGAAATTAATATTATAAAACATTTCCTATTACTAAAAAATCAGTCCTATTTTTGTGCTGTGGAATAGCATCCAATGGAAAAACAATCACGTTGTTTAAGAGGGAAGGGAATAATCTCCTTATTCTCACCCAAAATATACCTATATAAATTGGCTGAGTACTGTCTACAAAATATGGCATCCTTTCCAGCTGTATTTTCTAGAATTCTTCACTGTTGATACTGTTTTAAGAGTCTGTGAGTAAGAATTTCTTAACAAGAACAAGCACAAGGGAATAAGACTTTCTTAACAAAAAGAAAATCACACACTCAGTATCTCTTGCCAGGATGGGAAAAACAGCCACAGTTTCAGAGCTATTGAAAAACTATAGATTCTTGTAAGAAGCACTGTTAAAATGTAAAATATTAAATGTCACATGATTGCTTACCAAACAATCTCTGCAGTAACATTTTCATTCATGCTGAAAACAGTAAGATCCACATATAGCACTCAGAGGCTTTTTCCCTTGGGATTGCCATTTCAGGTACGCTGCTTGCAGTGCACACCCAAAACAGCAGAGTTACCTTAGAGGCCCTTTGAGCAGCATCTGAAGATGGCAAAGGAAAAGGAAAAGTAGTGTCCAGTAGCCCCATTAGCTCTGCTTCACCCCTTGGTTCATTGGAAAGTTTGTGTCTGCCTGAGCAGGCTGGTGTGGTCAGGCAGAAAACACAGCTGAGCAGCAGGGCCTGGGCACCCCTCCATCACTGTCAATAAGCGAAATGGAGGGCCCTTACATCATTTCATTTACTATTTCAATGATTACATAGATCATTGCCTTCTCATTGTTTCAGTGATAGATTTAATTAACTTCCAATTAATCACAGAGGGTGATATTTAATGCTCAGCCCTGCACTGAGCACAGTGTCACAGACCAAAGAATATATTTTGAAGGCTTCAGTAATCAAGAGGTCATGGAAGATAGATGTTCTTCACCAAAAGAGAGAGAGAGAAGATAAATTTGTGTGTCCACTCCGCTCTGGCTAACTCTTTTAGGGTAATTGTTTCACGTCCACATTATACCTTTCCTAAAGGTCCATCCATGCACAAAGCTAGATAAGAGGGAAGAAGGGGGGTAGGTAATAGGGTCATATTATAGAGACTTCATAGGGCTATAATTCCCATTGGCAGGCAGCAGCAATGTTTCCAGCTGCAGTGGTTAAGACCCTGAAAAATGGGCAGAAAGGAATTTCCTGTAAAGGTAGTTCTATTTAGATAGAATGGCTTAAAAATACCAAACTCAAATCAACGACCAAAAGGAGAGGTTTATTATACTAAGGGTGACTACATACAGTGCAAACCCTGCATCTCATATGTTACCTTTCTGGGAGCAGGGTGTCAACATTAGGGCGCCTGCTGTTGGCCTTTTAGAAGAGGTTCAAAGGACTTCTATTAGAAAAAAATTCCCTATTATTTTAAGCAGAAACACTTAATTGACAGCATTTTCCTGATATATCTAGTGAACATATTTGAGGTGCCTGTGTCACTTAAGAAAATACTAGATGGTACATATAACAGATATTTTGGACATGCAAAGTAAGTTTGTTTCTTTTTACTCTTTTGACAGCATTCATTTTAGGCTTTTGCCTGAGACAGTGCCCAAAGGTACTTCTGTAATACGAACAGTGACCAAGTGACCAAGGCTGAGAACTCTCCAAGTTGGCTGTCTGACCTGGGCAACATCTGAGCAATTCCGAAATTTCCAGCTGTGCAAGTGGGAGACATGCTCAGCAAGGCCAGAGCTCTGCCCTGGGAGCCAGACAACTTCTCCAGCTCCCTAGTTCATAAATTCCCACATAGCCAATATGCCTCAAACCCCATTGCAAGCACAATGCTGGTGACTTAAAAGACTAATGATGTGGTCTGAAAGAAAGGACAACAGCACTGAATTAAGGATGAGGAGAACCCAGAGAAGCTGGAAGGAGCAGCAAGGAAGAGGAGACAGCTGTGAAGGGAGAGAGAACACCAGGCTCCGGTATGAAGGGGTCAGAGCATTTGTTACAAGAACCACAAGACATTTCAAGAAGCCCCTGGAGAAGATGGCTTAGTACCTCCACCTTGCCAGAGCTGGTAAGGTAGACTGGTGCACCTGCAGAAATGCAAAGAGCTGTTGGCATAGGGACTGAACTTGCCCTGAGCATGCGGTTGGGATGACCTAGTCCATTCTTGGTTGCTCCATCATGCTTTTTTCTGACCTGAGCAGGGCCCTGTGCCATCACGTTCTTCTCTACCACCAGAGACATGCTGCCCACTGGCTGCCTCGGCTCCAGACCTGCATTGTACAAATAGTCATGAGAGAGAGGGAATGTTTTCACATCCTCATAACAAGCAAATATATCCTATAAGGATTTCTCCCATGCTGGCAGTCCTGGCTAACCTGACAATGTGACAGTAAATTCAGCTGTGTGCATGTGTGTGCATGTGTGAGTGGGACAGAAAGATGGCAGGAAATCTTCTAACAAATGCAGAGTATAATTCTTCTCTTTCCTTCCCTATGGCTAATCTCTGAGTGCAAAGTAATTATCTTTCTCATGACTTTAAATCTCTCTCTCTGGTATATTCTTGCCTGTCCAACATGACTTTACAACTCCTTCATCTGGCACACAGCTGGCGTGCCTCACGGTGGATTCCTCTAAAGAGTGATTTAAAGTTGCTTTCCATCAGTGTAAAACTAATGAGCAAGAAACATCTTGACACATGGTAACTGTAAGCAACACACTTGGTCAGCTGTGTACAAGAAAGACACCCTCACTTAAGGCTTTCCAACTGTTCTCTTACAAGCACTCACAAGGCTCAAAGCTCAGGATGCTTATTTATTAGTATCTTCACTTGCCCAGGTGTCTCTTTTCAGATAGACACTCCACACCTCTAATGCAGCTTCCCATCTGGAGTTAGTTTCTCTCTGTTCCTAGAGAGGCACTGGAACCTATTGGAGTTTTAACTCACAGGACATGCTCACTGTTTTCAGTTTATCAAAAAAAAAATTAACCCGAAATATTTTCTTTAATATTCAGTACTGTAGTATCTCAGGACCTTGTCCCAGCAGCATGAATACAACCACCCTGCTAGCTTCCCTCTTGTGATCCCAGATTTACCTCAGTTGAACTGAAAGTACTGTGAAATTATTTCAGATTTACCAGGCATATGTGAGATGAGAATTTTGACTCCATCTAATTTATCTTCATTTTCCCCCCTGTGAAACAGAGAAGTCTGAGAAGAAATGGAACCTTGGGTCAGCATTTTCTTACACAAATAACCTAAGTGAGACTCCAACCAGGATCAAGCCTCTAAAGAAAAGCATTCCCATTTTCTTCAGTTTAATCTAAATAGATGTTGGTTGTCAGGAGTTTCAAGAATTCAGCTTGGTGAAAAACCACTATCTTTATTTAGTACCTGGATGTGATTTTGTGGTTGTTTTAAAAAAACATAAATGCAACTGTGGTGATATATACTCACTCACTAGTGGAACTAGCTGTCTAACACTTCAGTGTTTGCAACTCCATCCTTCAGGAGCCAAATCTTTCATATCCAGAACTTAGAAAATGTTGACTTTAACACATTTTAAACACAAAATCATCTGAAGGGAGAGAATATCTTTTCCTCATATGTGTGTAAGACCACTAAGTAAATAACAGTGGAGTCATAAGAGCACTTAGGACATGGCACTGTCTTGGTAATGCACAAGAAGTTCTGCAGCTTGGCTAATTTCTTGCTTTCTTCCCTCCCTCCGAAGGCTGTTTCCTATTCCCAAACACAACTTCCTGACTCTCAGATCTGTACAGACCTTCAGCAAATGGTGCATCCTCTGTGCTCCCCTAACACCATGGGAAAAATGCTCTCTCCATCCCTCATTTAAGTTACAGAGCTGGCTGCAGAGAGCAGTGACTTGTAATTATATCTAAACTTCTCCCACCCTGTGACATCTTAGTCTACATGACAACCACAGCACTCACCACAAAATTGCCGAAGAAAAATAAAGATCAGTCTCTCTTGCATTTTAGCCTTGCTGCCCCATTACAAGGACACAGTATGAGCACTTCTTCAAGAGGCTCCATCGGCACCAAACAGACATTAAACATGAAGAGAGAAGGAGAGCACACGTACCTGAGTGTGTGTGCACCGCACTGTCCGCGTGTTCCCTTAGTGCACTGCTGACGATGGGAGGGAGGTCTAGCAGTGAGCCTGGAGTGGAGGAGTACGCATAACTTGTTACTTCTATTATTTTTAGCAGCAGTAAATGCAGCCCCAGGCCACCCACCTGTCCGGGTGGGAGAGCCAAGTGTGCCTGGGGCTCTGGCATGTATTTCTGTGTCAAGGAGCCACCACCTAATCAAGGGGGGCGGAAAGAAGTACAGGAAAGTGGTGCAGCATGGTGAAGCCACTTCCTCACTTGGCAAGCCTGTGATCAGACTGAATATAAAACCTAGGATTTCCAGTGTCCTGGCCACGATCCCTCTGAAACAGTAAGCTTAAGAAGGTAAAGGCTTTGTTTGTCAGAACCCAAAAGTAGTTCTTTAGGTACTTTCTAACAAAGCTAGGTCACTGCTTCCAAAAAAACTGGATAAAACAGAGAAGTTATTTGTATTTTGTACAATCCTACCACCTAGCTTTGTGAGCAACAGTATTACCAGGTACAGCAGTATTCCATGGAGGTTGGGTGTCCACCTGCTTGGCAGAACACAGGCACTTCCCTTCCAAACAGTGAAGGCTGAGTATCATGGTTAAGAAGATCCAGATGTGTAGAGACATCGAGACATGTCCACAATGTATCTAAACAGAGGAACGAAGAAAGTGCTGACTCGTCCAAAGCCATGAAAGAGCCTGTGGCCAGAGTCTTTCTCAAGTCCCACCCTTCCACTCAGCACCCTCCTGCTTCTTGTTTCCTTCCACAGAGAGGAACAAGGAGCAACCACAGAGCCAAAACAGAAGACATAATTTTGGACTTTATTTTAAAGAGGCAGTACTGGATTTTGGATATGCCTCAGCCTTACATGAAGGCAGACAGGGAACTGCTGCATTGAGTGGAGTTCAAGAGGATCATGGTAGGAGATGCCGTTTACAAAGATCTACCCAGCCCTGTGCTAAGCCTGAGTTAGATGGTGTTTATTTTGTGACACTGACTAGGGTTCTTCTCTGATTAACTTTTTTTCCGGCTCAGAGACCTACACGGTGTGTAGGGATAAATCCAGATCATGCTCTCTGAAGGCAGATTGATACTTCAATCAGAAATGGAAAGACCTGTGTTTGACACACACGTTGTCAGTGATGGAATCTGTTAATGGAGCTGGCACACACTGAGTGACCAAGGGTGGCAGTGAAGGCCCAGAGGGCTGTGGGAGGCTCACATCCACCCTTGCTCTAACTCCAGTCAAACCCTCATGACAAATGCTTCTGAAAAGATCTGGGATGGGTGTGGAGCCAGCTGCCTATCTTTCCGTTTACTTTCAGGGGTTATAAAACACTCAGGGTTTGAACAAGGCATCCGTAGAATTGAAGAATCCTGAAGATGCAGGTAGTGAGAAGAAGTGACTTAAGACCTAAGCAGCTTGGACCCCAACAACCTGGAGGGTCTAGGTTTGAATCCCTCTCTCTTTTTCTCTGCGGATACTGGAATCTGCCTATTCTTTGGGTGAATACTTGTTTTCCATTAGCAGTTAAACACACTCTAACCAGAGAGAGCAGGCTATAGAAGACTCCTCTTTTTCCAAGATGCTTATGCTGGGGGTGGACCCTGGCTTTGCAGCGTGCAGACCAGGGCAGCATGCACAAGATGAACATGCCACTCCATTTGAGCTGCACTTTTCTGTTCCTTACAAAATGGCTACAGATTACATGAGGGCAAAGTCCAGGTGCCATAACCAATTTGTTTCATTTATTTGGTAATTTTGTAGACTTCGTAAGAGTAGTGCCTATCTGAATGGAGTAGAAGCTCAGAAAGGATGTCAAGATGAAGGAAAAAGAAAAAAACCCAGTTTCAATTCTTTGGGAAAGGAGAGAACACTTTTAATGTCCAGTACTGGAAAAACATTTTAGAAATGGATCTTTGACCTGCCTAATTGTCTTGAAAGAGATGACTACCAGACTGGCACCAATTCTCAGCTCATCAGAGATGTCCCTGCAGATCCTGCTCATGGGGGTCCCACCTGGGCTGCTCCATGACTCCAACTGTCTACCTCAGGGATTTGGTCATGGTCAGATGTATCTCCTGCCTATATGGGGGGCTCAGCTAAACCCACAGTTTAGACATGCCCATAAGAGTGCTGGATACCAGTGTCTACCAGTTTTTTCCCTCAGATGGTCAAACTCTCAGCCTAAGGTCCCTCCTGGTATGGCATGATGCTCCATTTCACCTCCTTAAGTATTTCTTTCCAGTTTGGTATCCAGCTCTTCCTGACTCTTGGAGTTGAAATCACAAAATTAGGTGGGCAGGAACATAGGGGGCTTCTTTGCTCCAGGCCTTCTTTCTAGTTCCCCCTAAACCACTTACAATGTTCATTGTCACAGAGTCAAGGGCATTTTTACACCTGTCTACACTACTGGATGGAAGCTTTCACTATCCCTATCACCTTAGTGTAGGTTCCCTGTAGTCTTCATAAGGTGCAGTTTTGCTTGACTACTCCTTGTAACCCAACAGAATTAAAACCTTTTATATTGGTGCATTTATTGCAACAAAAAAAGCAATATATTTCTGTGTAATTATGTGACCAATCCCCCTAGCAAATAACAAACAAGTTAAGAGGGCATCTGTCGACACCGTGTCTTGATGGATTTCAGTCTTGCAACCTCTGCGTCTCTGCCTCTGACTACATCAGCTTATTTGGCCTAATTAACCTGAGTTTTCCTTGCTCAACAGAAATCATCCCCATGAAAAAGTCGTAGCTTGCAGATTCTGAGAAAGGTTTTTCTGTTTTGAAATATGAATGAGAACATGCTCTGGGCCATCTGGCGCTGGCCTTCGTAAATTCCAAAATGGATTTATTACAAATTAAAAAGGAATTTTGGAAGTCCATTTTTTTTTTTTTTTGGGGCTTATTCTAGTGTTTACAGACAGCTTGAGAGTGCAAAACTGTGGTGACGTGCAGTCAATATTTGAACAAAGGTGTGTGTCCCCAGTCTCTCTCCACATCCAGTGATTAACCCTAAGGGCTGGGGTATTAGTGTTGGTATAGAGGAGTGGATATCATGACTTCTCAAAGACACTATTTTCCTCACATTAAAACAAATGTGAGATAATTAATGTCTGGGCATCATTTACTGACACCCATGGAAGAAGTCAGCTGGACACATTTGAACAACTCAAAAAACCTGGTGGTTTACCTCAATTAGTTCCTATGGCATCGATGACTGGGTGAAATACCGGCATGCTCCACATTTACTGTTGCTGCCCACAGCTAAGGTGCAACCATGCAATGTACTGCAGTGGAGACATACCTGATTTGCCACTAGCCAAAGCAACCACAGAACTGGGAGCACCATGCCAAATGCATGTGATGCCCAAGTTAGTACAGTTGGGCAGGAATTTTTAGCCTGAACACCATGAACATAAGTGGAATTGCACTGCTAATGAGACCTGAGAAAGCATCTCCACGTGGCAGCGTACCAAACTCCTTGGGGAGCTCAGCAGTGCACATGACCGCACGGCATAGACATCCCTTGGAAGACGGTCCCAGGACACTTGTTTCCTACAACAACTTGCTGGAAATCTGCTTGTTTTCCTGCAGCTTGGTGACACTAATCTGGCAACCTAGCAGCAGGCACTGAGTGTTAACATCTGACCCAGGAACAAGAGTGGATTTTTTTCTCTGTTCGCTTGTTGTCAGATGAGAGCAGAATTTGGCCCTTTGAGTGCAAAGGAGAGAAATAAAGATAGTGGGAAACCAATTCTCAGATACTCTGCTGCAGGAGTGAGAGCTTTAAGCTGGCAATTTTAAAAGCACAGCTCTGTTAAATAATCCAAGAAATCGGGAAAGCTTATCTTCTAGTCAAAGAACAAACTAATTTCTGAGTAGTGTCATTCACTTGGGAATAGTGCATATTTAATAGAAAAGAAATACCTACAAAAGCCCAGATGCAAGATTTACATTCAACTGAATTACAAAGCATACTGAAAAGAATTGCTACATTTTGCTGGAAATCTTTTGCTTTTAGCACTTGTGAATTTAGGAATACTTTCATTTTAAAAAAGCTTTTACTGAAGCATGGTTATCCCTAAAAAAAATGAAAAAGCAAACTTGCTGAAAAAATTAATTTCCAGTGGCTCTGCTCTATTCCCTTAGGTCTTTAAAAATCTCAGATTGAAATGGATGAATATGCAAGTGTCACTTATTGACGGCCTCCCACAAGCAGTGAAATCCTTTGAAATCATTGTGGAGGTAATTGTAAAAGAAGTTATATGCATAAAATTACTTCTCTGGTGCAATACGGATCATAAATCAGTTCACAATCAATCTACCCACAACTATTTCAATCTCGAAGATTTAAAAATATGTATCTATACATAGGAAACCAAAGTTAAACGACCAGTGACAAAGGGACATATGATTGAAAGATGTATTTTTTCTTGCTGTGATGCAGCACGTAGGAGCTGGAGAATATTTTCATATTCATTGAATTAATAAGGAAACTCACTGGCTGATGATTTCTTGTGATACTTAATTACACTAATAGCATGGTGAAAATGTTTGGCCAACCCTAGCCAGAGTGGTTACTGCACTAGCTCAAAGGAAATGTAAGGCAAGTATGAGCGACTAGACAACAAGATCCCTGGATTTTGTCTCCCCATGACCACACTAATGGTGGCCAGATCTAGGCTTCTGCCTCTCTCTTTGTCATGAGTGAATGCTAACTGGTTGCAAGCACATCCAAAACCTGCAGGCGATGCTAATCCACATTCTGACAACTTCTGCTAACAGGACTGGACAAGGTTGGAATTTTTTTTGTCCTATCAGATTCTACTTCTAGGTAATCTCAGAGGTATAACACAGTATTCTTTTATTTTTCCCTTGAATCTCTTTCAGAGTCAATAAGCAATCCATACAAAATCACTGCTGCTTTACCTGGTCATTCAGTGTAATGCTGAAGTTGGTTTAATGAGCTGCTATACAGGTGAGGAAGAAGGGAAGGAATCACCTGGAGTTAAATCAGACAACTTGGTGATGAAGGAAAAGCTGAGTTTTTCCAAAGTTGACAAGCTACATATCACAAACACCACCAATATGGGCTTGAGACTATTTTCCTGAAAATCTGCTAAATATACAAATCTCTAAAAAGAATATGGTCCATTTAAGAGATCTACACTTGGAAACACAAGGAGTTTTTTAAAATTCACAGAAAGGAACAGTGGGGTGGGCTGAGATGAAATGTGAAGAGGGTATTTCCCTTCAGGTCCAAACCCAAATTTTATTTTCTCTTAAGGAAAAAAACATTTTAGCAAATGACTAGATCATTTGCTTAATTTTATAAGTAGAAAAATATTTGACAAGATGAAATAAGTATGTTCAGTGGAGCCTGTACTTAGCAGAGAAAGACACTGTGCAAAAGGATATTTCCAAGGGACAATATGAGCAGGCACTGAGCAGATTCTGACTGTGTTCAGATACTTACAATAACAGTAGGTGAAATACATTATTAGTGATGGTCGTTGTTGACTTTTACATTTTCCAAGGGTAAGGTTTATGAGTAATGAGTCCCATAGTAGCCCCATGTTACAAGAAATAACACCATTATAATATCAAAGCAGTAACCAGAGCACAGAGGAGATTGCAATATAAAGCTGGAATGGAATCACGCTCACACGGTGGGTTTTCTCACCTCTGCTTTAAAGAGATTGGTTCTAAATAAAAAATGAGGACAGTAGCTTTTCACCTCAAAAATTATTTGGAAAATTACCTTTGGTGTATCTAAATTTTACCATCTTGTTTGTGGAGCAGAAAGGTATCTCCTCCCTTTGTCTTGCAGCATGATGGGCAGCACCACTAAACAGATGCCATGGTGCACTGAGGCAGTTGCAGCGTCTGAGGCAGACGGAGCTGGGCTCACGTCCCTGCTCCAAGTCAGTGACGGGATCTAGGTCATTTGGCTCTTTGGCCTGTAATTTTAAACTCGGATGGTGTTTTTCTGCTCAAAAATAGCTGGTCACTGCTTCTGAATTCTTGGATTGAAGGATTTTTGCTTAATAAATTCAACGTGTTGCATTGGCCACTTGGGCCAAGTGTAAAAGATTCCTATCCATGGCTTTGCAGGAATTTTTTGCATTTCCCATTTCCAGCAAACATCTCCTGATGTTTTCAAGACATGTTGGTGCCCTAGAGGGGTAAGGACAAACATTTATGTTATGTGCCTGCAACATATACTTCTAGAAAGTGAATAACCAATGTCTCAATAATTTTAAAATCCTACATTTACTTCTGTTCCAGGGGGTCCTCACCTTCCTTTTTTTTTTTTTTTTTTTTTTTTTCCCCTGCTAATATCTGTAAATTATTCCTGGATATTTGCTTTTGTTGACTTGAAAGAATAAAGGCAGTCCTGGGTCTATTCCTGCCGGCACACCCAATTTTTATTTCTCTTTCTTCCTCTCTCTCAAATTCTTTTTGTTTGTCAAAACTATCTTGATGTTTAAAGAATTAGTGAGGATGAAAAAAAAAGAAAATAAATTGTAATTATTCTGCAGTAAATTTTTGAAAGTTGAGACAGTTACCAAGATTATATCTGTTATAGGTTAAATTATATGGGTGCATGGAGAAGCCTTTCTCCATTCCTCTTCATGCAGTGTTAAAAAGGAAGGCAAAAGAGAAAAAACAGAGCCCAATCTGTTTAAAGTTTTCAAACCCAAATTTTCCATCTTAATCAGAAAAGGCTTGTCTGGTTGCATTATAAGATTTCTTGTCGAGAGTAATCAAAATGACACATTCCTGAGAGAAATATAACTTTAAAACACAGTCCATAAAAATGGAGTATATAACATTACTGACACTGCAATAAAACATTCACGGGAATGGTAAGATACTCTTAGATTTTTCTCAGCATTATCAACAAGCCTCTTATGATCTCCACATCATGGGAAAGCTGAGAAGGATCATAATTAATTACCTCTGTGCTCTATTTATTTAACTTGCAGATATAACCAGGTCTGCTAAAAGTACAAATCATGTCCACAATTGATGTGACCATGACAGCAAACCTCAGTAACATATGTCATTAAAAAAGAAATTTATAAAATCTCTTTTTGCTAGTAGAGTTTACTACTTGCTTTTCAGCCCATCAGTTTGAGGTGTATGAAGGTTAGTTGTAGAGGTGCTAGGGCTGGGAATTTTCCCGCTCTGACTCTCCCCAGGCAAGAAGAGGTGCACACAGTCCTGGTCCTGGGTGCAGTCTGCATCCTGGAGGATGCCCAGAAGGGTACTGTGCAGTGTCAAACTGCTGGGTGCAAGCCCCAGAACTAGACAATAGAAAGGCAGACAAAGTTTGGTACAATTTTATTGACAGAAACTTCCTTATTTTACAGCATGTTACAAATGTTGGTGTTTTCCTCTGGGAGCAACTGAACTATAAAATAAACTCACATGTTCTGAGGTATAGACTGGGATAATCTGAAAGCTGCACTTTCTGTTACTGCTTTTAGACAGCAACAGTCCGGCTGGCTTCAGTAAGTTTAGAAGTTCATACTTTTCCCACTTCTTTTAGAAGAGTGCTTGCATGAATATCCATAGCAATAAAATACACACTTCAAATCAAACAAAACCTCCAAGCCAACTAAATGCTTCCTAATGCCTTTGCTCCGTCACCTGGGCAATGCTCCTCATGCTCCACAGAACTCAGCCTTCAACTAACTGCTCAGCTGAATAAATAAATTCTTTTAGTTCACTATTTTTATCTTGTGTTCATGTCCATTCCCAGAGATCATTCCTCCTCTTCTCTTTTGCTACAGGGTTTTCACAACCCCTTTTGCAGGAGGCCATCAGAGCCCTGACCAGCCCATGCCAGGCTTTCCCAAGGGCTACCCCTCTTTCTTACTTCTTAGTTGTCTTCAGGAGAGGAAGGCAGCAAAATACATACAGTTGGTTGGGGTGGTACATCTTTTGCCCCATTCTCAACATTTTTCCTTCTATTATTTTAAGTTTCCAGGCTTTAAAACCACTTAAAAAAGGTACTGGAAGCACACCAAGACAGGATTTGACTGCTTTGCATGATTTTCCCTTATTCCAACTCAGAGCCTACCTAATCAGATCAAAACTCTTTGGAAAGAGGTTGAAAATTCTGCTTAAACCGCAACCATCTGCAACGGGATGAGATCAGACACCTCTGACAAAGTCAGTCAGTAACTGCCCCTTATAACATGTCCTGCTCCAACATTTATCTCCTTGGCACAGGTTAAGAGACCCTTACTTGTGAGTCCAAAGACAAGGACATGACTTTTGATTTCAAAATTTTGGTGCCATGGTAATGAGAACACAGGATTTGCCCAGCCTTCAAGTCCTCATCAGCCACCTCTTTCCAGTACCTCTTTTTCTCACACCCACATGCCACCATTCAGGGTGTATTTCTCCAGCAGCTCCACATGTACTACAAAAAGCACATAACAGCTCAGGCAGGGGAGGAAGCAGGGCTTCATGGAGCTGGTTCCATTCCCACAAAGGAGGCTGTCTTTTTCAACAACTGCAAACATCACAAGGAAATTAACGGGACAAATTAACTGAAATACTACATGCAATTCATCTACCATTTCATTTGATTGACGTGCGTATCCACCCACTTACTATTACCCTAATGAAGATGCCATAAAAACTCTTAGTTACTTAAAAGCCAGTAATTAGTACAGTTTAAGGATGTATAAACTCAGGAGCTGTCACATCACCCACCCAGTGGGGTAGCTATTAGTGAAATGGAAACAAGGAAGGCCTGGCATGCAAAACAGGAGCTGTGTGATCTGAATAATTCAACTTTTGTGAGCGGTGGCACACGGCAGAGCCTGATGGATATTCCCATTGGTAAGAGAATTGTCTCATTCCTGCTTTTACACTGCAGTTTTGGGGCAGGTTTGGCTCTACACAGAATGTGCCTCTCTCAGCTGCTGATGGCAATCCAGATGCACAGGCAGAGGGATCGCCTGCTGCACAGACATGTAGGGAGCTTGGGCAAATCATGCTGTTTGAGGCTTAAGCTCTCCATCAGTGAAGATTTATAAGACTATCTCTTTTTCTCAACCATTCTCTCTGTTTCTAGGCAAAAATGAGTTAAAAACACCTGTCAGTAATCTGTGGGTAAAGATATGTCCAGGGTTTATCATCTCTTCTGAAAAAATCAGAGTTGAAACTTTCCATGAGAAACTGCCCTTTCAACAGTAGAACTTCCAGGAAAAACAACTCCCTTTCACCTCTGAAAAAAAAATACCTCCAAACTCACACTGTTCCTGGTTTTTTCAGTACAAAATTAATTTTTACTTTTGTCCAGTATAATGGGGACTTGCAGAGTAAAACCATTCCTATAAACCCTGCCCCGTAGTGACATTATGTGATAACTACACCAGTGCAATAGCTTGTAATATCAGACAAAATCATGCAGACAGACTGTTACATCCCATCATGCTAGAAGCAGGTTAACTATCAGCCACTGTGGAGAATTTTAGCTCATTAAACCAGATGGTGCTGGTATTAATTTATTCTGAGTCACATTAATTTAGTCCACCCATTTGGTTTACAAACAAAGTCCACATCAGTTCTGAGACCATGACAAGTTTGAAACAGCAGATCACCTTGCCAAAGTGGGGTGATACCTTGCTGAACACCGAAGTGTTCAAACCTTGCTACAAACCACAGGTGAGTGGCTGCTGTAATGCAAACTCCTTGTCAAGTTCACTGCAAATTCCAAATAAAAATAAAATCTCTGTACCAGAATGGTTCTGAACACTTGAAACATGGATCAGCACCTGAATTATTCAGCTGAGCTCATTCTCTTTTTCTCATCAATAAAAGTGACAGAAGTCAGAAACGGTGCTTTTTGAAATAGGTCAAAATGTGGTTCATTGCCAACTCAGTGTATTTGTTTTGATTTTTTTGTATGAGGGTTTTTTTTTCTCCAACATGACTAATATGGAACCACAAAGATCTTGTAGAATAAACAAAAGGAAGGTTGGAGGTTTTTTAATAGAAAATTTCATAGTGACGATTAGCAGGCTGTGGAACTTTTACTTTACAAAGAGACACTAAAAAGGAAGTGGCTGTTTATTCAGTTCCTGGGAAAATAACTAAATGCTGGCTGGTATTTATTCAGCTGAATTATTAGAATAGCATTTGCTCCTATACTTAAAGTTGTGTCAGCATTTCCATTATGAAGCTTAGCACTTAAGAAAATCAACCCAGAAGCAAATTGGTTAATAAATAAAAATAACCTCAATAAATCAAATTAGCTTTTTATAAAGTTAAATTGCTTTTTAAAATTCTGACTATTTAAAAAAAAATGTTGAAAAGAACAAAGAGACGCCAGTTTCAAACTGTACCAGAAAGCCTTCAGGATGCTTTCATATGGATAAATTTGTAAAATGTCCATAAAGAAGCAGTTGAAATTTTTTCTCAGTACGTATCAGAATAAAGACAAAATTGGGAATTATTTCACTGACAACGTTGTCTATTTGAAGTTGTTTTCCTATGTAAGGACAGAAATGTACTTTTATTTTGAATTTGAGATAATTTCTATACCTTTTTTGTTAGAGGTTAACTTCCCATTTCAGAATTTCAGTGAACTGAATGATAAGGATTTTGACTAATGTGATTAAAAAGCCTTTTCTCAATAATTAGGAAAGGACAGTTTAATTTGAAAGATATTGACACTCTTCCAAATATTTTAAAAATAATAATTTTCAGTCACTATAAAAAATTGCAAGATGCTTCTACTCCAGCAATATATGTGTAACTGCACTTTCATTACTATTAAATTGAGGTTACTCTGGTGTGCAAAGTTACACACTTGAACACGTTTTTGAAAAATTTTAGTCAACTCCTTTTTTTGTAAGCAATGGCTACAAATCCCAAGTACTTAAATTGCTAAATCTCGGTGTACAGAAGGATCTTTGCTAGAATTGCATATGAGTTTTTCCACACCCAGAAAAACAACAGCACTCTAACTAACCCAGGGGCAGAAGGCTCAGCTTTAAAACTTGTAGAATTCTGTGAGGAGCATGGCCCGGATAATCTACTTGTTTTTTGGGATGCCGTTTCGTTCACTTCAGGCATCATCAGCTACTCATGCAGTCTTCTCCCTCTTCCTAAGCCACACATCCCACCACCTCATACTCCTTACTGGGAGGCACCTTTTTCTTTTCTAGTAATTAATTAATTTCAGATACCCCCCATCATGTTCCCCTAGTGATATACCTTCTTTTACTGATGCCAGCACTTCTTTGCCTCGGTATGAACTGCCCACAGACTCGCACCTAGGACGAGAGAGACAATCCATGGATGTCGCTGTGTCAGCATTCCCCATCACTAGCTCCAAACCAAAATGCAAAAGCCCTAACACTTGTAGTTACAGAAAGGTTCATGCACAGGACAAACTCATTGTGCTGCCACAATATACACCCTGTTATTATTGATAACATTATTATATAACCTAATGCAAAGCTCTACCTCACCGCTCACAGAACTGCGTTAACAAAAACATTCGTAACATTGGTCCTGACATCCTTGGGATTACATTTAATGTGTATGTGACCTGAAGCAACCCCCTGGTACCTGATCATGATGCTAAGCTGTTTATTTATTTATTCTCCCTTATTTCAAATGGTGAAGATGATTAATGCCGCTACCTTTGCTGCATTCACCTCTGCTTTCTGGGGGCTGTCCTTGAAGGACATCCGTTTAAAGAAAACGCTGATAAATCTAATCTCTCCTTGTCAGGCTATGCAAATCGTGACTTTATCGGAACCTGTGAATACCTACTTCATAAGTGTGAAAAGCCACTGGAAGAGACTCCAGTGGACACAGCAATAATCCTTATAAGAAAAAAAAAAGGACTCCTATAGCCAACACTAGTGATGTAAACCAATACACCTTTGAAGGATATGGCAACAGTTCAGATCAGGTAATAGAGAAGTTAAACACAAGTGGGAACCTGGAAGCTTCAGGACATTGTCTTTAGGATGTGGATGGTATTTCTGGGGAAACAGCAAAACCACACATTTTAGACAGGCAGCAACTCCATATTCAATAGCTTTTACTGCAAGATCTAGAGGAGTATTTAATATTAAACAAATGAGCTAAATTTCACCATTTCCTACGCCTACCCTCCAGTTCCTGGAGACTATGATTTTCTTGGATGGTATTAATCCATCGGAATGATTCACCATACAGTTCCCATGAATAACCTCTGGTCTCTACAGATTTTCTCAGAAGCTTGGCTAAAGACGGACTTGACTGTATCCCATTTATACATTTGCAGGGAGCATGTCTGAAGTTTCCCATGGGATACTTTCTATCTTTACTGGTACCCTCTGCTCCAGACTCTGAACACACTTTCTGCAAAAGCATATGTTGGCTGCAAAAGCACACAGAACTTTACCAAACATCCATTTGCAAAGCCATAATTTGGCTCTCAATAAATTCATGGGATTGTATTTCAAGAAACTTATATTAATTTCTGTTTTCTATCCATGTCCACGTGCATAAGCTTAAGGCAAAAATGTAGCTACAGTGTGCTGTCATTTGCATTGGGAAGACTTTTTCAAATGCAGGAATTCAGTATAATCTTCAAAAAGCCATCAGACTAGTTGAACTTGGTCATCTCTGGTAAACAGCAGTGCATATTAAAGGTTAAGTGGCAATACTATTGGCACCACGGTGGTCCAAGCACATAAATGAGGTGAAGGTAGCAAAATGCAAGTATGACTGAAATTTGTCATTGTTTCTCAAGTGTGTTTGCTGTTCCTAGGAAAGAATAAAAAATAAAGATATTCTCCCTGTTGCAAATTATGCCTTGCTTGCAGTTGAGACATCTCCTTGTACAGGTAGGGTATAAAATGCTTTTTGCCTTTATTTTTCTCAACAGAGAACAAAGGGAGCAGTGGAAAAGATGGGAGTGCAAGTTAATTGCTCCTCATCAACTGGCTCATGGTTACCTCTAATATATACTGTAGCTTAATGCAGCATACCAGTTAGGATACAACATAGAAGGAGCTATAACTGCAAGCCAAAATCTGTTCCAACCCAAACAAATTTAATGCTGGGTTGCATATTTGGTCAGCTAAATTGTGTCTGAGTTTAATTTGCACGTCTGTGTGTTTCTCCGAGTCAGCTAAACTAAGAAGTGAGACATTATAAGAAAACCTGCTCTTCTGCTATTCCCAGGTGAGTCAAAAGGTACCATCCAGACCTTCAGAAAAATCCACTGGGTGAGATTTCCCACTCGCTTTCCTTTGAGACTGTGGAGGTCCCAGATTCATAGATCCTTAGGTGGAACGAAAATGAGAACTTGACACCTGAGCAAAAAGTTCACTGACCCACAGGGAGGCAGTGGAGGTGACCCAGAGCTACATGCCCACTTTCTCAGAAAAGATCTTCGCACAGGGCTGAATGTCACATTTCAACCCCTGTGACTTCTGTCACTGACACTTACCAGCCTCCAGAGCAACTGCTTTGCCTCTCTGTTTCTTACAGACTTAGTTTCTGAGCACCAGGCTTCATACATTTGAGGCTTTGACTTGTTATTTCAAAGAATGAAATTACCTGTCAGGGACATTTGCCATATAGTTTTACCACCACAGCAGAACTATTTTAAATACTACTAGATTATTAAAGTTCTCCTTCAGGAATACTTTAGAAATAATTTTGCTGCCCTCTAGCCTACTGTTGAAATCTCTCTAGCATGCTGGCATTATCCTTCAGGAATGCTTCTAAAATAACTTTACTCTCTTTACTGTCCTTTTCATTACTATTGAAATCCTTCCAGAATGCTAAAGTTAACCTTCAGCAAGATGCCAGAATAACTTTCACATTCTGGAAGGGTTTCAATACTAATTTAAAGGATATCAAAATGCAGTTTTATGTCTTTTTGTTTTGTTTTGTTTCAGAATAAGGATTGTGGTGGTAAAATACGGATGTATGAACTTCACTATGTTGTGCTTTTTGTTTATATAAACATGTATAACCACTGAGTCTGCAGTAATAGTGGTCCTGGAACCCAGAAAAAGTTATTTTTAAAAGGAGCTTCTAAAAATTGCCAAAGCATGAACTGAGGTGACAGCAGGGAATGTGGTTTTGTTTTCTTAATGGACCTGCAAGTAAATTCTGCTGATCTTACCCTGACAATGAAAGTTTTGAGGGCATGAGCTAACTTCTTTGATTAAAATGAGAAAGATCACAAACCTTTGCCCCAAACTCTGACTGAACCCTAATTAAATCTATTTTGAGGTGTGAAAAGTTCCTTTTGGTTTTTGTTGCTGTGCATGTCTGGTTTCAGTAGAGGGAAACATTCAGATACTGCAACAAAGACCTTGTTTGTAATCTTTCCAGCTCAACAGAATCAGAAAATCCCAAAGTCCTGGGAGACATTTGTAACAAACTCATGAGCACTTGAGATAATTTAGCATGTCCTGTGTATCTGATGCAGAGCACTTTCTATTCTCATTAATTCCCTCGATTCAGATCCCTGTTTTAAATCAGATAAAAACATATATCAACCCAAGATTCCCCTGGTTGACCTACAAGCAAAATGAAAAATTGTACTGCTTTTGTAAACAGCAAAAAGATTTCTACTTGTGCTTGGTGGGGTGAGTGTGGTGCAAGCCAAAAACTTTTGCCATTTGAATTGAGTACCAGTAAAACAAGAAGAGGACAAGACTCTGAGTAGCCCTCAGAAAACTGAGGGGCATAAAGGCATCACACACCTCAGTACATTGGTACCTGACTCAGCCTGCTGTTTTTTATGAGACTGATTCTCAGGCTCATCACCTTCCCAAATAGAAAGTGCTTTGTGGAAGGCTGTAGGTACCGAAGGGCAAAAGGCAGCTCAGCATCCCTCCTGAATTCATCAGGCTCCACAATAGAGCCATTATTTAGGAGCAAATAATTCTGATGGTTGCTGGCATTTTCATACTCTGGCATGCAATCCTGGCCTGGCTCAAGTCTAAAGCTCTGACCAGAATCAACAGAATAAAAATAAAATGATTAATGCCTAAGCACTCAGTGCCTCCATCTCTCCATCATTAGATTTTTCTATTCTTCTCTTCAATTGCACCCACAGCTAGTGGAGATCAGCTAGGACTGTGGGGGTCACTTGCACTTCTCAGCAAGAAGCCGAAAGAGTTTTGATCTAAGAGAAAATCTTCTGAAAAGATTTCCTACTGTGTCAATAAAGAGTCTTATTAAACTTTCATAAGATATCCAATGATGTTTTTAGAATGGTTTGTCATGAATGGAAGCCTGTAGCTAAAGCAATATACAAATGCATTGATGTGTTTTTTGTGAACACCTTATATGAATATTTGTAACAATACTATTATGCAGCTTAGAAATACAAATTTGAGGAACCTGATCACATTTCCTCTTTCTGTCTTAGAATAAAACCAAGAGTGTACATTCTGCGCAGGAGAGTTAACACACTTTTCCTCCTCTAAAAACCTATGGGCAACAGGGTTGTACCCATGTATGAAGGTCAACCTCAGGCACAAGGTTGCTCACTGAATAGTCAAGCTGCTCTGTAAAAACCCACATAACTGTGCCCATGTCCAGCATTTTTGTGCTTTGAGGCTATGAGCTCATTTTAACTGAGAACATGTCTGCACACAGGCAAAAGAACACCTACAGCAATGTCCAATAGCAGATGTTTCAGTACAGCTAGCAAGGGCCTGCTCCGGCAAAACTCTTGAGCAGGAGCTGAATGCTAAGCACAGGAATGAGACCTGGGGATTAAAGTGAGAAAAAGTCCCATCTTCATACAAGTGCTTTGCAGGATTATGGTCTACTCGATATAAAGCAGTGACAGGTTCTCCTCTCCAGATCGTGAAACTGCCTCTTGGATTCAAAGAGGACTTGCAATTATTTGTTTATGTCATAACAAGTTTATTGAAATACTGAAGACAAAAACATTTAATAATTCCCTTGTTCAGTATTGCATCCCTGATTTGTTTTTTACAGCACTGTTGCTGGAAAATTTAGAGTACAGTGGTAAAAGCAGCCCTGATCATATTCCCCATCCCATCACGTATTTACACTCTGTCCCGAATTTCCAGTTGTGAACACACCAGCTATTCCTCATCACAAAGGGATCTTTACTACAACAAAATATTATTTTAAAGCCATACTAACAGTAATTGGAAGCAATTGAGTTTTATCAACTAACACAAACTGTGGGATTTCAGAGTTGGATTTCAGCTGGTATTTTAATGAAGTGTGCGCTAACAGCACAAAATCTTCTGTCACTCCAGCAGCTGAGTTTCATATACAGACCTTTGATAGGGTGACCATGTGTTAACACTCAGATGGTTCCAGCACATGAGTGTACACACCAGCAGTCCACAGATCCATCACCCAGGTCAATTTTCTACCCCCCTTCCCCATCCCAGTGAATGATCCGATGCGGAGGGTACAAGCTCTAGTTCAGGCACCAGAAAAGCTCATTGCAAAACATGACCTTTTCTCTTCCAGCCCATACACCTCCCTTCCTGGTGTGGCATCCAGTACTTTCTACTTGTGTGTGCATGGTTACAAAAGCTGTTGTTTGCTGTGGACACCAGCCACACTGGGGTCAATCCTGTGTCCATCAAAGCAGAGGAAAATTTTTATGCTAACTGAAGTGGGTGACTGGATCTGTCCCTCACATTGACACTGCAGAGGAGGCTAAGTTCTGGACCTTCATCAGCTTATGGTGTCTTTTAGATTTCAAGCTACTTGAATCAAACCTATGAAGCAACCTGATTTTGGTCTCCTACATGTTCCACTACAAACTTTATATTGGTTAGAAATATTTCATTGTGAGGTCTTCACTGCAAATCTTTCAAAGCATGTAGAGACCTTCATGGGAAGCAGGCATTTAAACTCAAAGTACTTACAGGAAAGAGTCAGGAACAGACAAAGTTCTCATTGATACTCAGCAGGCTCCTGTATTGATGAAAAGAAAATGTTCCAAGCTTCTGTGTGGACTGCCTAGAATTTTGCACAAACATTTAAAGGTATATTCCTGATGACTTCCCCTCCCCTTCCAGTTAAGCAGATGATTTCATGTCATGGTTTATACATTCTCGTAAAAATTCAGAGCATGTATGATCATGTCATTTTGGGTTTTTTTAATTGGTTGGTGAAACAACTGGTTAATATATTTAGTCTGCAAAGAATAACAGTAAAATTATATTTTGCTAAAGCTAAAAGTTTCATGTATTTCTTCAAAGGCATCAGAAAGCACACAGTCTCCTTTAAATATGTCTGTTTCTTCACTGAGCATAAACTTTATCCTTTAACTTTAATTTCTGTGGGTTTCTCTCCTCCAAACCTCATCTTGACACAAATCAGAAAAACCATCTAGACCACAATTTTGATGAAGAGTAGACTTTCTTCTTTAAGCAGTTGATCATAAATGATCTTATGAACCTGAAATTGAAGATGAACTACCAAGCTCATCAGTACAACAATTTGATTAACTTGGAATTCATTATCTGTAGTATTGCTATTTGGATAACTGCAAATTAAGCCAGAGAGAAGCAGCATGACTTTGCTCAAGTTTAAGCTTTGCTCTTTAAAAATGTGAGATCAGTACTGAAGATGAGCTACTCAATTGAATTATCTTGTAATCTGATTAGTTTAGAACACACACCTACTACAGCTATCTCAATAAGCATAAACGAGGACACAAAAAACTCCCTTTAATTTGTTTTGATGCCTAGTGTCCCAACCTGTTTTAGGCTGAAACAGCTTTCTCTTACCTTTCATGAAAGACACAAATAAAGACAGACAAACCTATACAGACTAACAATGTAAGTTTTCTTAGACTAGAAGTACTTCTGATTTTGACACAAGAACTCTTGAGAATGTTTCAGGTATCAGCTCAGAAGTTGCAATCACATATGTTTTGAGCCTCAGTTACTACAGTATATGTGCAATAGGAAAACATTACTGAGATTTATGTCGCTACCCTGCTTTCCTTCCCAAATATACATAGGAAGAAGAAAAGTTATTCTCATGCAAATGCAGACACGTACAGATCAAATCGGATGTCAGTTGTACTACAAGAAGAATTTGGAAGATCAAAGAACTCAGATCAGTTTTTCCCAGGAAGAGGGAGATGTTCAAAGCTAAGTGGGTGGATAGAAAAATTTGAGGAAGCATGAACTTTTGCTCAGAAAATTTAACAACTGAGGGATGGTTGGAGATATAGACCAGCAAGTACAAATACTCGATGCAAACAAGCATTTCCGGCTGAAGGCTGGACTAGATGATCACAATAGTCTCTTTTTGTATCCTAATCTGCAAGCAATGTATATTTATGCAAATACAGGATTTGCATGTTGAACGATGGTAGCAGGAGTATACAAACCAGACTCTATAACAGCACATAGTTTAGCACACTTATTTATAGCAAGTTGATTTCTAATGCTTTTATTTTCTATGTTGTGTCCACAAAAACATAACATGTGTGGCTAATTATTTCAAACGTAGTCAGAGGAAATTATTTTTGGACTATATATTAGTATTTTTAGTACCTCTTGTCCCACTAACCAGGAATCATTCAGTATTGTTTATTTCAGTGGGATACTCTATCATTTAGCAGTAACAGTACAACAGTCAGCTGTTTTCAGCTTCTTTTGCCATGACCATATTTGTGCCGGGTAGAATATACTAGAAGATACTTCAATGACAACAATTATTTCTGATTAAATAATCTCTTCTAAAAACTTGGGTTTTTTCTTCTTGTGATTGCATAGTGAGTTTTCCTAATTGTCCAAAATTAGTTAATGAAATAATTTCTTGTAAATCAGTGACTATAATGTGGTATGCAAACAGCATGGGTAAAATGCAGTCAGTGCTTTAAATAACACAATCTTGATTTTAGTCTTTTTGAAAACCACTGTAGCTCTTTTGAGTAGGTTCTTCTCTGAGTAAGAGCCACAAGAAGACAGGAAGATGTTTCAGAAGGATTTCAAGGTTTCTGAAATTTGTTTTATTCTGAACTGGAAAAAGTGTAAAAATATTTCTACATTTCCACATAGGAAAATAGTAACTGAAAATCAGTTTAGGTCTGTCCAGTGAGATTTTTGCCTCAGTAAGTTATTCTTATTCTTATTCTTATTCTTATTCTTATTCTTATTCTTATTCTTATTCTTATTCTTATTCTTATTCTTATTCTTATTCTTATTCCTCATCTGAAGAGCAACAGGAGCAAAAGAGGAAGGATATTTGCTATAACCTGCATGTACCCTGCAGATGAGTGAGATGCAGGAGATACGATTTTAACATAGAGAAAAGGCAAGGGCAGAGAGATTTCAGAGACTGTCCTGTGAGAGGTACAGGTCAAAATAAGAGGACAGTAAGAAAATATTTTAAGGTACAAGCTTTCCATGTTGTTTCATATGACAGAGCTTTTTATTGCATGGTTTTCTGCACAACAGCATCAGAAGCATGTAATGTCTGCCAGCTGTAGGATGTGCTTCTTGGTGGTCTGCAGAAAGGCCTTTCGAACTAAAAGTAAAGACTTTTGTCTTTGAAGAGAAAATTTTCACTTTGAAACCTCTCCATTTCTTTTAGAAAATCATGCTATTCATTAATCATATGCTGTAATTTTTACAGGAGGATATGAGTACCTGGATACAGATGATATATTTCTTAAAGGAACACTTTAAAAGATGAACAAGAACAAAGATTGCAATGCTTAGGGCCTTTGTAACTACTTAGGTAGATATTTTTCAGTCTTTCTAAGGCAAATTACTGCATGGACTTATAAAACAACTGAATTCTCCAACAATAAATTCCTCAAGAGAGGGAAAACAGAAGCAGGGAAAAATTCTGTAAATGTACATTATCAGCTCTTACCCGCAGGACATTTAGAAGGTTTATGATAACAAGAGCATCAAGTCTTAATATTATACTTGAGGTCATGATAACAAAGGTACAATAAGACAAAATACATGCATTAAAAAATGAAATTATTCTGTAAAAAAAAAAGAGAAAGGAAGAGTTCCATTGTAAAAAAGAGTCATAACTTAAGGAAATTAAAATAAAAATTACATTGAAATAAAAGCAAAGATCATGATAAAAAGAAATATTTTACCGAAGAGGTACCAAATGGTTATAATTGATAGCCAATAAGCTTATGACAGTCATTCTTTTCCATTGCAGAAGAAAATACTTGTTAATGAAGAATAATGCCCTGAAAATGTGATGTAAGTGCAGAAAAGTGGTGTTTATCTTTGGCTTGTGATGCTGACATCAACAATAGAGTGCTCATATTAACCTACTGCCCTTAAAAATAAACAGCAGTGCACTTTAATCTTGGCGTTTGTACTTTTATCTGAGATTAGTCCCTCTGCCTTGTTGAACTACAATTAAAGGGGGAGAAAACATGTAGAAATTAAGCAAAAATTATGAGTACTTTTTAGAGTACAAGAACTTTATTAAATCCTCGTTTAGGCTATTATGTCAAAACATTTCGAAGATGCATGAAGCCCCTGTGCCATTTCAGCTTTATGACAACAATCATTTATGTTCAACACTTAAAAAGTATTTATGTTCTCAGTGTTAAATATTAGTCCTTGCAAACACAGCTCTGGATGCTTGTTTCTCTGCAGTTCCTACATATTTGTCATTGCAGTTTTGGAGGGGGGCAGCCCTCAGACACGTTGACTTCTTCAAACCTCCATCCAGCACTAGGGAAACTGGTGTGAGTCAGGTCTTTGATTTCAACTGGAAACAGATCAAGACCTGAATTTGGTTATTAAATGAGTGCTCGGTTTTTGCAAAGCTCTCCCTCGGAATGGAATTCCCTGCAGGGCAAGGGGTCACAAGGAGGCCTGAGTGTGGTGGTGCAGGTCCTGTGTCAGCTCTCCCAGTAGTGCTTACAGGCTGCACACTCAGGCATATGGTATTGAGCAGTTCCCATCTCTGAAGAAGAAACACCTTTTTTCCTGCATACCTCTTTCCTGAGTACCCATCTATCCTCTTGGCAACGTCAAAGTCCCATTCCTTCAGCAGTGAAGAGCAAGCAGAAGCCAAGAAGAGATTAGATGGAGAATGAGCTGCCCCCCAAATATGGCCATTGATGGAAACAAGGAAAAGCTGCAACACATGCACTGTGCCTGGATCACAAGCAGGATGACACAAACTCCTGGGTTGCCATTATTTCATTGACAGGTCTGGATCAAGGGGTTTGCTCATTTGCTTCTGATTCCTGTGTGCAGTGCTTAGCATTTCCATTTGTTGCAATGTAGGTTTGTCCTGTCTGCCTGGTTGGTATGTGCTTTACCCTGAGTGATGGCGGCCAGAAGTTTGCTATAAAATGTTGCTGTGAATTCTTCAATTTAAGAACTTATCATTGCTTTAATCTGAAGAGACTCTTAAGGAAGAAAGGTCATTTTTCTGTGCAGAGCTGCTAGAGCATTAAATGCATCACGCACAGCACTGAAACACAAACAAGTTACAATAAGTGAGAGTGAACTGATCAAGGGGGGATGGCAATGTTGTGAAAAGTTCAAGACCAACATCTCTGTTGAACACTCTAACTTCTATGAAAATGTTCCACTGATATCTCTACCCATTGAAATGTGGGGGAAAAAAGGGAGAACAAAATGAAGGAATTACTTCTTCCTTTACTCTAAAAATTAAGAAAAAAGAAACAACTCTTTCAATACAAAGAAAGGAATCTGAAAAACATGTATGTCAGTTAACAAACAATCTGTTTATATCTGTTCACAACTTTTGGACCACCTTAAATGCAGCCTTTTCAAAGAAAAGTTTGTTCCTTTCTGCATATCCTGCACACTGGAGTGTCTAGGTGCTGTTATAAAACAGCATATGCACCAGGCTGTGTGGAAGTGAGCATCCAAAAAGACCAGCAATTTCTATCCTGCCAGATTGTTATAACTGAAGACTGTCCCTTTACTTTTTACCAAGTGCTCAGAACCTTTTTAAAAAAGATTCTGCTTTTTTTGCCAGAACACAAATGCCAAACATCAGAATCATTGCTGTACCTGTGAAGTTCCAGAGCTGAGAGAGCAGTGAGGGGAACACTGGTTTGAAAACACATGTTGATTCTCCTTAGAGAAGCGGGATGACAGACAACACAGAAAGAAAAACCTTCCCCTTAGCAGCATGTGTGTCAAATCTACAAGTGTCTTTCTGGGGTGTTCTGCCTTAACACAGATCCATCCATGGGGTCAGATGCAATTTAAGAAAGTCAAGGACCAATTAAGGACAGAACATGCTCACTACACTAACACTACTAGTAAGACAGAAATCAGTGATCAAATAACAAATGAGATAGTGAATGGAGATGATTATTTTAAGTCATCTGTTGGAAGAAAGGAAGGTAGAGGAAGGAAAGAGAGGAAAAAACTGTCTTTTTGCAGGTGCCGAGCAAATCTGGGACGTACACAAAGAGAGAGACTTGCTGTATACTATTTTGATTTCTCTTGAGGATTGGAGTAAAGAGGTGCAACCTTCAACATTAAAAAATCAAGTTATTTTAAGATGGATTTAACTGAATAGTAGACCAGATATTTGTAATGTTGGTGTACTCAGAATATCAAGCAAATTTGAGCAAGATCCTCCCATCGAGACAAGGGTTAGTTAAAATCAACCTGGAGGTTAGGATGTGCAGTGATCACTTTAAAGAGTTTCCTTAATTCTCTTCCACTCTGCAACACAAGCTCTGCAACATGTTGTGAAGTACACATCAAACTCAGGCTTCTTGCAACCTGTGGCTGGTAAGTCATGAACTCCAGGAGCCACCCTGGAAGGTCTGAGGAGCTGTGCTATATCCTTGCCCTGGGAAGCTGGTAGTCACATGGGATTCACTTCTCTGGCAGTTCTAACACATCATCCATGTACTTCCTTTCATTTATCTGGCACCAGAGAAAAGGGCCTGGATTTGGTGAAGAGCACATTCCACACTCCTCACTGGATGTGTTGGTAACCTTTCTTCAGCGCAGGGCTGCTCATGTCCTGTCAGGACTGTACGTCATGGCCTTGCACTTAGTTTATTCACATGGCATTAACACATGGCACCTTACAGAGATGTACTATTCCCCAGATAGCCCAGTTCTTACTACATGCTTATTTTTGGCAATTTCCTATTCTTCTTTGCATTTGTCAGAAAACAGGTGAGGAGATGGGCACCCTCTAAAAGATCCATCTTTTCCTGTAAGGCTAAAAAACTCTTTGGAGATGAAAATACAACAGAGAAATGATGTTTCATCTCCCATCAGCAAAAGCAGGAGGTTTACAGCTCACTAGTCATCTCTTGAGAGTTCAGAAAGCTGTACATGAATATGTAGGTATGTGCAAAACAAGCAAAGCAGATGTTGCACTAATCTCTACTGGGGCATCTTAGATCACAGAAGCTAACCTATGGCATCTTTTCCAGCTGCCAATTTAACTATCCCCTCCTCCCTGTGAAAATGCAGAGCTCTCCCCTGCTGCAAGACTGAACTGCTTGAACTTAAGGAAGCTGTGCTGACAGGGCCCATCACTGTTGGTGTCCATGTATCTGTGCCACAGACTCTGGAAGCACAGCTCTCTAACACCAGGCTACCAGAGCCATCCCCCGAGCATTCCCACCTCCAGAGCTAGGAACATCCCTTTAGCCCCGAGCCTTTCGAATGAGGTTGCTGCTACTAAGCCCTGTACTTCACTTGGACTACACTGAGTTCTCCAGTTAATTCTACTTCAGAGTGTAAGGGAATCACGAGGTGTCAAAACCTTCTAAATTTATGAGTTACAACTGCAAGACTTGTACCGCTGCCAGACCCACACCTCTCCACCCACCACATCAGCAAGATTTCCGGAAATAGCTAACCCTTTTCCCATGTCATTTCACTGGTAGGGAAGAGCCATCAGCTTTCTGACTGAGGCAAAATATGGCCTTAAGTCTCACCACATTTTGCATCAGCTCTCTTCCTGGCCCAAGTACTAACTAGGCAAGGGCAGAGCAGCTCAGAAGGGACCTGCCCTGTTGCGTTGGCAGGAAGGAACTGCTGTCAGAAGATTCCCACAACTTGTTACTCTCAGGGAAAACACAGATGACGAAGGGAAAGATTAAAGTTGCTGGCTCCAGAAGAGTCAGATCATATCCCTCTCAGCTCCTGCAGATAGTGCTCATTTCCCTGTAAGAGCAGACTGCGTTACTGTCAAAGCTAGAAGTCACCACAGTTTTTAGTAAAATATTTTCTCGCTGTGTACAGTACATCATTCTGATCCTCATTCATGTTAATAATAGCAAAAATATTTTCAATCAAACCAAAGCACAAGTAGCCCACTGAAAGTGAGAGCCCATAGTTAATATCAGAAAGCACCATTGAAGTTGTACTGGAAATGCAGTGAGAATACAGCCTGATGAGGTTCCTCTATATTTAACAGCTTTTTAAGCTGCAAGATGAGGAGAATGACTGTCACTTTGCTCCATAACACACACACACAGAGCATGTCTTTGATAGCTCAGTGAAGAAAAAGGTTTCATTCTTCTGTAATAAGGATATTAAGAAAAATCTGACAGCAGACAGCTGCTTGCACAAACTGCTACCCCGACACTGTTCTCTGACTGATGATGCTGGCTAATGATAGTAGAGGAACTTAAGAAGGAGGAAATCAGTCAAAATATAGAAACAACTGGAAACAAAATCAAAGATAAATACAGACTTCCACGTATTTTTAATATTTGTGTAGGCATTATCTCCACTATGAAACGTGAATAAGCTCATGAAGGAAAGCACAGGGAATCAGATCTAGAAGACATTGGGAGCTAACTGTAAATCCCTTCTGCTCAGAAGTTAGTGCTCAGCCACCTCTGGCTCCTCTGAAAATCTCAGTTTGCATTTAGACACATGCTGAGTCACTATTCTGTTTCACCAGGGTTAGTAATGAGATCATGTTTTATGTTTCAGCCTAAGCTTTAGAAAGAAAGAATAGAATAAATAGAGAGTGATATTATCTTCCTTCAGCACAGGACACTAAGCAAACAGTTTAGTACCTTCTGCTAACACAGTTTCCTCTGGCTGTTCCTTTGGCAGCATTGTTTCAGCAGCAGAGATGACTGACCACATACAGCTATGCCAGACATTTGTGGTTTTTTTCCCTTCTACCTGATTCATGTAAGAGCTTACAAGTCCTGTGGCTGCTGACAAACTAAGAGAAGCAATGGGAGCTCAAGCTGGAAGACTTATGTTTCTCAATGCAGAAGCCCAGGAGTTACTTCCCAAGAACTATCAACATTGCAACAGCACAAGGCAGTCCCAAGTGACATTATAGCAGTCAGCCTTCTGGCATGCTGGTGGGTGAAAGAGTCAGTACAAGAACGCTTCCTCCTGTGCTGGCTCTTAATGGAAAGTTGAAAGGTCTCAATGTGCCTGTCTGCTGCACAACCTGTACAGCCATTGCCCTTGTGGCATCTTGTGTGCTTGTTTCCAGGATGAGACTGTGAGGCTTACTAGCTCTGTCCTTCCGTCTGCCCTCGCACCTTGCCAGCAGGCTTCTTATTAAGGGAAACCAATGTGTCTACCTCCAAATCTGACTGGCCTATACATTGCAGGCATTGTGCTCCCAGCTCTTTAAAAATACAATCAAATTTATTCCATTTCAGATGTAGCACATGACTTGAGCAAGAGCTTTACTGCAATTCCATACTATGCTGTTGCTGGGATTTGCCCAGAAACCTCTCTTCCTTCCCCTCCATCCTATGAACACAAGATGGTAAAAGCTGCTTGAAATTTAAGGCCATTGAAATGAGGAGGAAGAACTTGATTGCTTCAGTGCAGCAGCCCGTATCACTGCTCAGGAAAGTACCCACAAAAATAGTTGCTTGCATGATTATGTTTTCCTTTCTAAAAAATACAGCAAAAGTCACAAGGCTGGGCTTCTCCAAACAAACAAAACCACACCAGCAGCATATCTGCAAGGACATGTCCGTTTGAGTATGTGACGCTTCTCTTGTATCCAGTGTCCACTGAAAGTAACAAATAGATTATAGTTTCTTTTTTTCCTCCAGGCCTAAGTCAGAGAAGCTAATAATTCGAAGAGCTGGCATTTTGTGACTCACTTAGCCCAACAAAGGCAAGTATAAACTGTGCACTAATGCAGATGTTTGAAGGGGAAAAGAGTCGTATTTTCTCTGGAAGAGAACGAGAAAGTGACAACCATAGAGATTTAAATGACAGTGCGTGGCATTAGGAGCCACAATTAAAAGTCATTATGGGCTTCACAGTAACAAATTATCATTGCATACTACTTCATCAGGAAAACAGTAACAAATTAATAGATAGGCTAGTGGCTAAAGTCTGGCGGTAGAAAAGACCGGAAGAAAAAAACAAAACACAGATAACTCTCTGATCTCCAGTGATTGGAAAAGGAAGGTAAAGAAGAATCCTAGACAGCTGACAAGTGCTACCTGGGCATTGCTAATGCACCTAATCCAGTGCAGGCATCTGCGAGCTGAGGAAAGGGCAAAATTCATCTGACATTCCATGTTTTTCTGCTAAGGCAAACTCAGAGTTTAAAACAGGAGTACATGGAGATGCTGCCCTTTCTTTTGTGCTCTTTCCCTCTGGTTTACAAATGGTGGATCACATATGGTAGAGATCTTATAGCACCTTATAGTACTTAAAGGGCCTACAAGAGTGCTGGAGAGGGACTTCTTACAAGGGCGTGGAGCGACAGGACAAGGGGAAATAGTTTCAAAGTAGGTTTATATTAGATATTAGGAAGAAATTATTTACTGTGAGGGAGGAGACACAACAGGTTGCCCAGAGAAGTTGTGTGTGCCCCATCCATGGAAATGTTCAAGGCAAAGTTGGATGGGGCTTTGAGAACACCTAGTGGAAGGTGTCCCTTACCATGGCAGGGGGGTTGGAACTAGGTGATCTTTAAGGTACATTCCAACCCAAATCATACGATTCTATGATTCTACCTCCCTGTGTATCAAAACTTGCTATGTCTGATCCACAGCCATGGAAAACTTGTCCCTAAAACCTGCTTTGAAAGCGTCCATACTGCAGAATCAAACAGGTCCAGGAGACAGCCTTCACTGGTTTCTGTACCTGCACCTGTGTCTTTGTGCAAGGACTTTACAGAAAACTCTGTATAGCTCTAACTAGGGTAAAGCACCAAAAGACAGGTCACTGAATGTGGGAGGTGTATATTGATAGCTGTTTGATACAGCTCATAATAATATAATTTATCTAAGTGCTGGTTTTTCACTTTTTATTATTTCCAAGTCTGGAAGCAAGTAATTGCAGAGAGAGAGAAGTTTTGTCCCTTAACAGATGCCCAACTACTTGACATAATATATAATGAGAATGATACTAAAAAGGATCATCGAGGCTCTGAGTAATTTAGTAATGAGTCATACTGGCTCCACATCCTTGTGAGGTTCCTAAAGGTGATCATGAGTTATTTTTATTGTCTGAAAGTCATCCTTTATTGAATAAGGAGAACACAGGTATCTCCCTGTAATGCTGGAGATGGAGACTGAGCCCCTGGATGGCTGACACCTGCCTATCATTCAATCCCACATCACTGATCTAAAAACTTGCACCTGGAAGTGATGACAAGTTACTCCTGTTACTGGCTGAGCTGCATGGGTGGGCTCTGCTTAGTTCCTAAGTCTCAGTCTAAGTCTCTACTGTGGGTGGGGGAAAAAAAACACAAAAAAAAAAAAAAAAAAAGAAGGATGGACCACATCCAGCTGAATGTCACCAAGACTAGGGCTATTACATCATTGCTGTGCCTGAATAGAGGCCCTCTTCTTTTATGGGTGTGAAAATCTCTTCCCTGGAGACCAAAGAACTGTTTAAAAAGGAAATGGCAAAGCAGAAGAGCAGATACAGTTTTTTGCTAACAGTTGGTATTCAACCCTTTTTTCTGCTGTTTGTTATGGTTCTTGTCCTTTACTGATCAATCTGAGTTATGGCACTGTAGAACCTGACACACAAACTCCTTGTATGCTGTTAGCAACTAGTGATACAAGCAAGATTTGTATTTGTAAACAGACAAAAGCATGGATCAATTTATTTCAAAACTAGAGATTTGAATTATTATTTTATATACCTGAACAGCAACCAGCAGCTCCTTAAGAAATTGGAGCTCTGCCGTGACAGATGAGGTTGGATTATCCAGATTTAGGATAATTAAAGGTTTTATGTAAAAACAAGAGCTAATCATAGCAGATTTTGTTTCTATTCAGTACAGGAATTTCTAGGAAGTATGTTTATTATAGGACATTGAAAATAGGTCAGATGAATTTTACCTTGGGAAAGCCCAATTCATTCTAGGCACTGCCTACAAATAAGGCCCTAACAGCCACCTCAGGTGCAAAATACCACTGTGGCAGATGTCAGAAAGCTATCCAGCCATATGATCATGCAATGCACGTCTTCTCTGGAGAACTTATCTTTTACACACACGTGTCCAAAGAATGAGAAAAGAAGCACCATACTTAGTCTGGCCCACGGACAACTGCCCTGCTCTGGTTTTCCTGGCCAAGCATCATATCTGAGATCATACTTTTTGACCCATTGATCTGCCATCAACTTCTTTGCCAGTAGGTCACCACCCTACAAAACCTTCCTTGGGGGGAAAAAAGCCAGAACAAACAAAAATCCTCTTGGTCAAGGAGCTCAGGAGTGGATCCTTGAATTTCTCAGGACTCAATGTACAAAGACTTTTCATTATATCCAGAATGGATGCTCAGAGAGGACTTCATAGAAGAACAAGAACTCACAGCACTCACCACCCTTTCACACTCATGTAACATGTGTCATACAAGCATGTGCAGAAAATGGTAGAGCATTGTTATGAGTGGCTCCTAATTTTTCTTCCATTTTTTCATACAGTTTGGCCATTGTATTAATTTAGTTTCGTTTAAGGCAGTCCTTGCATCAGAAAATCTCTTCCCCAGAGCCAGCAGTTTCTCTTTTCTTCAATATATAACTAAAACCAACAAAGGTAATAAGAGTATATAGGTCTAGTACAATCCTTGTGGCACATCTAGAAAACAGGAATTTTAATAAAAAGATTATTAAAGTATATTAAAAGGCATGAAGAAAAAGAGTAGGATCTTAAAGCGAGATGACAGCAGCTGATATAATCAGAAATAATTATTAAAAGATTATTACATGATGCTTATAACTTTGCCTAAAATATCAATAGAAAAAGAACCTAACAGTGGGTGTTCTAACAGCAGGAGTAGCAAAAGACATGTATTAACTGAAAACTAAGTTACACCATTATAAACTTAAAGAGTAAAATGACAAATCAAATTAAAATCACTAACTTTGTTAGTTAGCACTCTACTACTGAATTTTGTACCTGCGGGAACCTGAAGTACCTCCCCTTGTTAACTCATTTGTGAATGTACCATGAGCAGAATTCCTCCTGTGCCCCCCAGAGCATTTATGCTGCCATTTTCTGTGAGAATCTCTTTGCTCTCCCATCTCAGAGAGCTTGCAGAGCACTCCAGTAAAACACAGTCTCCACATCGGAGGCAAGCCACTGGCATGGCAACATCTGGAGAAATAAAAATAAATAAATAAAAATAATACACCCCTTCCCCACTCCCATGCCCTTGAAAATAGTGTCATTCTCAGAAAACTGAGCCTGGCAAAAACTTCTGTCCTCGTCCCCTCTGAGTTCCTCCCCCTAGCTCCCATCATTCACACCCAATGTATTTATTCATTTTATCAGGTCAGAGAGCAGCATTTGGGTTATTTCAAACAGCTAACGTTAATCATCAAGACAGAACCCGTAGTTTTTACATGGTGAGTCTGTGCTGAGCTGCGAAGCACTGCCGCAGGCGTCCAGCGTGAGCAATAGGCTGAGTGAAAGCAGGATCATCAAAGCCCAGGCTAAGTGTCACAGAAACGGCTGCTCAGCCTGAGACTCCGATGGCCCTTCCTTTTCATCTTTGTTTAAAGCAGAGATGCTAAGACAGAAACATCTCTCTTGAGCCATTCAACACATCTTCAATCACACAACAGAATGTCAGTAAATGCGAAATATATTTCCTCACTGTTCAGATGAAATCACTGCATTGTAGTGACTACAGCTATGTAGGCATCAGCCTATTTTCTGCATGCACAATTTAAGGTGTAAATTTTGCCCTTCGGTAAGGGGCATTCCCTTTATCAGTATGAGATTGCTTTTCATTACTGAGTTATTCAGATATAGCGTAATCTCCTACAGAAACATTCCTTTCCCTTCTCGTTTCCCTATTTCTGAAATAAAGGCTATGCTGACTGAGAGTTTGTTTGCCGGAGGAAGAAACAACACTTGAACTTGGCCTCCCAGAAACAACTTTCCCTAGCATGGAGCCATTCATTTTCTCATTGCAATAGTCACATCATCATATCTCCCTATCTTTCAAGCTGCTCTTCATTTTGAGCAGCCATCATTCCGAATCAAGCTTCAGAGCACCAGGTGGTCTGATATAATATTTATGGGTTTCAACCTTTTCACTAGCTACTCTTCTATACCAAACTACATATAATAAATACAACTTTGCTCAGGAAAACAAATTGAAACTTTAAACAAATGTAGCCTACGTTATACAGGGGGTCAGAGAAGGTGTGCATAATAGTCCCTTCTGGCCTGAAAAATCTAGGAATCTATTAATTTTGAAATAACTGCATAAAATACTACACTCCAACCCTAAATTTTGCAGTAAACCTTTTCAAATATTAATGAGAAGTTGTGCAGCTGAAAGAGGATGATGCCCTTGGATCCTTGGCTAAGGGATGTTTGCCAACCTGTCCTGAAAAAAAAACCCCTCTGGTTTCTGAATGAAGAGAAGTAATTGCCTTATATGCTGGAGTAGAGAGTAACGAATGTATTAGCTCATTAAAAGATCGTCATCATAATCATCTACAACACCACCACAAAACAACCAGGACATGTTATGGTCTGAGTTACTTACAAAGAAATTAATTAAAAAGCACAGGCGAGACATCTGAGGTTGCAAAGGCCTCTGTTTCTTTGTTGTCCCAGTGTTTTTCTGGGTGTCATGTATGGATGGAAAATTAGCAACTTGGTACCAACAATGGTGCTCTCTTTCACAAAACTCCAAGCATAGTAACAGGCCACATAAGCCCTGCTCTTACATGGACAGTATCCAGCAGTGCTGGCAAAAGACCTCTGGCACAGACCAACAAAAGAGCAGTCCAGTCATTCCTGTTAACTTTAAAGCCCTCCCCTAGTCAAGCCTGGAGTTGAGGATGCCACCACAACAGCAGATGAGACCATAAGTACGGCAGCAGCATTGGCCATGAGTCCTCCCTTGGTTGCGGTTGTACTCGCCCAAGGAGTTACTGCTCCTCCACCACTTCCTGCTGAGCTGCCACTGCAACAGCTCTCTGCTCCATGCTGGTGACTGTGAAGGATTTGAAATAACAGTTCTTTGATATTTAGGGTGAAAACTATTAGTGGACTTTCACATGAGGGAGAAGTGGAGGTAAGGATGAGGTAATCACTGTGAGGAGATCAGGGATGTACAAATGGAAACCAGGTGAGGGCAGGTGCCTCCTCCTTCAGGATGTGGCTGTAGCTGTTGGATACAAACAGTGCATAAGTCCAGCCTTGAGGATGCAGCCAGCCAAATTCCTGTCACAGACCAGAAACAGAGGAGTGAACATAAACGTACAGCCTCATGATACACGATAATCAGCAACACACAATAACCAAAATCTAGCAAGCTGGGTTATGCAAGGAGACAGTCTTCTCCAGGATGTTTTGTTGACCCTGCTCTCCTTTCTATGCATTCACAGATATAATCTTTATTGCAATATATGTTTTTCTGTCTCTGCTCACTTGGATATGCACAGCACAGAGCTTCTGTACAACAGTACTCTCCCATCCCAGATGCTGCTGTGAGGTCTTGGTAAGGGTGTGTTTTCAGACATAACCTCTAAATGCCTAGCTCTACGCTAAGATGATAAATTTTTTTGTCTCTCATCAGGCTTCTGCTAGTTCATTCACATCTTTGAGAAGTACTGAAATGTTTATCTTTTGCCTTCCAATATTCCTTAAACTTGAAATATGAAGAAAACCTCCCAAGCTGACATGCTCATGTAGCTTAGGTGCATCCTGATCTTCAGAGCAGTCTCAGGACCCTTTCAGACAGCTTTAATTTTCTTTCCGTTCTCAGACATGAGGCCTTGTTCACTCACAGGGAATGATAAAAAGTCCTTTCACTGCCATATATCAGTATCATAATGTTGGTATTGAATCCTGAAGAATAAATTTGAGAAAGCACTTGGGAAAAAACATGGTTGCCTTCTAGCCTAATTCAGGGCACCAAGGGGTTTAAAAATATCTAGAGGAGCCAGAGTTGCCTTAGTGACAGTGGTTGGTTGCCTACAAGAAGGGAGAAAGAAGGAGGAACAGATAGCAAAGGCTTGAATAGTAGCTTTTTCCAGCAACTTTCTTCTCCTTTTACGAAGGTCACAGCCCTTCTTCTGACCACAAGTGAAGGTGTCTATGACAGTAACAAGAAAGGACCCTGAGGAATTAGACTGAGGTGCATGCCACTCTTCAGAAGTACTGGTGCAAATCAGGGCTGTGTACTCTGCTGGGCTGTTTGGTTCTGAAGTAGGCTGTTGTCCAGTTCCCATGGGTGAGCCAGCACTGCACATGTGAGAAACATCCACATGATAAACTCTGTCTCCTCTCTGAAACACAGCAGGGTGGTTTGTCATTGTACATGTGGAGTCTGGGCAGACAAAATCTGCTGAGCTAAATTCCACCTCTGGCTCTTCTGGAGACATGTTGGAGACTTGAGTTGCTGGGGTTTGCCAAGGTTCTTTGTTCTTGGAGAGGAGGTTTACTTTAGAATTTGAGCATAAACAAACCAAAATTACGAAAATAGCAGCAGCAGCTGCCGCCATCTAAAAGTTCCTTTGCTTTTGACTCGACCACATTTGAGCTAGGCAAACATGGAGCAAAGTTTTGTAACACAAACCACCAGTAAAGCAACTCAGTCCATGAAAGTTTACATGGTGGATTTGATGAGCAACTCCCAGAGAAAAAACAAGGAGTCTCAACCCAGCCTTCCAAACTCAGAGAATGCCTGTCAGCTCACACAAGGCTTACCCAGGTAATTCTCTTTCCTCAAGACAAGATGTCTGCCTGGAGGGCTCCCAGCTCAGGGACAGCCAGATCCAATAAGAGAGGTTCTTTCCCTGCTGCCCCTGCATATTTGTTTTGTAGCCACGTAGAGAGTGATGTGAGCTGTCAGACTGCTTGAGTGGGCTTGCTATTAAAAAGACTTTTAAGAGGATAGCCAAGAAACATAGGAACATTAAAAAACTTTTGCAATAAAGCCCTCCCACTTTCCTTCACTTTTGGCTAACACTCTTAGCTGAAGAAAAAGAAGTACATCACATTTCTTAGTAAACACATCTTAGTAACTTTAAAACGTTAGGGAACAATACCTCCCACTTTCCTGAAACAATTAAGAACAATAGTGCGATTAACATTTCTGAAGAGTGCCTGTGTACGCAGGACGAGCTAAGGCCTTTAAAAAAATTTATAACAATGGGGAAGCAATATCCCCCACAGTGAGACTGAAACTGTCTTTATACCATGAAAGAATAGAAACTCTCCTTTCCACAGATGCATCCCCAGAAGTTGATTCTTCTTCCCACAGTTTGTTCTGTCTGTATAGGGGCCACACACATCCAAGCTACTGTGTCATCGGGGACAGAGCTGCTGCCACAGCCTTGCACTTTTGAAACCTCTATGTACACAATGTTATGTGTGGATTTAAACCTTTCTTGGAATTTTCAAAGCAGTGAACATTTACCTGCATGTTTCCACAAGCTGCTTTGAAAACAGACCTTCTCAGCTGGTGTGGAAAAAACTTCCACAAATAAAAATTGTGCTGCAGGCATAGACTTCTACCCACAAATCACATATTCATTGTTCAAGGCTTGATAAAGAGCAGTGGTGGACCATAGGGGTGAAATAATTATTTTACTTTGGCAGAAATAGCAGAAAAATGGTTTTTCCTCTTCTGTCAAGTAATCAGGTTATTCTCAGTGTATTCAACTCGTTCTTTTCCTCAGCACCCTTTAGAAAGAGAGTGAAGTCTCAGCTAACAACAATGACAAAGACCTTGCTGGCTTCACTTTGATGAGCATTTACTTTATCTATGCTCCCAGCAAACGACCATGGAACCCCATCCCATGCCAATGACAAAGTGTTGTCGGATGTTCGTGTTGTCGGATGTTCCGGCAAGAAGGGAAGCAGTAAGAAGGGAAGCTTGAGGTGACATGGCATGACCTTAGAAAACATACAAATAGTATTGCTGTTACAGTCTCACCCTCCTCTCATGAAAAAAATCATTTAAATGACAGAAAAATAAGATAAGAGCTAATCTGGACAGGGTGTCAGTGAAAAGTGTTCACTGCAATAAAAAAGTTATCCAAAGAAGAAAGTGCTGAATGGTACTGAATGTGTGTCCACAAAATATCTGGAGGACCCTATAATAAAATAATTACCCTCCCAACCCCCTATTCACCTGCCTGCAGGGATGGCTCCACCTAAAATAACTGTGTTGTAACTAATAATTCTCAGAGGCTTTTGAGGTCTCTAGTATTTCCACTGTTATATATTCTGTTCATTGCCTAGTGACCAGCACCCACCACAACAGTTACTGTACAAATGCAAAACAGAAAAACCTTCACTGCCAAACAGATCATAAACTGAAAAGAGTTAACAGTAATTTAAGCCCAGAAGCCATCAGAGGCTAGTAACCTCTACACAAAAAGTCTGAGGTATTCTCAGATTTGTCAACACAAATTTACTTATTTTGAGCATCACTAGGAAATGTTTTCTTTCATGCTTTCAAATTTTGGGGGAAAATCATTATCAGAGTATTTCTCTTTTAAAATTCTGCATGAAAAATTTCAAAACAAGAGGCTTGTGATGGGATGTATGGAATCCACAGTGATGTATGATGTGACTGTCAGAGGCCCTTAGGTGCACTTGCAGCCCAGAAAGCCAGTTGTATGCTGGGCTGCATCAAAAGCAATGTGGGCAGCAGGTCAAGGGATATGATTCTGCCCCTCTATTCTGTTCTGGTGAGACCCCACCTAGAATGCTGCATACAGCTCTGGGGTCCTCAGCACAGGAAGAACATTGAGCTCTTGGAGTGAATCCAGAGAGGGTCACCAAGATGAGTAGAGGGATGGAGCACCTCTTCTGTGAGGAAAGGCTGAGAGAATTGGGATTGTTCAGCCTAATTGTGACCTAATTGTAGCCTTTCTATCCTTTTAAAAGATGAGAACATTTCTCTTTTTCCAGTCACCTGGAACTTCACCTGATTACCATGACTTTTCAACTATCATGAAGAGTGACTTGGCAACTATATCAGCCAATTCCCTCAGGAATCTTGGATTCATCTCATTGGATCCCACAGAGTTATGTATGTTCAGGTTCCTCAAGTAGTAATGAACCTGATGTTTATTTACAGTGGTAAGGACTTCATTGTCCCAGTCCCCATCCTACTGTCTATCCACTCGAGAGGTGTGGGAAGAAACGCTGCCATTGAAGACTGAGGTAAAAAATTGCTCAATACCTGAGCCCTCTCCTCATCTGTTGTTAGCAGTTTTCTAGCACTGTTTATCAGGGAGTACAACTTATTTGACCTTTGTCTTCTGTATCCCAGTAGAAGCCCTCCTTGTTATTATTTGCATTTGTACATTTGTTCCCAAATGCATTAAAAAAAACAAACCAAAACAAAGCCAGAATGGTCATATTTTAGGCAGTTGCACTGTATCCACATTTCTCTTTCATTCAGCATAGGTCCTAGGACCTAATTTACCCAATTTTCAAGGGCTTACTGCAAAAATTAGACTTTATGGACAGCTGGAAAGATGCCTGTTGGGCTTTATGTGTGTTTGTCTCTAATTCTTGCTCTAAATAGATACATAAACAGAGTAGCACGCATGTGCAAAGAAGTCCATAAAAGTATGTGCTTACAAAAGGACTTCAGATGTCATTAGCTGGGGATAACAGCTTTGGCCACAGGAGGGAGGTTTCTTCTTCTCCTTCTTTCCCTGCCTCCCTGCTTCCAAACATTAGTGTGTCACAGGAAAAGAGCAGGGCAGGCAAAAAATGGATGAGGCATTGGTTTCTCAGCTGGAACCATAAACCATGAATGTAATGAGAAAAGGGAGAAAGAGTCAAGGTTACTGGAAGCCAGTCACATGTTCCTGCGTTTCCTAGCCTCCTCCCTCCAAATGGACAAAGCACGGGCTCTGTATTATCTGCTTATCCTAAGGTGGGAAAAAGGGGCACATCTGCTGTATTCAAATTTGAACACAACCTACAACGCTGTATGATAGATTCTCCACTAACACCATCAACAGCCCACACTGCTAATTGCAGAAGCTGCTAATCTGCCTGAAAAGCCAAAATTATATTAGCTCTCAATAGGATTTACATACATTCAGCCTTATTTCTGCATCAGCCAGCAATCACAGTTTAAACTGTTGAACATGCAGCTTGCTGTAGGCCTAGGTAATATTTAATAGCATTAACAATGCACTTCCCAATAACCCTCCAGATCTCTTTACAGGGTGATCAATTCACTAGACTTGCTGTTCAGCACTAGCTGTTTGCCCTCATCCCAGTAGCCCCACACCAAACATCACCCCAGTGCCTGATGCCCCAGCCCAGGCAGAAAAACTCGGTGTCAGTCCTCTGACGAAAGAGTCTTCTGTCTGTCACTGCTGGACTGTCTGGACTCGCTGGAATTCAAAAGCACTTAGAATGTGATAAATATCAGTGTTCAGAAGATGGCAGTGGCAAAAGCCTGGAGAGTGGGTTGTGTGCTGTCTAGTGAAGTATCTGCTTTTGTGGTATATTGGCTGAGACCAGTCTATGCCATTACCTCTGACCCTTCCTGACCTTTGTAAAGTTGTGCTGTGCAATCACAGCTGGCAATGAGATTTCACTGCCAGAGTCCACCCTCCAAGTGATGCACCAGAGGAGGAATAAGGTATCCCATGCTCCTTAGAAACATGGTTTTTTTCCTGCTCAGTGCTGTTCTCTGGCTAGCTTTGGAGCACTGATGGGCCAAACACACCCCTCTCCTGTTAGTGGCTCTGTGGCACACAGCATTCTGCTCACATTCAGAAGCTGGTAAATTAGGGATGGAAATGCCATTTGGAGTGCATGGATGATATGCTCATATCTACTGTCATCAAAACAAGTGGCAAAGCTTTTGTTTTCTTGACATGGAACAAAAGCTGATGTGACTTTAAAAGGTAGGCTTAAAACTAGGCAAAACCACAAGTGCATCTTTGAGGCAGAGTCAGAACTAGGCTGCCCATGCAAAACATGCAACAAACACAAAATACAGTTTTTATGGGTATTCCTGTGAATTGCATATGAGTATTCCTGCCTATGAACCCATTTGCTAGCATTTTCATAGAAACAGAGCATGAAAGGTTACATGTTTGTTCACAGGGAAGCCATTATAAGTAGATGAATCAGATGACTCTGAATGACCATTTCTTAATTCTTGTGCACTATTCACTCTGGTCTATCAAATAGTTATTTTCATTACCAGAATGATTTAACACAGATGATCTGCAGCAACGTGGTCATCCGTTATTATATCATTCACTCTCCTTTTTCATTGTCTTGGCAGAAAAAGACAGACGTCTCTCTTTTCCTTTAAGCATTTTATACTTTTTTTATGTTATTATACAAAATATCAGAAGAGAAAAAAAGTCCAACTTTAAAATAGAGATGTCAGCATTGCTTTACCTTGGTTTTCTACCTCTGTGTTCAACTTAATTGACATTAAGTAAAATCAAGTTGATTAAATTACTTGAAATTAAATAATCAGTTAGAGAGACAGACAAGTAACAGGCATCTACGCATATGTTCAGCCAAATATGGATAGAGGTATAAGGAAACGCTCAATCAAATTAAAAAAAAAAAAGAGAATTCAACATGTACTGATTTGCTGTAATACATAGCAGTACTTTGACAACACAGGAACATTTTCCAGCCAAAGATCTTACTGAACATTACAAATTATCGTGTTCCCTCACAGGTGGGGAAACTGAGGCTCAAAGAACGGAAACAATTCTTTCAAATTCATCAAGGCAGTGGTAGAGATGGGAACTGTACCCAGCTCTTGTGCCTCTAGGCCTCAGGGAGTACAGAGTGAGAGCATGAAAGAGGGTGAGGTCACAGTTACACAAATTATTTTGTCATTGCAGCTAGCAGCTCTGACTTAGCCTCTTTTTTTTTGCTGTGCTTTTACAGATCAGAGTTAGGGACGAACTCTGAATGGGAGGTTGAGGTGACAAGGCTTTCCCACAAAAAGGAGCAAGGAGACCATCAGTGGGCATTGGTTTGACCTTTACCAGAAATTAGCAGCATGAATGACACATTTTTTTTCATGTTTATGCCAGGTTTAGCTCCTAAGTAGGTAGACTCCAATGTGCAAAGATGCTAGCAGGACACTGATTTATCCAAACAGATAAGAACTTGTCTACAGAACAAGTCATCATGGGTGCCACTCTATTGCTGGGATTCCCCGCAGACTCAGTGCTCTACTAGGACTCCACTGGCATTAGACTGTACAACAAACAAATCCTCTGTCCACCTGACTACACTGCTGCCGAGGATGTTGGCACAAAAAAAAAAAAAAAGTCCTTCGAAATTACAGTGACCTTTATAATTGAAACAACTTTAGCACCTCTTTTCCTCCTTTGTTTTGTTCCCACTGCTATTTGATGAATAGACAGTTATGAGAGTGATTTTAGTTAGAATTTTTAGCTCTTTAAGAGAGGTCACTCACAGAAACAGGATGTCCATCACTATCCAATAACAAAGAGGTTTGAACACCTCTTTGATGGATCCCCAGCCTTAGTGTGGCTGGGAATGTTTGCCCTACAATCCACTACAGGTAAGTCCATCATACAACTGTAATCAGGTCTTACCACTGCAGATCTATGAACTTCTATCGAACTTCTGGCAGGTCTTGTGACCAGGTAAAAACCACACCTGGCCGTGAACTTAGATACTGGAGTTACTGCAACTTGTGTGCCAACCCCCCAGCTCCCAAGGAGTAAACCTCCTTTTTCACCCTGTGTGCCCGTATCCAAAAGCAGAGTGATAAGCGGTTTGGGGCAGTGCAAACTAGATACCAGCTGACCTTGGAGTTTAGGAAAAATAAAAAGCAAGTGAAAGGCTTTCTCCATGTTTCTTTTTGGCTGTATTTAGTCAGGCTCCAAGAGCAGATGCAGCTCGTCACTTCTGTGCAAGGATGACTTAATAAACTGATTGGCACTTTATCACTGCTTCAAAGTCACTCCACTGTTTTAGGGATGCCCAAACAGATTAAATATCAAAAACAAACATGAAGGGCAGTTCAGTGAGCTGCAGCTTGTGTCAAGATCATAAAGTGGGGGTTGCAGATAGTCCTTCGGTTCACCCAAAGACACAACAGGGGGAGGAGTTAGGAAAACAAAAGCTGATAAAAAATATCAGCAGATTTGAGCCACAAGAGGTAAATATTTTTCTGAAAGAGAAAGACAACAGGCCCCTGTTACCTAACAAAAAAGATCCCTGCAACTACATCACATCATTAAGGAAAACCAATGCATTGAAGTGAGAGGGGGAAAAAAGCCTATCACAAACAGAAGAGGAAAAGTTGGGAAATCTGAGAAAATGAGAGGTTTGTGTTTTACAGCAGCCATGTGAAGAAGCAGACATGTGAAGCCAAGGGTTATAAGGTGTGGGTACATAAAATAAAACTATATATGTTTGAGTGAATATGGCAAGAAAAGCATCAAATTACAACACTACCTAGCCTTGCAAATCCATACTGGTGCCAGTAGCTATATCAATCCCTTACAAAGACAGTATTATCACAGCTGTATTTGCTTTCAGTTCTTTCTGCCTCTTCAGGATTTTTATCTAGCTGGTGGGACTACGCACATAGTACCAGTGTTACTGCTAAAACCACTGATATTAAATGTCAGAGTGGTATTTTGCATCAAGGGACTTGGTGTCAGAAGGTAGCAAGCACTGTGGCCCCAGAAGAGCTCTAGTACTGAAGGAGGACATAACTAAGAGCAGGAATTTTCCCCTGTTATGTGAGCAGCATGTCAGACTATTGTGTTACCTCTGAGCTTGAACCCCTGCACGCATCTCAACTCCTTGGTCACCCATATTGCCCAGGCTTTGCTTGTGACTCTGGCTCTTTCCTGAACTGACTCCTTGTTTGTAAGGTGGTCCAGTTTCTGGCTGGCCCTGGTTTCCACTCTACCCCTGTAAGAACAATGGGCATAACTAGCTCCCAACTCTGATATCTCCTGCACAGTTACCAAAGGCACAGAAGAGGTTGGTACTCCACCAACATGCAAAATATCAAATCCATTCTCTAGAGCCAGTCTGGACTAGTGCTAGAAAATGTGCTTCTACAGCATAAATATGTTATAAATGACAGAGCAGATCTTCAAAACCCCTGAGCCACCACTAACTTCGGTAGCAATGGCTTTTACATGCTCAGAAGTTTTTTAAAATCAGAGGTGCTTATCCTTCAGGCATCCACTGGTGAAACATGTGCGAGGCCTTTAGGAAAGTTATCCACTAATCCTTGAAGTGTCCTGAAATCCAGCCAGTGAAACTCCACAGTCTGCCCTTGTTCCAATTAAAAAATTGTGAGATGCACTGGGAACAGGTTTACTTGCTAAATCTTCCTTGAGGCGGAAGAGGGGTGTAAGGGAAGATAATGTTACTGAAAGCATCAATAGTTGCTCAAAGCTGTACTGAAGTTTGTATTTTATAAAATGAATCAGTAAGATTTATATGGAAGTGCATTAGTAGCAGATAGGGACTGTATATATTGAATTTAATACTGTGAGATTCTATACCTATCTGTCTTTTCCTACGAACATCCCCATTTATAGAAGTAGACACTGACTTGGAGCCCCTGTGCTCAGGCTCAGATCATTTAGATGAGGCACAGAAGAGCCTATATAAGCTTTATTAAAAACCAGACATGATTTGAGGCACTGTGCTGTTAAACACATACCCTTCCTAGAACTAGTTCTCATTATCTGGCAAGGATTTCTTTCTTTCAATACCTCTGGGCAGACAGTAATATACAGGATATTCATACAAACTCTGGAGTATACTACAGGACAGGAGGTCAACACATTTGGCATAGGATAAAAAGATTCCTCATCACAGGTCAGTGGAAATCCACCAAGTTACTTTATTGGGCTCTATGTAAGGCCCCATGTAGACTGCCAGATGTACAGGTCAGACTTGCATCTAAGCAGGTCTTCCACACTGCACCAAATAACTCTTCTGAAGAAAGACCATGGTGTTTAAAAGCCACATACTGGGAAAGCTGACTCTCACTGGCCTAATGTTAAAGACTGTAATCCTAGGAAATAATTCATACATCAAAAATTAAGACAGATGCTGATTTGCTTTTAAAAGTACACTGTACAGTATACAATAAAATACTCTGAATGACAGTAATTTATACACAGAGATAATGATTGCTTTTAAGTGATGAGTGCTAAAGCAACCCATGGCAGAAAACCTCCCTGAATTTATGCTGGCAAGCAAAGAAAAGAAAAAACAAAAAAGAAAAAAAGTTATTCATATTATTTAGGATATCTTCATCTGGTATTTACTGCAAAATGACCATAATACTTTGTACAGAGTGTGTGTAACTGGATGTGCTCGAGGCAGCACAGCAAGTTTGGCTTGGAACGGAAGAGAGCTCCCTTTCTGAGAAAGCCATCCCGGGTCATCTGCCTTCCTGAGCTGTAAACCTTCCTGACTGTCGATGTAGACGCTGAACTGCTTCAGCAAGGTGACTGAATTCAGGGCTGCTATGAGGCTCATGAAAGCACAGAAACCCATCAAGGGAATCCAGGGCTGCCTTTCACTTGGCAGCAGTTCAGTTACTTTGTCATCATCTGACTGGGCACCTGTCTCATCTGATTAATTTTCTTTTTTTCCACAAAACCAACTCTCTATCTTCATCTGTGAAATTTGAGGAAGTTTCCACTGTGTATCCTGCCTAGCACTAAATGTCTGTGACACCTGCCTGTGACCTCTGGCAAGGCTGTTTGTGCTACAGCAGCTGCAGAGGTGCCAAGAGACTGCCACGAGACGGCAATGTTTCAGAAGTCTTGTGCTCTGTCTGGACAGACAGCGCTACAGCTTTCAGGGATACATGCTGTTTTATGTTAAAGCCCTGGAATAATTCACTGACACAGAAAGAAGACCTCCAGAGAACTAGAAAAGAAAAAAAAGGAGAGGCAGTACAATTTCCTGTTATTTAAATTTGGTTGTTCAGGCAAAATTGTGTCATCTGTCTCACATTCCTCATTGTAATGGTCACTTAATTTTCATTCCTTTCTTTTGCAGCATTGGTGACAGTGAGTTTTGCCTGAAGCTGTGTTATATTGCAAGCATGTTTGAGATGATTTGGGCTGCTGTTCTCTCTAGATAACATTGTCAGAGCTGAACATGTTCATCCCTAAAGGTGAACAACAAAGCTTTTGTAACAGCATATTTTTACAACTGTAAATGATCCCAAGTAATTTAGAGAACATGGGCAAATGCCTGTGTTTAATCGAGAGGGTGAGGTGCAGGCAATTGAACTATGCCACCTCCTCACCTGGCATCAGAGCTTTTCTGCATCTGCACAGCTGATGTGTAAGGAGTAATCCAACCTGGGGGGAGCTATTGGCCTCATGCATCTCCAGATTTTGCTCTGCCCTCCTATCAGCAAGTATTCCTCACAGTGACAAGGCCTTTGGGTTTTCCCACCACAGTAGTGCTGTGCCTGAATCCAAGCATCCAAAAGACCATCCATTTCATCAACCATATGTCGTTGTGAAGGGACAAACAAAATGTTCAAACAAGGCCTGGTTGCAACCCCTTTTCTAAGTATTTATCAATAAAATGTTTTATTTTGGACCTTTTAATTTGGATGAAACAAGATATTTCAACTAGCCCTTAGGAGGGATTATGCAGTTCTGGGAATTTCATGGCACTGCTGGGTTTCAGTGCTGATGACAGTTATCTGCTCTGCTTCATCTGGGGCCAATTTTTGTTCCCTGGAAAGGGGTAAAACCAGAGACTGCTGTTTCTTCTACCTTTAGTCACCCTAGAAAAGAGGGCTTGAGATGTCCGAGCTCAAAAGGATAGCAGGTCCAAAGATAAAGCACTTTAAACAACAACACTAACAACAACTTCTGAAAAAAAGTTAAGATCTTAAACATGAGAGGGCTGAAGCAATACCCTCTGAAGTCCATGCAGAGGGTAATAGCTCATGCTGTAGCTTTTAGTGGCCCAACCTTTATTGTTGCTGAGGTGTGAGCCAAAAGCAACAGTTTGACTTTCAGCTTCCAGGGAGATTGTGCGCTACTGGCAGTTAGAAAAACCACAGGATTGCTTGTAGCTATGCACCTTTGATATGAAGTTGCTGGAAGATTCACGGCACTATTTTTAAAGTTGCTTTTTAGAGCAACTTTTTATAACAACATTGCTAAACGTTCAGGATTTTGTTTTTCTGTTTGTTAAAAAATACATAGCTTTTTTGTTTTCAGCTTCCAATAAAATGAGCATCTTTTCTTGTGTCAGGTGAAGCAGAAAATTGGTATGACTTGTACTGTTATCAATGAGCTTCAAAAATGACCTTTCATTACGATGGTTTTTGGGGAGTTTGCCATTAAAAACAAGTGTAAACAGCATAATCAAAGCTCTTGCTTCCTGCCTACCTTTCTGCCAAGCCCTTTTGCATTCTAAAGCTTTAGATTCTTTCCATTATTACCCGACTTTTCCATTTATGCTTGAATTGTTTAGTAGAATACATGACATACATATTAAACTCATAGCAAACACAGAGCATGTATATTCAATAACTATAAACCAGACCTTTTTCTGCATATGAGCTCATTGCTTATGCTTGTCTGGTATATTAAAACACGCATTTCTGGGAAGCTGCAATAAAATAAAGTTTAGTAAAACGTACTTAATCACAGTGATAAAGAAATAAAGTTGCATCTGAAGTGAAAGACCATTCTTAGTAGTTATGGAGACAATTATATCTTGGCCGGTGGAACAGCCAGGAAAGTTTAAACACAATATTTATCCTGATTATTTGCATAGAATTTAAGAAAAATTAGGTCCAAATTCTTTTTGCAAGGCAAGAACCATTTTGGCAAAATTATTTTTACTTTCTCCCTCTTTTGCCTCTCCCCATAAAGAAATAGGCAAGCACCCTCATAGCTGTATGGCCTTTTTGGAGGGATGCCCATAAGGTCTTGGCCAACTGCAATACACATCCTAGCCCTTTACTGTATATCATACCATCATATATGTAAAAACACTGTCTTTCCTAAGGCCCTGCCTTTTCCCTGACCCCACCAGATACTCACAGTTAGGGACAGATCACATGCACAAACACACTTCAAACACACTACTGAAGTCTAGCTGGCTGGTAAAAATATATATCACTACAGAGTGGCTAGAGAAGGGCTAGGACTCGAACAACATGGTTCTAACACTCATCAGTGACCACCTCTGGAAAGATCCAGGTCTGACTGGATTTGCTTGGTTTGCTTTATTGTAACTGTGCTGGGGTCAGCACTCTGGATTTACTCCACATTTCCACCAGGGTTATGGAGTCAGGCCTTGATCCTCTGACGACATCTCCCTGCCTCAGTGCCCTGCTGTTATTTCCTAGCACTGTACATCCCCTGACGATCCCCAAATCAGATGTGCTTTTCATAAAGAAATAATAGTTTTAGCCCTGATGCTGTAAGCAGTCTATTTCTATTGGGACTGTGGTCTGACCCAAGCTAAATAGCCTATTTCTTGTCATTGCATCACTTAGAGACAATCTCATTTCTTTGGGGGAGCCACTGTGTGTGGCACACTGAGCCCAATGTTGATGCTATGCAAAAGCAAACAGTACAGCACACTGGCATTCCCTTCTGGGGAGCCCTGCTTCCCATAAATGAGATGTGTTACCTCTTGATACAGCAAATTATATTTACCTCCAGTTTGCCCATTTTCAGCCTCTGCTTCTCATTTTCTCTTCTCTTCGAATCCGGTGCCTCGCAGTGGTCTGTTCCCATTCCAGTGTCAGACTGAGATCTACACTTCATAGCTGCCTATTGCTGGTTTCTTCTGTGGATCTCCTTTTGGACAGATATGAACACTTTCTGGAAGGAGATAAGCACAGATACAATCAGGTAGCTACACTCATTAAGCATTTAAGCTATTTGGCTTAAATCAACTGACATTGCTAGTGAAAAAATAACACTATTAGGAAGACAAGCACAATATCAAACTGGGTCCATGTAGCTTGGGCAATTTAATGTTTACACCAAGTGTAGAAGTGACAAAGATACTCCTCTATAAGCTAACCTTGCCACAATGCTGCTGTAAGGTACTATCCACCCCTTACTCTGACAGCGATGGAGATGTTGAAGAAAACACTTTCCAAAATGAGCTCTTCAATCTAGCCCTTCACTGAGTCACCACAAATTAAGACAAGTATTCCAGTGGAATATTTCTCATTACTAGTCATGTGCTGTAAATCCTGAAATTTTCTATGAATGGCAGTGCTCAAACTGCAGGATACAGGCAGTAATAATGTGATATGTTTGAGGTATCAGCACAAGAGTCCTTTATAACTATTTTGGCTAAAGTCACAATCATGCTTTACCAAGCCTTAATGTCAGTACCCCCTTGCAAATCCTGGCTTTTAAGTACTCTTTTTGAAGTTCAACTGTGCCACTGCAGTTAGCTTTCAAAATCCCATTCAAAGTGGCAAGTGCTTATTTGTGGCTTTGTGGTTTATTTACACATGAGCATAAGAAATCCCCAGATAGAAATCTGAAGAATTACTCTAAATGTTTATAGATACCAGTAAACTGAAAAATAAAGATACATCTGTTAACAAAAATGCCTTTTCCTCCCCTACTTTCGTAATGAGTATTTAAAAAACTTTCATTAAATTAGAAAATTTTCTCTGAATATATTTGAAGTTGTAGCTTATGCAAAAAAACACTAAGAAAAGAAGAGACCAACAGAAAATATCTTTTGAGATAACTTGAGTGACTTGAAACAAAAATTCCTTTCTCAGACCTGGCACATTGCACTCATATTAGGCCTTTAATTCACCATGCAAGTAGGATGTCTGGGCACCAGATGACAGCCACATGTAAATTCACCAAAAGAAAAAGAAGTAAAGTAAAAATTAAAGACAACTTGGAGAGCCACTGGTGTTGACTCACTAGAAGAAAGGCCACAATGCAAGACAAGCAAATTTGTCTCTGTACCCACAATACCAGGAGTATGCAACCCTGGATCTGGACCCCTACACAGCGTGTAGTCTACCTATGGTGAAAAAACTACCAGCAAAACAAATACATTTAGATAAGTTGGAGGTTTATTCCTTTAGATGTTTCTTTTGGAAATAAGATGTATTTGGTGTTCTTTGAGACTAAACAAGGCAGATAAATGGCCTCTGAGGTAACTGCTTAAACCAAGTGTGGTTTGTTGGTGTTTGGTTTTGTTGTTTTGTTTTGTTGTTTTTGTTTCTTTTTTTTTTTTTGGATTATTCATGTAATTCACAGGAAAACTTTATGAAATTGTCATTCCTGTTCTGTTTTTGAAAGATGTCCTTCACCTTGGCTTTGGGAAAGTGCTCCCCTCAAAGCATTCCCCAAATATCAACACACCTGATTTCAGAGAGTTCTTTGCAATCAATACATGATCCAAACAAATTATGTTACAGAGCAAAAATGGCACTTCCCATCATCTCTCTCTTGCAGAAAGGTGACCTTGAGGTTTAGATGGAAAGATGCAGACCAAGCAGCAGAGTGGAAACATGAGGAACTCCTTAGAGTACAGTTGCCATGGGACACTACTGTGACATTCCAGAGCAATAAACGTATTTTAATTTTCATATTGAAAATTTCACATTTAAATATTGAAAATTTTTATTTCCCACTATTCCAAATCACAAACACAAAAAAGTCTTCTTCTCCAAGGAGGAAGATAAGAAAGGAAATATATTAATATAGCTTCAGGTAGAAAGATTTTGTTCCCAGCACTGCTATCGAAACTGGATGTTTCATTTCATGATTCCTTGCATTTTATGGATGTCATAAGTGTCATTATCTCTGTTTTTACTATCAGGAGACTGGAAAGTTGGTTTCTCAACCATTTGTGTTTACTGTTTTGCCCCTCCAACAGAAGATTTTTCAGCTTACTTCCAATATTTACGGTCCCTTCCTGCCATCACTGAACAGAAATAATGAGTGCCTGACAGCATGAACGTCACACTGCTTATGGAGACTGCATTCATTGGATAGCACTTTGGAGTAACATATTTTATAATTATTAAGGCATTAGCATTCCAATAAAAGATAGTCTTCTTTGTACTCGTACATAGAACCAATAACACCATCACCATAATAGTTAAAACATTACCCTGGCCTGCCAGAATCACTTGCCCACAATCTGCAATGCTGTTTTAAAATGTTCCTTCTATTTCCACACACTTTACAGGTTATTTATGTTTAATTTAGGTTTGGATTCATAAACTGCAACCACAGTGACACTATACCTTCCTTTCCTCCCTCCTCCTCCCACCTCTGTGGGCATGAACCTTGATTACTAGCTTCCTACTCTAAACACAGCTAGGTTTTAAGAATCTTTTGTGCTATCAGTGCTGTAGCCATCTCCCATGTTTGCTAGCTACTACAGAGGCAACTATGGACTTGACCTCCTGCTGCTCCCAGTAGGCAGTTGCTGGTGCATGAAATATCACAGGAACATGGCTCAGATTAGGGTATCCTTGTTGCTAAGCCTGCTAAATGTTGCTCTGTTATTCCATTTTATAAGCAAAAAGACTACAGCCTTGGGTGCAATTATTACACCTCTTTATGTGGCCTTGAGTGGGTGATTTTTACAGCCCAAAATACATCAAGAAAATCACAATTATATCATGCCTTTCATTTTGGAGGTGCCATGGCACTGAGGTGAGGCAGAATGGTGAAGCACACTGCAAGGGATCTGAGCCTGGATTCCACAACTACTACATTTTCCTCAGTAAGGCTCTCGATGGGTTGGTCAGTGTGATGCCGAGGGCCAGCATCCATCCATTCACTGACACTTACCCAGTTTCTGTGTTTAGACTAAAAGCCTCAGCTACCCTCTGTGCATATGTGAAGTCCCTAGTACAAAAGAGGCTTTGATCCTCTGATCCAAATGAGACTCTGATCTTGGTTGGGGCTCATAGGTGCAAATGCTGGAGAAATAATAACAGATGGAATATCACAGTGATATATTAATTACCATATAGAACCATATAGAACTAATAGGAGAACATTTCTGGGCAAAGATCTCATAAATAAACCAAATGCGAATGCATAAATAAGTAGAATACAAACACATAGGGCTATTATAAGGGCAGATGTGTGAAACTTTTTTTGGTCTGTATGTTAAGCAGTCCTTGACATCTCTTTTAAAATTTATATATTTACACTGGCAGAAGAACAATCCTTTCTACCTAAACTACAGAGAGAAACCTAAAACATGCTGGATAACTTTACCATCAGATCTATTTTGTCTTTCTTTTCAAGTATAATCAAATTCTTTCCCATGCCTACCTGCCCATTACATTTCTGAAGAACTACATGTTGCAGTCTGAGGAAGGTATTTGAAATCATATGCATGCACTGAAGGTAAAAAAAAACCCCAAACCCAAGTAATGTCTTCCTGGAAGGAGGCATTATAAATCATACTGGAATAAAAAACCTCAGAGAACAGGCAAATCTTGGTCCCTACAGAGACACTGGGCTTTCTAACACTGGTGTATTTTTCTCACTAATCTGTTTTGTATCAGAGGCTTGGGGGACACTGTTTAAAGGTCAGCTGGAGAAAGAAAACCACACGGTACCCACTGTAGAAGTTGCAAGGACAACCCAGACGCCATCAGCTTCTGTGCACAGGGTGCCAAATGGGGCCAGAAGGACTTCAGCACAAGTATCAGCATAGAGGATCCAACTCACTTCAATGTATTTCAAGAGGAGAGGAGGAGTAGAGAAACCTGGGTGTCTCAACTCCTGTTCACTTGCCTCTCTCTATCCTGGATTTGGGGTGATCACCTCAGCTCTCCTGACCAAGTTCTCACCCTCAAAGCAAAGGACTCCCTGTGAGGAGTCTGATGCCTCTGAAGCATTGCAGCTCAGACAGACACTTACTCACCCATGTCAGTGCTCAGCAAATACCCATGGAAAGGGCAATCCCATAACCCTGCTCTTGGTCTTCCCTCATATGTGAATAATTTCAAGCTCCCTCCCACTCAACCAAGAATCTACCAGGTAAGCAGTGGTGCAGAGTCATACAGACTTTGGACTAGAGCTAGTCTGTATTTAACTAATGGACATTCCTCAAAGCAGGGTTTCCCCTGATATTCTAAAGCAATACTCTCCTTCAATTAATTGCAAAGCATATACATTTCTTTTAAAAAAGAACTTCCTTTAAGCTGTGTAGTACAGTGATTAGGCTGCTATCAACAGGTATTTTCAGCTCTGGCAAAGGATTTCCATTATATCTTCTTGTCCTCCATTGCTTGTAATTTTCCTTAAGTTTCATTTCACAGGCTGACATTTTCCGAGCTTGATGTTTGCCCAGAAAGAAAATTTTTTTGAAAGCTGAAGAAACTTTCTCTTCAGTTCAGCAGTGTCGTTTTAACAAGGGTTCCTCACATAAGCTCAGTAAAACTTGCCTCACTGGAACCAAAACCAACACACATTTGGGTGCCTATTGCTGCAATCATGATGCAGAGAAGGGACAAAAGAATTATTCAGTCTAAGTAAGACTGTTGGACCCAGCAGGCTAAATTCTTCCATGGTGTAAGCCCTTGCAACATCCCCAAAGCCAATGGGATTACACAGTTTTCCACCCAGGCTGGGTGAAGCCTGCTCCCTTCCTGCAAGTGAGCAGCTCAGACTTTTTCACATTGCTCTCCATGTTATTTAAAGATTTGTTTTTTGTAGCTGGCAGGCTCTCTCTTTGAAGCCTTCAATCCACAGAGAGTGCCCCTGTTGTGAGTTTAAAATGTTTTTGTGCCACACAGGCTGATGGTCCCTCCACACGGGGCTCCATGAATACTCCCCACCCCCCTACACCTCCTCCCTCACACATGCACTTCTCAGCTAGGGTTTTACCTCTCTTCTCCTCCATTCCCACCATTGCACAACCTCAGGCAGAGCAGTTGGCTGCCTCTGTGGTTGCCAGCAGCACAGAAAAGGAAGTGTGATTTTGGGAAGGAATGAAGGGGGTGCGGGTGGAAGGTTGCATACATGCTATTTAGAAAACTACACAGATATAAAAGAAAGACTGAAGGAAGAAAAATACCATCCTCATCCTCACAGAACAAGACTTAACTGCTCTGAGAGCTGTGTGAAAGCCAAGTGTCATAAATGAAACAAAAGCAGTGAAAAAAGAGGACTTAAAAGACAGGTCAGGAGAGGTCTGAGCAGAAGTGGGAACACATAAAACCAGAGGTGCTCTGGTGGCCTCCCAGAGGAGTCACAAGACCTGTCCTGCAGAGCAGCCCCAGATGAGCCAGCCCCCAGAGCAGCAGCCCTGCCAGCCTTCTCATTGGCCTGCTGTAGCTGTGTCCAGCTGCACAAAGCTGGCTGAAGAGAAACCCAAGCCCTTACTGGGTTCACCACTGAAGAGGAGTCAGGACCAAGGAGAAGCATCCATGGAAGAATATCTTCATTCTGGAAGATTTTGGGGAGCAGTGCTCTGTTTCAGTGGACCAGAAGAAAAAGTGCTCTCCCATACCATAGCTCACTGCACAAGTACCTGCCAACTCAGGAGAGCTGCTCTAATATTTCAGTACTGGAAAGGCAGGGGGACTGACAGCAAGTCCTCAAATCTGACCGGATCGTGAAAGGCAACTAGAAGATAGATATTCTCTCATGAGCAATGGAAATGCAGTACCCTTTTGTATATCTGAAATAAGAGGGCATTGCTGTCAAAAGGCAAACCCTGTGCAGGAAGAATATGACTCCAACAGAGATTCAAGACGATCATTAAAAAGCAGTTGAGCTTTTATTTCTAACCGCTTGTCTCTGTACCCTTTTGTCAATGAGCCATGCTTCAAAAGAAGCAGCCCTTCCTCCCTCACAGACCTCTGTGCTCTTTGCTGGGATTCCTATGCCAAGGCTCCTGGTCAGAGGCAGCCTGCAGAAAGAGCCATACAAGGTCTATCTGCTTGGGGCGGGAGGGCTCTACTTCTGGAGGTCTCGAGGGTCCTGAAGCACTGTGTCCATGGAGAGGGGGTTACATGTCCTCCACTGGCTCTAGTGGCCAGCTGTTCTTCCTGTCCCTAGGCCTGCAGGGTCATGTCCTGGTTACTATTTCTGCAGGGTCTTTTGTCTCAGGAAAACAGATCAAGAGCCGTTCTTGTGCCAGCTGCAAATCTAATGGACTTTCATCAGGAGAGGGTGTGTGCTTACACACCCTACTCCCATCCTCCACCTCCAGATAAGACATCTCAGACATCCCTCCAAAGATGCTCCAACACGAACTGATAGAAATACCTGAAAGAGGCAAGAGGACATAGCTTACTGACTCTGATCAGGATCTTAAATTCCTAACCAAATATTTTCTTTTTTTCTTTCTGGTAAAAAGTTTTCCCCTGGTAGTACTTGTTCAAGTGAAAATCACCACCTTGCTATGTTTAGAGGAACGGACTCTTTACAGCGATTAATTACGTGCCCTTTAACCACAAGCCTCCACCCAAATGTGTGTTTGCCCTATGGGAAAAGTGTGCCTTTTTCACACCTCTCATTGTAAACCAGGCGGCAACTCGAGCTGACGACAGACAACGGTGAAAACCACCTGCTCTTATTCAACAAGACATATCACCACAATACTCCCTTCCAACAACCCTGCTGGGCAAATAGGAAATAAGGATCCTATGAATGTATTAAATGGAATAAAAAAAAAAAACAACAAAAAACAACACACCAAAAACTAAACACGAAGGAAAAACATCACTCTACAAGTTTCAAGATTAATAATAATGCTTATTTACACTTTTCCAGTAAATTCAACACACATTGGGAAACAAAATCCCTCTTTGTCACAGGGAGAAAATGGTTCTCTTATTCATACATATGGGATAGTGATCTCACTTGACACTGAAAAGAAACTTAGAAATTACTCACACTAGGCTTGCTGTACAGTAATTTTTGCTCAGTATTCTGCTTTGAACTGTCCCCAGTTTGGGGTAAAGATCGGGGTGAACAATGTTAAAAATAACTACCTTGCTCATTCTGGACCCAGTCAATTTACTTATTAGTATAATTGTGAAGAGGAAGTTGTTTAAGAAGAATCAAATATTTTCCCATATTACAGCCATGATTCTCACTTCAAACTATCAAGAGGAATTATAGCAGGAGTTAACTCAAAATGAGGATGTTTATGTGAGTTTTTTTCTCCTTTTCTATTGCAATTCACTGGCTATTTTGCTCACACAAATATTGCGGTGTTAGATTTTTATCACTAAGAATTTAAAAAAAAACAAAACAAAACAGTGTGTCCTTATTACAAATCTCCTGGGACTGCTTCTGAGCTCTCTGGTGCTTCCAGGAGCAAGTGGAACCTTCTGAGCTTCAGAAGGGCTCAGCAGCCACCAGGTGACATGAGAAGGGAATTGCAGCAACAGGAAAGTTCAGAGAGACAAGGAAATAACTTGATCACACTGAAGAGCTGGGGGTTTTTTGAAGGTGCATGACGGGTACGTAGGAGGGAGCACATATATGGAAAACACTAAAGTACCAGTGCCCTTATCAGAGAGAAGGTGTATGCTAAAGAATTGGTGCAACACGAAAAATCCAACGTACACAAGATTGTGTCTAATGATTGTGTAATGAGATTATGTTTAATGACAACCTATTTTGTGCTGGTACTGCTTTTTCATAGTACAGTTTGAGCTGGGAAGGACCTTTAAAGGTCGTCTAAGTCCAACTCCACTGCAATGAGAACAAATTTAGGAACAAATCCTTTAAAATTCTTGAGGCTCCTAGAATTCCCTGAAAAAAAATATTATTTCTTTATTTGTGTTGTCTTTACATTTTAGATAATGACACTGATGGTCTCTTTGGTAACTCTCGCACTTAGTTGCACTTGCATATCCTCCTCATATCATGGCTCCAAGCAGAGATCTTGCACCAATCAATATGTTTTTTATTTTTGTTTGCTGTAATGTTTTTCATGTCAGTGAGCAAGGTAATGATTTTGACCGAAGTAATTACATTTGTGGAGCCTACAAAGCAACTGCATAGTGAAGGACTGAGCAGTCCTTCACTGAACACTTTAGTCTGGAAAAGAGATGACTGAGGCATATGGCAAGGCTGACAAATCTGAGAAAGTAGTCTGGAGAAGGCATGTAGGAATCAACAGTTTCTTTTAATATGAGAACTTAGGACTGAAAAATTAAGGTACGTGTCAGATTCAAACCAGACAGAAAGAAATGGCTCTCCACACAGCAAGTTGGAAACATGAGGAACTCCTGGACAAAGAACAACATGGAGACAAGAATTATGAAAAGGTGCCAGATAGACAGCTAAGGAATATTTAGTGGAAGTTAGTCAGTAGTCTAACAAGAGGGGGTTCGTGAAATCTCTTTACTGAGCAAAGGATGGGAGAGTACTGAAGGGTGCTACCCCATCTGTGCTTGCCCCTTTTAGTTATTTTTACCCTTCTCAAGTGCCTGTTCGTGGTGCATGGTTATGACTTTCCAGCTTGAATTCTCCTCTGGCACATGGCATATCTTTAGATACACACATAGTCTGAATAGAAAACAAATGTGGAACAAGGCTGCTCTCCATGGAAGAGTTGCATAAGGAAAACCACAGACCACTCATGTCTCTAGAGTAGAAGCCATCTCTAGTGGGATGAAGGCATTATGTTTGCATGAACTGATGTGTTCCTCTGAATCACACATCCCGTGGTCAGTAAAATGTAAGGTCTTTATGAAGATGTAATATTCATTTGTGACTGAAATGTGTCTCTGCATTTAGCTACACTTAGCCCTCTTTCCAGACAGAGAAGTCACCCGGATACTTTTTTTCTCCTCTTGTACATATTGTGAAATGGACACCTGAAACACCTATACCACGTTAGCATTGTTCCTTTGAACAAGAGCCACCACACACTTTCTAGTGCTGGGGTCAGGGGCCTCAAGTCTGCCAATTCCCAAGTGTTAACTCTGTGATGGAACATACAAATCTCTACTCCCACCCTCCTAAGTATCAGAGTTCATAATAAAGACCCAAACTTACAGAAGTATAAGCAGACAGCTCACAATAAGATTCTTTCCCCCCTTTTTTTTTTATTTTTCCCCATCCCCCTAAACAGTGGATGAGAGAGAATTGCCAAGGCTTTTGCTTCTTCCCTTGTCAGCCTTTCAGAAGCATACTGTATGGAACATTAACTTGAGAGGAACTCAGACAGATGCTTTGCTTAAGCAGGTTCTCTTGATCCTGAACCTGGGAACATTTGAGTTAATGGGAAGTAGTTAACACTTAGGCTTGATGAAGTGAACACAGCACTTTATGCTGCCAGTGCAAAGGAAGATCATGCAATCTCTGGGACAGTTACTCCACTATTAAGGTGGAATAATGTATGGGCTCAGGCTGCTCAGATTTTCTCAATGGAAGGAAAGAAATCTTTGCTTTATCACAGCAACAAGAGCAAAAGTTTAACCAGTCTTTCAGTAGCTGCAGAATCTCTCCTTGATTGAACCTGGTACTTTGTTTAAGTGTTCACTGTCAGCTGAAACACCTAGTGCACAGGCTGTGTGCTTTGGTAGCAGCATGAGGAATGCTTAGCCAAGTATACTGATGCCCTCTTCCTTACACTAACACTGACTTATCCAGCTTTCAACAGGTCTCATAGCCTTTACGTACCTCATTCGTCAGCCTAAGACAAATAACACCAGGTTGAATTCAGAAGACCTCATGGGGCTTAAGAGTAGTTTGTAAAAGCATGTTAGACAAACTTAACCAAAAGACCTTTGCAGCTGCAAATTTTATTAATTCATTAGGCCATCTCTTATACCATAAAAATGCTGAAGTGACTGCTGCTATGGTTTTTTCTACTTAAAATGCAAGATGAAAAGTGAGATGTCTAAATTTGCTTGTGAAGACAGGGTAAAGAAGTGATAATTTAATTCACTTTACGAAGAAAGTGGGAAATTCATTGCCAGCGAAAGAGCTAAGATCAAGTAACTGTGTGCACCTGCTAAATAGAGTAGCTGAAATTCTGCACCACAGCACAACGCTATTGATTCGAAAGAATTTGGTTCAAGTGCTGCAAAAACTGCTAAACAGACAAAGAATAGACTACTGCTCCGAAAGCCGTTGTTTCAGCTGAAGTGTTTTCAGAGGTGCAGTGCTATCTATCAACAATGCACAAATAATGGAGAAGAGTCACAACATCTAGAGGGTTGATGGAAAAACTGAATCCACAAATTCAGCATGGCATTGAAGTTCCAGGATAGTAACAGGTTCATAGGAGTCTCTAAGTGACAGTTAGACACATTCCTTCTAAGAGACTTTCCCTGAATAGGACATAAAACCAAAAGCATTTCAAAGGTGAATACTCACAGGAGGCAGGAAATTTTCTTCCAGCTGTATTAGAAAGGCAAGATGATTTTATGAACATTTTGCAACTTGCATGGCAAGTGCAGGCAGTTTTCTTCTGAGATGCTGTCAAGCCAGAGAATCTGTGAGTAAAACAGTGATGACAGCTGTGGAACTGCCCTTCCTGGTACTCTTCCCTCAGGAAATCTGAGGCAATTTGCAATGAGGTTTAAAAGAAAAATGCCCTCTAACTCGTATACGACAGATTCTGTAGACTGCTGTGTTTTTCTCTTCACATAGATACTATGGATTGGCTGGGGACCAAAGGAAGATGAATCTCACAAGGATAGAACCAAGCAGTTGCCATCTCTGTGCTGGTTCATCAATGGTTAGAAATGAAGGCCAAAAATAACTTCGAGCCATGTTTGTTGGTCTCCTGATGCTGAAAGAATTATTAGACACTGACATGGTTCACAGCATAAAATAAATTCATTCTTGTCTTCTATCTACAAAAACCTTCCTGCCTTTCAGGCTGCTGGGAAGTAGCAGTATTTGCCACAGACACCATTCATTGCATGCTACTCAAACGCATATACTACGGGGAAAAAAAGGAAGCAAGAACCAAGAGGGGAAGGAGAAACCCTAGGGCCACCTTGTAGTCTTGCAGTTCCCTTCCAATACAAATTAGTCACACAGCATGGTAAATGACTGCTTTCTAGCAAAACATTAAGCCAAACACAGAGAAGTCAAATGACCAAAATGCTGTCTGTCTTTGGACTGAGAGATAGTAAATGTTAATGATTTCTGTAAGAGAGAGAGGATGAAATAATGAAGCAGTGTGTACGATCCTCCCTTCTTACACAGTGGAAGAAGACTGTAGACTATGGAAAGCCACTTCCCTGAGCATTAAGCCCATCATTTTGCTGACTGCTTTTTACATGATACTTTGTCAATCCTGTGCTTGTAAGTCTGCCTGCAATGTAAGCCATTCATCTTTACTTTGTGTTCAGTATATGATACCATCGCATGCATTTCTTGCTTGAAGTCCTTCTGACTTTGAGAACAATTTGCTTTTACTGATATGAAAAGGTCAGTACTTTATATTCTTACTTTGTTATTGGTGGTTGTCATATACAACATCCTTTTTGGAGATAAATGAATGGTTTGATGATCATTGTATCCATAAAACTCTCACAAACTTTTCCAGACAGGAGAATGGGACAATGAGGAGGTGTGGGAAGGGGCTGAATCATCCTTTCAAACAAGTCTCCAAAAAGCTGGTCACTAGCTACACATTGAGTGACCAAGACAACATCATTTTATAAGTACACTCAACCCCAAACACCTGGAAGTTTGCAATATCCACTGTTCATTTAAAATTGTAGTTTGAATTTGGTAATGGTCAGCACATCTGTAGGACAGTGATCAGTACAGGTGGCCAATTCTCACTACCCAATCCAGCCTGATGAAATGTAATTACATTGATTTCTTCTCCCCCAAAATCACTCCCTCTGGGAGTCATCTCTCAGAAGACTTCACTGATGCAATTTGCTGGCACTCTGTGGGGAGCAAATATGCTTCTGCTGCTTGTCACTAGTACTGATTTTTTCTCAATCACAAAGTACTGTTTTCTAACTTGAGTGAGTTCTAACTCTTCATCAGTTAAAAGACTACAGAAACCCCAACTTTTTAAAGATCTTATTCCAGATCATCTTTTCCATTTCTCCCCTCCTTCCAATGTATAAAATGATCAACACTCACTCATATTCAGCTAGAACCACATAAATATGCATACAGATTGGAAACAGCAAGCAGCAAGAATGGGAAGAAAATGAGAGAAGGCATTAAGTATTGAAGCAATAAGATTTTTTCTGATTTGGAAGATGATAAAGTTTTGGTGAGACTCATGAGGTCAGAAGAGGGATAGAGGGGTGGGAAAGTCAATTACACTGAACTGTGGAAAACGAAGTCTATTTTGGCAAATACATTTTGGCAGATGGCAGGGGACAATGTGACAAGCTGTGGAGGTGAAAAGATTATTTTAGACTGGTAGGCAAGACCTTGGCATGGACACAGAGTTTAACAGGAACGAGTAGGATGCCAGCAGATGTATTACTCTGAAATTGTTGAGACTTTCCTGTAGAGGCATCAATGTTCCAGCTAATGCATTTTCTTGCAGTCTAGTTCTTCCCTTCCTGCGGGAAGCACAGCCATGTACTTCTCTAGTTGTGTCTGTGTTTCCCTCACAACTCCTTTGCAGCATGTACCAAGCTGTTGCTCTCTGTACCTCTGAACACAATTCTGGGAAGGAAATATTCTGACTCTGACAGCACAGTATGGATGTTAACAATAGGTGCTTGTCTGTACTTGCAGTCCAACGTAGGACTCATGTACTTCTTCTGAATGGATTTGCCTGATCAGAGTTTCTGCATTAAGGTCCCAGCAAGTATATTTGAAATTGCTGAGAATCAAGACACAAACGGATCCACAGTTCCCTGGGTGTCTGATCATGCAACTCAGCAACACCAGGAGGTAAAGTGTTACTAGTGAATTTAGATGCAGTGGGGTTGAGCAGGGGAGGGTTGGCCAGGAGCCCTGAAGTTCAGTGAAGGAGAGTGATAAGAGTTTCCATGGGACACCATAATGTCATTATGAGTTACCAAAACATTACATGCCATACTTAAAATTACTGCAGTAAGGCTTTTCTAATGCAGTGTAGATGGTGGAAGAGGGGAAAATCTAGGGCCATTCCTTGGAACCACAGACTTTCTCATGAAACTATCACTACTTCCTGCTTCAAGACAGCATGTCAATACCACAAGCAAATACTCTCTGGGTGCTTTAATTTGACCGTTCAGTATTTAATCTAATCTAATACCAATGCAAAGGCTCTCTCAGTAGAGGTTATTATAAACAAGGCTGAGTCAAGTATGCAATTAGCCAATGATTTTTGAAACAAATTTGAGAGCTACCTCTTGCTCTGAACATCCCCTTGTCATAAAGGCTTTCAAAAACTGCTTTTTGTGAACACATGGAAACAAAGATCAGAAGAATACTTTAATGCCGTTACAGGCAGTTGAGCAAGGCAGAAAAACAGAAAATGAAACTAAATCAACAGGGGAGCCGATGCCACACAGGCTGTGTTCTGTGCAGCCTGTGAGCTGCACCAAAAGAGCCAGTTATACCCTGCCACAGCAGGGCGTTGGAAACATCAAGCATATCAGCAGCACTGCTAATTCTGAATCAGATATAGCATGGCTTATTCTTTCACTGCTAATGGAAAGAAAGCCTGAGAAATCATCACATCTTCTCCAGTAACGTGCGCAATCCTGTTGCTGCCAGCAGGAATCCACGACTGAACTTTGGACCTCTGTCCCCCTTCCCTCAGAAAGAGGAAAACATCTGAATAATGGTGATTAAGCCAGAAATTAATAGCAAAATACTCATCTGTAATGTTGCCAAGCTTGATTTTTATACCTTGTGTATATTAGAACCTCTCTCTAATACTTTAACCACTTATGCTAGAGAAATATCCAGGTGCTGCAGAGTTCATCTCGGGTCCCTAACAACACTGGTAAATGGAATCTTTACTGATTTCATGACATTGCTGGAAAAGGGAGAAGTCTGTCCAGGTTGTACAGCAGGAATTGGAACTGTCCACCTTTCCATGCACAGAGTAAGAGACATGCTTAGATCATGCACCAGCTCTCTTCTGGTCCACATATCCAAGTCCTCCTTCCATGGAAATGAGAGGTGGGAAACAATGTGTGCAGGGCCCATTCACATTTCTCCTTGGTTCAACACCAGATACACAGCCTAAGTGATTTATCCAAGGTTATGCTGCAACCTGAGGTTATCCACAGATCCAACCAGTGCTGCTTTCACCACTCAACAGTGTGACCTTGAGTACAGTTACAGAATTTTGCAGTAGAGATCCACTTCAACTGAAGTTTCCCCAGCTTAATGCATATTAAAAGCTGAGAAGAGCTTAGGTGGATTTTTTTAATGCAGGGACCCTTTCTTGTTACAGGCCTCCTGCACTATTAACATAGCAGCACAGAGTGAAGCTTTGAGTGCAGAAGTCCTCAATTAATTTTCTTGTCAAACAAAACCTTAAGCTATAATAGTCTTCACTGGTTTAAAAATGAGTGTTTTTAAAAGGAACATGTTATAAAAATATTCAAGTAGGAGTAGCAACTTTTTTTTTTTTTTTTACAGTCATCTTGCCCCTTTCCTTCTTTCTCTATAAGAACATGGAATTAGAGTAAGCACAGTATATCAATCTGTAATATTGTGGGTTTAAGAACATAACCACAACACTTGGAATGATATTAATTCAAGTACATTGGACATGCCCATTCACTACATTTTTTTAACCAGTAATATCCAGTCTTAAAAGCTTATCCATAAATTCAAGGGTAAACCTTCCTAATAGAAAGCTACAAGATTTTCCACAATCACCTCAGCTTGTTCACATACATCTAGTTTCTCAGCTTCGTTTTATGTTAAAATAATTTGGTCAATCTTTTTCTTACATTATCTTAATTCACAAAGCAGAAACTGGAGGACAGTTCAATAACATGCTGCTAAACAAAACCTAACCTTTAGTTATTTAATTAGGTTCCATAATTTTTTTATACGCATATATTTAACAAGATGATGTCTTACTCCACTTCCTCACAGGTAAATCTATTTAAGAAAAATACTCAAGGTGATTTTTCCAAGCATCTGAAACTACCTGCTAGGTACATTATATGTTTTTCTAGAACCCCTGTGAAGATTCAAACTACATATGCTTCTTTTCCCAGCCCTTACCTTCCCCACATGGAAATCAGCAGGTTTGGAAATAGTTTTAGGGACCATCTCTGCTCTGGAGTTGCCTCTACAATACCTGTTTTGTGATATGCATCCAAAGGACTCGTGATTCAGGTGTGCTCTGCAGTCCTGAATCACTTTCTGTATCAGCATATTCAGACCATCTTCAGCAGCCTAATGAACTTAAAATACTAAAACTAAAATGCTTACATCAATGGCTATAGGGTTTCTGGCCTTAGATGACACAACAAGGAACCTTTCGCAGCATCACATAGTTGCGATGCAGGCTTCGCTAGAGCCAAGATGCAGAAAAGGTTGACAACAAGGGCATTGTATGGATCACCATGCCTAATTTTTAGACTAAAACTTCAAACATCTTTTAAGTCCCCATAAGGCAGATTGAGGGGAGATTTTATCTGGGCATGAATCATTTGTGTAAAAGATGACATTTAATTAACACCATTTAAGACAGTAAAAATCTCCATACCAGGCTATGTGACACAGCAACAATTGGAAAATCCTGTTCTTTGAGTAGAGCAGCTGGAAACAGGACACCCTATCCATCTTTTTGGGGAAGCAAAATCTTAAGCTTTTGGTACCAGAAGATTTAATTTGCTTTTGTGGCTACACTGCACTGCACATCATTCATTAACTGCATTAAAGGCAGTTCTACTCTCTATCTGCTTTCCTGCTATACTTTCCTACATCCTTACCATCTATTGCAATGGAAAGGTTGGAGGTGAATGTCTCTAGGAAGAGACGATATCAGATACTCTTACCAAATTAGCCATTTTACAGTGAACTGGGACGTCCTCTTGCTACCAGAGTCTCAAATGCTGTTAAAAATCTCAGTACGAATGGCAAGATCATCGTGAGGAGCTGGCCATGACCGAAACTGTCTCTTGGCAATATCCAAACAAGAATCTTGATTGTGGTGGTGATGGTGGTGATAAGAGGGAGTCGGCACGTTGCCAACCTGTGATATTGTACTATTGAAAACTGTTTTTTCCAGGTGTCTGGTGAAAGCTGTGAAACACATAAAAAGACTTGTAAAAAATGTTGGTGTTCCATCATCACATTTTTCCTCTACAGTTACACATAAAGAAATCAAATAGTATGTGGGAAAACACACATGGAAGATGACCTGGGGGAAGATGCCAAATAACCTGTTACTGAATGTCCTGCCATGCAGATCCATGGCACAGCAGCCATAGGACCATCAGAGCCCAAAGCCCACATCATCAGTTGCCAGACAAGATGTGTAGTGCTGAACTCAGAGTTTGCATTTCAGTTTAAAGATTTACATAACAAAGGAAAACAGGAGCAACCTTGAATATCTCTAGAGGTAGAGAAAACACATGAAAAAAATAAAACTGATTGTCTTCTTAAAAACCAACAAAGAAACCGCTCAATGCAAGGACAGAATCAGCTCAGTTTTTGCACGTTTCTTAATGGAGTAGCAGGTCATGCTCTGCAATGCCCAGAGCACTAAGAGAAAACAACAGTTGCTTTTGCGTTTGACCTGTGGATATGCAGGAAAGAACATCAGCAGAAATGTTGCGCTCCTGTTTAACCACAGAAAGCAAGATATAGCAGAGGTGATCAGCTTATATCAGCTGTAACCACTGCAGTGAAACAACTTCTCTCCCCCCTTTAAATAGTTCATGTCGAATTAGTATAATTATTGGATATTATGATACTACAAGTAACAAAATGACATCATATGTAACACAGGAAACCAGAAAACTGTTTAGCTTTTCAAAGCTAAAGAAATAAGTAATAACAGACTGTATAGACCAGCTTATGTGTGACAAGGCAATGAAAAACAAAGCCTGAAATAAACCAGTGCCCAAACTGAAAAATATTGTTAGGAGACTAACCTGAAAATTTCTAGTAAGTTAGCATACACAATCGTTTATTCAAACATTAACTAATTGTATCTATCTGGATTGAAGTTGATCAGAAGTTTGTCACTTAGGCAGTTTTATGAAAATTTGCACCTTTGTTAAAAGCAAAACATTTGATAAACATACTGACTGTAACAAACCCCAAAGCTTTAATAATATTCAGTTTTTAAGTCTCAAACAGTATTTCAGCTTTTTTGTTTGTGTATTTCTCATATGATCTCATAATTTTGTGTTTGGCTTACTGAGTTCTTCTGTGGATGTAGCTGGAATAGCTGTTCACATTCCCTGCTAGGTATGATGTTTTGCTACACTTGCCCAAAATGTAAGTGTGTATGTTTGTGTTGTAAATAAGAACCAGACAGTGGTTTTCAGATGTATCCACTCACTTTCCCCACTCCAACTTTCCCCCACCCAAGCTTTAATTCTCTCTACAAAGGCAGTAGTTTGCCAGGACTAACACTTCTCCCATCTCTAAAAATGTTACACATATCACAGCAGTACCACTGTCAACAGTATCCTAAATAATACCCTTAAGAAAAAAATGCTCCATATTAGCCTTTCTAGGATATTTAGCAAGAAGTTGTATCTTAAGGTTCGAGAAAATAATCACCTCACAGTTCACACATCCTGCCCCTCCTGTGAAATGCACAGAATTAAGGGATTCATGAAGGACAGATGATGACCCCGCACGGACCGGGGGGCTGCAGCTCATGTCCTGATTTATTACTCCATGCAGCCACCTCTTCTCCCCTTTGCAACTGAGGTACAATGAAGGAGTGGTTGCTTTGCACCGTCCATCCCACTGTAGGATCAAGTTGTGGCTAAGGACTAACCCGGGCTTGGGAATGTGGCAGAAGTCACTATGCCACAGTTGTATATATGTATCTTATTTGCACGAAGGAGCTGAATTAAGATTATATAAGTTAATGATGCTCTGCCTTTTTTGAACGGTTGGTTTTGTAGGATTGCTTATGAGTTTTGGAAGGAACAGGCAAGCACAAATGATGCACTCAACTGATATAGCCAGTAAAAAGGAAAGGTAGAGATGGACTGTCAGTCAATGATCCTGAAAGCTTTCAGACCAGGTACAATCTCATATGGCTATGGAGATAAACATCATATTCTACCACAAAAACATGTGCCAAGAGGCTGCCAAAGGTGAGTGTTAAACAGCAAAATCACAAAGCACCAAATGAATCTCTGCCAGTGGCCACAAAGTCTATGGCAGCCAGGCTTTCTTCATAGCAAGAAATGCCAGCAATACTCGGCAGTGCAATGTACTCTAAGGCTTAACAACAAGTCGTTTTCAATTATTCCAATCTATTCAATTTATCACCATATGACCTCACCCAAAAAGAATACAAAAAGCAAATCCAGCATTTATTTTGGTATGCTTCTCATCCCTTGATCTCTTCCCCCCTACCCTTTCCAGAAATTGCCAGCACAAGTGAATACTTGCAGTGTTTCTGTTCCGTAAATGGTTTCATGCTTAGCAGCAGGCACCAAAAAGGTTCAGTTCTTGCTCTGATCCTGTGTTTATACTGAGCTGGAGGTGATTTTAAACCATCTTCCATATTTGGGGTCTACTCAAAACTAAGTGACCTAAGGGCAATCTACTGATGCTCCATCTCCTATGTCTACAGAGAGGCCCTTTTGAGCCTTGAACAAGTAAAGAATAGCTGTAACGTGCTCCCTCTCTGCCTCACAAGACTTAGTGCAGAAACTCTGCCCTGTATACCTGCCCAGAGAGCCACAAAATGGCCTTACTGTGATTGACAGGCCCGGCAAGTAGGAACACTGAGGGGGGAAATCCCATTTCCCTTTTCAGGCTTTTTGATAACAGACCGCATTGCCTGAAACAATGAAGGTCTCCCCTGAGATGCATCACCACGCTAAAGGAATACCCTGATTCCTCACAAGGCTCTTGTGTCCTTTGTTCTGTGTCGGTAAGGGTCCACACCACAGCAGGTGAGCTGAGCAGAGCGGGGCAGACCCACGGCAGGACTGGCCGGTCACTGACCCCGTCAGCCCCACGGAAATGAGCAGTCATGCCTCAAAAGGTTGTGCCAGTGAGCAGCACTATGCAAAAAATGACAAATTGAGAAAAATCTTCCTTAATGGATGGTTAAAAAAAAAAAAAAGGTAAGAAAAGAGAGAGGGGCCACTCGAGACACCTAAAGCTGTTAATAGTGACAAGAGAAGAAGGGATTTCTGGTTAATCAACATCAAGGTCAGAGTCTTGTGGAATAAATTTCATATACAGTGAATAACTCACACAGAGTGATGGCATGTTTAGCATCAACTCCTGGCAAAGATTTGTTTGCTTAATGACTTTTCTCTTTTTTTTCAGGCCAGCAACCTTTGACTGAAGAGAGTTTGTTAAAAGTGCTAAATGTCACTAAAAATGTGCTGTTAATCCTCCTCATCAACAAATGTTAACCACGAAGTGATAATAAAGAGAAAAACGAAAAAGATGTGGCTCCAACCAGGATTATGTCTGGTAAGTGCAGAGACCCCCCATGACTCTGTAACAGGCGGCTCTCATACTGTTTCTCCAAATATATGTCACCATCCCTGATTTTGCAAAAGCGCTTTGATGTTCGTTTGCAGATGGATACACTGTACTTTTCCTTTGGCTTGTGCAAACAAAGAGAGGCATTTTGGTTTTCTCGGCAAATACTGTCAGATGTTTTATGCACAGCAATGAAAATTAAGTAAATCTTTGGTATTACAAATCTTCTTCACTTGAAACAAGCTTGGCTCAGCTACTGGTGGACATACAGAAAAAACACGTAATTTTTTTCTAGATAAAGAAGTTTATAGATGTCCATAATGTTTTGAAGATGTCAGCATTCACTGACTTTAATGATCTCTGTGGAAGCTATTGGGCAGCAAGAGTTGGGAAAATGAGCACATTGAAGTGGCCTTGAGCTCTTTCCAGATTCTGACTTTTGCTGCACATATCCCTCCTAACTCTAAATCTTCCCATTGATCAGTGTAATTAAGTTGTGAGCAACTATTCTTCTCAAGCAAAGTCTGCTGCTTTGATTTCATACTGAAGGAGCACATGAGCCTTCAAAAGCTTGCCTATTCCTAGTAGTTCAAGTAAAAACAACAAAACATCACACCTAAGAAAAGTTACTGCTCTCCCATCAGTGCTAAGTCTGTGTTATTCTACTTTTTCCCAAGGAAAAGCACTTTGCAATCTCCTCTGTCTATAGATTCATTTTAAGACCAAACAGTAACATTCTCAGGATGCTTGAAAAAAATTCTGACTAATAGTAAGCTTCACAGAGTTGTACATTTTATAAAGTACAGTTGTTGGCCCTTGAAATTAGTAACTTTTTCATATGTAGGTAATATTAATTTTTTTAATTACTTCTGCTAAAGCAAATTTCCTTATTTTTTCAATTAATGATTTTGCTAAATAATTGTGTTTCAAATACCTCATTTTTTTCTTATCATATATTACAAAAATAGTATAGATAAGAGTGTTTAGATATATTATAGATAAACCTATGTATAAAATAGCATAGATAGATACAAAATAGCCTTAATCTCAGTCTCTTCAATGCCTGAAGATTGTTCAAAGTTGTGCTGTATTTCTGCAACATTTATGGATATAGGAGTGCGATTTTTTTTGCCATTTCTGTTATGTTTTCCTTCAGTGTCGAGTAATCCAGTTCCTTAATATTCTGGAATCTGGAGGAAATTACAGTATAGTTATATGTATGTTTGTGCAAGGTTTTCTATTTTGTTTGTTAATCAGGGTTGGAGTAATTTTGAGACACCTTTACAGATCCACTAACACTTTGTTTTACTTTTGGTTTTATAGTAGGTGCTGCTTATTGCAGCAGTTAACAACAGTGAGGAAAATACAACAATTTCTTTCTAGTGCAACAGTTTCTCATGTTCCGCAGTTTCAAAATACTTGGGAAAAATGTGCAAGGTTTGTGAACCTTATGGAGCATTTCCACTGAGGTGAAATGGAAGGCATGAAGCTCCAGCTCAGCCCCACAGGGTTCCCTTTTTTAGAAGCTACTCAGATCTTCCACTGCTCCTTGGTGGAAAGCCTACAAAATAGTTCATGGTTTTACGAGCATTGCACGTGGTGTAACAGACTTTTTACACCACAATTTTAAAGGTATTACTTCTGATCTCATGAAAGCATGAAACAGTCCAATTTTTTAACCTTCCTGCTGCTGTTCAAATCAAGCAGGGATTTTGGTTGTGTACCTATAGGTGGTTTTGAGCAGTTTCCACAAGCATTCAGCATTACTATAACTACAGTTGGCACTATTTGAAATTAATTATATCTAAGATTCCAGCAACACAACCTGGAAAGATTGTGACCCACGGAATTTAAAACAATAATAATTCAACTTGTTATGAACGGGAGTGCCACTTTTTGCACTGGTTTCCCCACCCCATACAGAGTCCAATCTTAATGTTCATCTTCTTACTCTGCAGTCATCATGCAAATGGTCTTATCTCACTGAGCAGCTACATCCTACTGCAGTCATCATGCTGCTGACAAATAAGTAGAGCTTTGTTAGCATTTGGGGCAGGATTGGAGAAATTCTCTCAGAAAAAGGATCTAACTATAATAATTTATGTTGCCTCCATTCCCTTCAAAATACTGTCAGTCTGCCCTGTTTTCAGTAATAAAAGCAAAGTTCTTCCTGAATTTTGACAATCTTCAATAAATTATATACATAAAGAGTAAATGAGTTCATCTACGACTGTAGTTGCATAGGAGAAGAGAAAAAGGAAGGCAGGCAGGATTGTTTCTTCTTTTAAATTTGTAGGAAGGGGTAAGTTAATCAGCTAAGTGGAAGCAATATGAGTATCTTCACAGAAATATGGATTACGTCAAGATCTGGGATGGGAACCATTCGGGCTTGAATTTTTCATTTACTATAAACACTCCAAAGCAAAGTAGACTCCCAGCTTTCAAGAAGCTTCATTTCACACTGATACATTTTTTTCTCTATATATAGGTTAGATACTATCCCTTAGCACATCAGTCTTTTCCAAAGGTCAAAATAAACAGTTATTACACACAGGCATTATTAGCCACTCACTTTCATCTGCAATGATAAACAATGAAGATCAGGAGACCCCCAGTAAAGGTCTATACACACTCCATTTCAAAAGGAAATTAGGCTTTTGGCATAATTTCAGTAGTTCTGTGTGTTCTAACATTGCTTCTAAGAGTTACACTCTTTACATGCATGAAACCATTCAAAATTCTTGAAAATATAATTCACAACCTCTCTCATTACCAATGTATCATCCCATCTTCTCTTACTTATTAAAACTACACATATGTGTACATACCCCTAAACATACTTTAGTATGTGAGCACACACTCATGCATATTTTTTTATACTTAAATATATATTGCTTTTAAATTCATAACATAGATGTGACTGAGAGGATCTCTGGCAGCCAGAAAATACAAAAACATTAAAATAGCTTTTTCTATTCAAGGAGGGCAGAGTTTGATCTTCTCTTTCGGTATAAACTCAGGGCAACTCTACTTCAGCTGATGAAGCTTAAGCAGTTTAGAAAAAGAAAGCAAGTATCAAGCTTTTAAAGCGTGTTTGTCTTTTCAGTAGTTTTGAGCGTTTTTAGGTCTCTTGAACCCAGACAGGCCATCAAAGGCTAATAGTCATGATTCTATTGAAAAATATGTTTAAAGTAGGCTAAATCCTCCTTTCATGAACTTCAGAGGTGCTGAGTACTCCTGGTTCCTGCAGAAACTTGTGGCAGCTCCAAGGCAGTTACCGTCATCTACTTCTCTACTCCCTGAGTAGGGAGGGGCATTCTCCATTTATTCTTCTTGTTCCTCACAAGAGTTGCAAGTAAAAAAGACATGAGAAATCAGCACATCACGTTAGTTGCACTTACAAAGACATCTCCCAAACCTGTCAGATATTCAAAGGGCACATTTCTTTTCTATAGATAGAGCTAGGAATCCACAAATTCTTTCATGTGTTTTCCGTGTGCAGTTAGCTGCTCTCCCAAAATATCCAGCTGTATTTTGATACACATGACAAAGAAACTAAACTGAGGGAAGGATGAAAACTTCCCCTCTGCTCTTTAGAGACATAGTTAAGGACTTGATTTTTATATTGCAATTCTTTAAGTAAAATAATTAAATTAAATCCTCTGCACCTTGACAGAAATACCAAAGCACAGAGTTCTCAGTTAATCCCATATGGACAGAGGAACAGGATGAGCTTTATCACCACACACTGTTCAACAGCAATAAAGGAGATTGTTCTCCATGTTCATCCACCACTCTCTCATCAGATGCCAGGAAATATTTAAAGAAGGAACAGCTATGCTTTTACACTTGTCATGACCTCTAAGCATGCAATTATACAAACTCATTTTTGCATGTAATAGACTGTGTTATTCCTACAGCTACTGAAACCTACATACAGGCAAATCTCATTGGTATTTTCCTTCTCGTGCCTTTCATGCTGTTGCCAGTGTTAGCCAAATTGCTCACAAGGCACTGCAGAAACTCAAGAGAATTTGTGAGCAAGTTACCATTTGATACTAGGGAGTCATAGCCATTATATGGCAAAACTGGGTCCCTCCACAACATAGAGTTAGTAAGCAATTTGCACACCAGCAGGTCCACTGCAATACCAAGACTCAAAGGGCTTTGCTCCCCTGCTTTTGCTGCTCCCTTCATATTGTTAAATCAAACATTCACGTAAGGTATTTAGGACCTGCTTGCCAGATTGCAAAGGTAGATGTTGTTTTTGGCTCTCCCAGCAGAGCTGAGCCCTGAAGTGAAGCCAAGACCTTGTAATCATTTGCCTTGGCTGAAACAAAAATAAACACCCTGTACTGTATGTGATTCTGAGGTAATTACTGCCATTAGATCACAGCCTGGAAATGAATTTTAAACCACGCAAAGAGACTGAATACAAAAAAACCCTATGTTAAAATCATGTTAAATGTCCGATCATAACATGTCAAAGCAAGGAGGACTCAACTTATAGAAGGAACTTTAGCTCCAGCCCACCTTGTCAGACCCAACCTCTGCAACCCACATGGTGAAATTAAACTCTTTCTTGTTAGGGGATGACCTGCAGGCCCAGCAGGAATGGGTCAGGTGCCCCATTTGAGGCAATATTGCCTTTAGAAAAATAGATACTTTCTTCCTTCAGCATTGCTTAAGGAGTACATTACATCTACTGGGTGTTCCCCCATCTGCATTCTTTAACTTTGCTCTGATTGCCTACCTCCACTTCCACGCATCCACTTACCAGCTGAGTATCACCCAGTCCAATCTCATTTCATCCTGTTAACTCCTCTCAGACTTCAACAGCCCTAAAAGGGAGACTTTCATTTCTTTGTAAGGGTCTCTGGAAAAGGACACAATACATCGAGGGGGCGAGTGGATTCCATGCTCTGAATCAGTTTGGTAGCCCAGGACAGCAACTTTCCTGTAGTATCATAGCACTTCCCCATTTCAATTCACTTTCACTCTTCATTGTTGCCAAGGAGACAAAAGCCATCCTGCATTCCTGCAAACACCAAAACCTACCAGGTCCCAAGGCATGGAATGTCCACAGGAGTCCATGAGAGCTCTAGACCCTGACTGCCCCCAGCAGGAGCTGTCCTGCACCAGGACTTCCCTCTGAGCCCCCAACTGACCATGTCGTGTACTGGTGCAGCACTCAGAATTTCCCACCAGCCCACCACCAGGATCATGTATAGTCCTGGCTCTTTGAGTCACGCTTCTGAAACAAGTCTCTCCTACAATTAGATTTATGAATTGCTGCACCATTCTAGCCTCTAAAGGTAACAAACGAACAAACCTGCTTTCGGGTTGCATGTGATACGCTAGGAAGGGATTTATGGTCCAGACTCGGCTGCCATAAACACACTGCGTGGTCACACCGGTGAGACTGGGACACTGTTAGCTGTGTTTGCCTTTTCCTTGACCTTGCTGTTTCTTTGAAGACACCAGAGGCTGCTGCTATCAGTGGCTTCAAGGTCCTTCCTTAGACTTACTGCCATTGACTCAGTGACAACAACACGATGTCTTTAACTTCTGATTCAGAAAACAGTCATTCAAATAAAGGATACACTGACAGCCCATTAACTACAGCAAAGATTGTTGTTGCTGCTACAGTTTCAAAGAGACCTATTTAAAAATAGATTAAGGTCTTGGAAACCTCAGCTTATTCTGCCTTTTTCCCCTCTTCCCTGCAAGACAAGTTACCAAACCAAAGCTGGCATTTGCTTCCTCCCTGATCTAGTTACAACTTCATTATAGCAATATTGGCCAGCAGCAAGTAACTTATTAAATAAATGTCCTTTAAGTGCTTCTACCTGGATAGTTGATTCAGATAACAGAGAGATAGAGAGAAGGGCCTGGCTTGGCTCTGCCCACTTTCCACCTTCCCTTGTAGCAGCAGTGCCAGAAGGCCATTCCCCCTTGCCAGGCATGGGTGAGCAGCATCTCCCAGTGCTGCAACAAGAGGAGAACTGATACAAGCATTTTAAGGCCACATCAGCTCTTTATAACAATCTCAACAAAATCTTTAATCACATAGTCTTGGTCCTGTGCACTTTGACAGATGTAACTTTGTAGAAGATTTATTTATCTATTTATTTGTTTTTACTTTCTCAACGAAAACAGCTTTCAACCTCCACAAATCGTTTTTCAACTAAAACGATTTTATGATATTTTTACCCCCCTCAAAGTTGATAATGGGACCCAGGAAGCTGCTCTGCCTGCAGAAGGAAGAGAGCAGAAGACTCAGGATAGAAAGCTTGACACCATGTGTCACCAGAAGGGTGGTGCTGGCTTGGTGACAAGAGGAATAGATATTTCTTTTAGTCAGAAAAAGAATAAAAATCTCCAACCTTCTGAAACAAATGTTCCATCTCAAGTGCTTAAAGCAAACAAGGTTAGCCAAGACCACAACACTACAGGCTTCTGGGTATGGCTGGCTCTTGATTTCACCTCTTGATGTGGCTCCAACAGCATTTAAAAAACAGTTAAACTTTTAACAAACATACAAAAGAGTGATTAGGACCATCACAAAACACCAAGAGACTTGGTACCTGCCATCATGATCATTAACTACACAAATCACTGCCACTGCCCTTTCCCCCCACCTCTGCTACGGGAAGCCACCACCAGCAGAACTGTTGAACACAAATAAAGTTTGCAGAAAGCAGGTGACTGTTTCTGGCTCTTTCACAGTGATGTGGCCAGAGATGACTCAGCTAGACAGGATTGTTTGTTTGTTTGAGGTGTTTTGTTGTTTGAGTTCTTTTTGAACTTTGAGGGATAGATATGCTTTACAAAGGGATTTGAAAGAAAATCATAGTGGGACCCAGAATATTTGACTCAACTTAAGTGTACATATATGTATATTAAAAAACTGACATACACACATTTATATTTACCATTTCTTGAGTATTGTTTGCAATGAACAGGTACTTAAGTTCTAACATAGCAGAACAGTATGAGATAATGCTCAAAGTTCATGACACACATCTTAAACTACCAGATTAAGACCGATGGGGGGTTCAGAATATCCACAGACCGGACCAATGAGCATGCTGCTTATGCCTTTTCAGAAGACCCCATCTTGGTTTCTCATCAGTATTTATTTCTCTGCCCAAGATCACAAGTCTTAAACATATAGTCATCCAGAGCAGAGCACTTGCATCTGTCATCAGATCTGGGAGATATGAAGTTTATCAAATCTATGATCCATCATCAGTCCTCCCCCTTTTCTTTCCCACAGAATTTCAAAAGTACAATAAAAACTTCAGGGTTTTATATTTTACAAGGATCATTTGAGGTAGTCTTGTATTAACTTTGATGTTTGCCTCCTTCAATGATGTAGTATACTGAACATCTACTTCCTGAACCAGGAATTTTGCAAAGATCACTGTATTATTACAAGAATGTTTACTTGCCATCTAACCTCACTTGAAACCAAACATACAGTGAGTTTTTCCCCTTACAAAGAGAAATTGTTAAACAACCTTTCCACAGGCCTATAATCAACCCTTTAAATCAAACATGAATAACAGACTTTCATTTATCAATTGATCCACTGTTTTATGGTGGCGGTTCTTTTCCCCCTTTTGGGTGCAGCAGATAAAAGACTCAGTTGTACTATCATAGGCCATTGCTTTGTAACTAAACTCTGCATGAGAGAAACATTCCTTTTTCTTTTTTTTTTTTTTTGTGTGTGTTGGGGAAAGAGGGAACAGAAAGAGGGAGAATTAAGGTTTTTTCCTCCCTTAATTTTCCTCTTCGGCTTAAGCTTTGTTTTTGTCATTTTGAGGCTTTGGTAGGAGGGTAACCGTGGTGGCTGTTGTTCCTATAAAAATCTTTGAAAGCCATTGTGTAGCAGGTCAAAGAGAAACCAAATTAAAAACTAACAACTTTTGAATTTCAGCAGCCAAAGTTAATGTTGACTAAGAAGCAAAAAAGAAGGGGGAGGAGGTAGGAAAAAAAGTGACCCTATGGAAAGCAAGGGCCAGCTGAGAGATCTAGAGGACGGCAGGCTCTGAAGGGGCAAAGCTGCTCCTTTTGATGTGGGAGGTCTGCAAGTAACCTACTGGGACACTCCCTGGGCTATCTCATTAACCATGTCACCAAAGCCCCCCAAGGTCCAGAGAATCATAACATTATCTCTGACATTACCACACAGATACAAGGTTCCTTAGGCAGTCTATAAACATGCCTGTACTAACCAATTCATCGTGGCTTGACACCCCTGCAAGAGCTGGATGCCCTTTAGTGAGCCACATGAATTGCCCCAGTCATTCATCAAAGTTTCTCAGAGTGCATTTCACACAGCATTAAATTTAATTAAAGCAACATTGACTGCATTGTAATCCTCTGGAGGCTCTTTGTCAGAAGGAGCTGGAACACTTTCTACTTAAATATCTATTGTTTAGGTGTGGGTTTTTTTCCCCCTTCCGTTGTCTGAGCCCAAGTGATTTGCTGCCTCTCCCTGTTTTTTATTTCAAAACTCGTATGTCATGAAAAAGTTCTGTCATGCAAACAGAAATCCCAGCCTGACATGACAAACAGTTCGGCTCCTATGCACTTGTCTGTAGACGCTGGAGAATATAGAAGATTGTTTTAAAAAACTAACAGACATGTAAAAACTCAACCCTTGACACACACAAATGAAGATCAGTGGCAGAAAGTGTGTGAGCAGCAAAAGCTACCTATTTGCCAGGACACATCCCTGTGCATGTCTTCCTGCTTTGGTGGACCAGCCATGGGCCGCTATCACCTTCCATCGGTGCTGTGGTGAATGGTGGCTCCAGCTGCACTTGGTGCTCCATAGTCCTTTGCCAAGACCAGTGATTGCTCCAGACCCCCACATCAGTGCAGGGCTCCAGCAGTTTGCATTCGCCTTGGTGGAGGAAGTATCAGGCAGAAACCAATTCTCTAGGTCTCCCTTTCGCTGGGTCTGTTCATTCACATTGGAATCCCATTGATTTCATTTACCTTATGCGTTGTTGATCCGTTCTAGATCAGCATCAAAAGACAAGCTTTTTTCCCCCATCCTGCTAGCTGCCTTTCTGCCAGCCACCAGCAGTCTAAAGCCCCAGTCTTCTCTTTGGGGGGATATTAACCTGGGAGAAGACGTGGAAAACCAGCCACACAATTTTCAGAAACATAAAGATTATTTCAACACTGAATTACAGTGAAAACTGATGAAAACAGCATTTTGCCCAAGTGGAGGCAGTTTTGTGCCCACTGTTCCTCCTCTTGACCAGGAGCAGCTTTTGAGAGCCATTTCTCCATGTGCAGCAGGCAGAGTGAGATCATATAGCTTTCATAAACAACAAAGGTGAAAATGTCCTTTGCTGTTGCAAATGCAAACTGCAAAATAGACTAAGGAAAATCTACCTTTTAACACAGTCCTGTAGTATCTACAATAATATTTGTGGTTAAACCCCTGATTTTGCTACACTACTATCTCCTCCCTCATATATAACTTAGGTTGCTTCTGTTGTGGCGGTGGTGTTCTGTTCTTCCTGTTACCAAATCATCTGAAATGACAAAGACAACTTTCTCAATCTGCCTACTACAGATATTCTAGGAGCAGCATCCTCCTTGCTTTATTCTCCAACATGTAATCCTTCTGAAAAATCAACCTCGTTAGTATTACTGCAGTGGCCTAGGAGTTTCAGACCTTTCTATTTTTTTACGGTTTAATGAGAAGGGTAGAATAGAAAGCACTCACATGGCCATCATTCACAGTTATCAGTAGACAATAAAAAAAAGTATAGTTTTGTATTTCTCCAAAGAAAAGCAACTAAGCGATTCTGCCCACAAAGGGACATGCTTAGGCCTCAAGGTTTCAAAGGACCTGACAGGGGGGTCTTGGGAGAAATTCTGTGTTATGCTCAGCCAAGATCAATGTTATTGTTTATCTCAGAGAAGTATTTATTTCCAGTTCTCAGTACTTCTCATGGTTCCTCATGTGAGATCCTCTGCTGCCATGCCGTCATGGAAATGGTTCCATAAAATAACAGGAGGTGCTGAAGAATCAGATTATTTTCTTCGCAGGATGCGCTCATCTACGCCACAGACACATGGACTTGGTGCACCATAATGCTTATCATCTCAGAACTAGTTTGTTATTGCTTGCCAGGTCTATGACTTAAGAAAGACCTAAAAGAGACCAAAGCACTGCCCAGGTCCCGAGCCTCATGGCACGCCCTTCACCCAGGTAAAAGTCCATATACAGTTAAGCAGAAATAATACAAATTCAAAAGCAAAATTTCTATTTCAAAGGTGTAGGCTGAGAGCTTATGCAAGTCTTCAGCTGTTGAGAGCTGAAGAAGCTTTACAGAAAGTATGGAGAATTGTCAATTGGCAGCTCTGGAAGAAACAGCCTCTGCTCTCTATCTCTCTATGACTCTGCCCTATAGCAAAAGGAAGGAGAGTAGCTTGTGTAGACATAACCAGATTAATTCAACAAACTCAGCTTCACTGGGGTGTGAACACCCCCTTTTCCTTTTTTGATACGCACTCACTAACTGAGAAGAGAACCTTACTAATGCAACGCACTAAATTCCCCCCAGAAAACCTTTTTCAAAATGAACACTTTTGCTTTAGAGAAAGACACAGCTGAAGAAAAAAAAAATAGCCTCTATTCTTTAATAGCTTTGATGTGAATTTTGCCTTGTGCTATTTGAGTGGAACAGAGCTAAACACAGAGCTGAAATAAAGGTACAAGTCCTCTATGTCTCTCACACACAGAGGCCATCAGATAGCTGTTAGTGCTGCCCTGGGATGCTGCCATCTGTGGAGCCCTGCATTAGTTATGCACGGCACGCTGATTTTACTACTGTAATTGCACACATATTCACACCCCCCATCACAGCCTCGATGGTAAAACTTGTGCATAACATTATACTTTAGACGACCTCCTGCTGACTTAGAAAGAAAAACTCTAACTTTATTCTATTCTCCCTTGGTATTTACTTCACTTTCCCTTTCAAGCTTCTCAAACACACAATAAGCTTTTGATTATCAGGGTTTTAAGTGCTCCACTGGACACCCAGTGTGTATTTATGAATGGAATTAATAAAGAAGCAATCCGACTCCATCAAGGGAGCATTTTCAGCTACTCTTAAGCGTCACTGAGCAACACAAGTAGAAATTGAGAGGCACTAGAGGCCTCCAGCCTTCATTTTATCCATTTATTAAGTCACACCCAGTAAAAGTCTTAGAAATTAACATTTGTCATATTGGGATCTCTGTACAGCCAATTCATTTAATGAACTGAAAAAAGTATTAGAGGCTACATATGCAAGTAATCCAAACTGTAAAACTACTTGTCTTGCTAAAGAAAACCAGTAATATTACTTCTCTTTTGGACAAATAATTTTGGCTTAGGTTTTCTCCCTGCTCCACACAGATTTTTCAAGTTACATTTTCACCTTTTTTGTTGCAATTGTCAGTGAATTCTCACAGAGTTTGAAGCCCAGATTGCAGGTTTCTTATCAATATATCACGAACTCAAATGAGTTGTCCCAAAAAGAGAAAGGAAGAAGGTGGGGCAGGTGTGTTTAATCTTTCCTTGACAACATACACACACTGTCCTTAACATTAAGGACAAGTATTTTGTCCTTAACATTAAATATTAAATGCTCATGAACATTTAAATGGGTGTGTTTATACACATAGCTAAAATCAAGCTAGTTCTGCTGCAAGACACTGTCTAATGTTCTGAGAACAGCAGCCTACCCTCTGCTAAGTTTTTTGATGCACCAGAAATCGAGAAAAAAGTTGAAAAGCAAAAGGGAGGTTGGGACATTTCAGGTGTAGCAGGTATCAAGGACTAGTTCAAATCTCTCTAAAGACAAGTGTCGAGAATTAAGATTTCCCAGGCTGGATAAGGAAGAGTGTATAATCCTTCCAAGGACTTAAATACTTGCTCTGTCCTTGTGCCTACACTTCTTGTGCAGGGATGAATGCTTTTTCCTACTGAGCTCAGTTGCTACTGTTTCCCTAAGACTCATCTCCAGTCACCTCCCTGCTTTTTTTCCAGTAAAGGTGAAGTTCAAAAGGCTCCTCACAACAGTGACATGCATCTGGTGTTTAGTACAACCCAGTTACAGCTCTCGCCTTGGTTACTACCTTTAAAATGAGACTGCACATAAAAAAGCAGAAAGACAGCAAAAGTATTTTGTTCTGAAACCAAACAAAACCAACCTCACCCTGAAGCGAGGGATCCAGCAAGCAACCATAGTACAATCCTAAAAATTGGTAAATACTCAGATGAAAAATTCCCCCTTCCTCGTGTCATGGCAGCTCTGTGCACTCACCAGCTGCCACAGGACCAAAGGGGTAGGTGAGCCACAATTTACCAGGCAGGAGCTTTACAGTGGAGGCAAAGCAGTGGAGGTACTGCAGACCTTCAGCTGTTGTTTTACAACATCGAACTTCCTTAGGTTTTAGCCAAGATCTCTTTCTTTATCACTTTATAGGGGAGACCTTCTCCGCAAGAAGTGGTGAACATTTTTGCATCTGTCACTGTCAAGGCACCTGCATCCTTTGAGACATCCAGATCTAGAAATTTAATGTTTCTTTGCACCAATTCCAATGTCACAGCTATATAATAATTGTGTCTTAGGAATGATGACCCAAAATGTGATGCGGAAAGACTAATAAAATTGTGGTATTTTTATGTATATATTTGTATGTGTGTCTTTAATCAATATAGTCAAACCAAAGAGGACATTCTCCCCCACAAGAACCACATTCAGGCCTTCCCTTACACTTTTTCCACCTAGGGAAGTCCCACTCAATTTGCTAAGCATAACTTGCCTAGAAAAGTAAAACGAGTGTCCAGCCAGTCTGTCCTCTGCATCAAACCTGTGACAGCACACTGGATGGTCTCCCTGACAAAACCCCCATGCTGCGCAGCCACAGCAACATGGCTACCTCCTGACTCATTGTAAATGCCCAGACTAGGCAAACAAGACAACTAACAGCTATTCAGGCAAATTTGGGCCACCATGATGGGAAAGGTGCAGAGGGAAAACATTATGACCCGAGCTCTTTTGAAACAACCTGACAGTTGATAGATGAGCATCCATAAAATGACAAAGGCTCCCTGTGTTAAGCCCCTTGCTACCAACATCTTCTCCCTGGGAAACTAATTACCCTATACTGTCAGTGAAAATATTATTTTTCCGGTAATTATTTTCCCTTTTCAATGACAAAATGACCACAAAAAGTCACCTCACATCTAATTTTTGGCCATGCTTGAATTAACAACATCATGCAATGTCGTGCATGTGATTTTAGCTCATTTAGCTCCACAAATCTATGGAAATAAGTAACACTAAGCAAATTCTGAAACACACAGAATGTGGTTTTATGATGCTGATTTCTACTTGCTGTTTGTGGTGCCTATACTGTGAAAGGCAGTGGAGATAGCAGAGTTTATCTCCAGGTTGTTGTATCAGTAGTGAGAGAGGAGTAAGAGTTGGATAGAAGCTGCTGAAGGCAAAGGGCTATCTATCAAAATGCATTTTTAACAAATAGTGCATGGTGCAGTCTTCTTCCTCAAGTGCTGAGTTCAATTCCCTTTGATTAAACTTACACGTAAATTTGTCTTTACAATGCGCACGCGTAAAAAAGCAGAGAGGGTCTAATCCAGCCCTCAGGCATAGCTAATCCTAGCTCTTTGGAGGCTCAAGATCCAAACCCATGCCAAAATTTTAAGTGTTATTTGACTTGTATAATGATCTGATTTACATACTGTAAGATGTACAGACCTTGGAAGCTGAATTTTGCTCCAAAAAGTGTTTCTAAGACTCAGGGAATCAAATTTAGGTGGGTTCTTCTGTTTCGGTTTTTTCTTTTATTTGAAGCCATTGCAGAGTCTGTCATATTCTATAAATTTATGGAAATAAATAACACTAAGCAAATTTTGAAACTCAAGCCTCAGATAATTTTTTACATGCATTAGTGCTATAAGAAAATAAAGTTCTTTTTCCACAGAAAAAAACAATTGATTTGTTTACTCAAAAGTATCTACTCAACTCAAATTTTTAGTGCTACTCATGAGGTTATCACATGAAAAATTATTTAGTATAACAATCCAGCATCTAGCCACAAAGACATATAGACAAAAGTTTCCTAATTGAATTGTCAATCCATCAGACATTAGCTCCCCTGAAATATAAAAACAAAAACACAAGACAATTTAAAGGAGAAGCAAGGTGTAAAGCGGTATTATGCTGAGCCACAGAATTCCACATTCAAGAATTATGCAAACTGTTATGGACTAACTCAGACTGTGTGTGTTGTTCAGAGCTGAGAACTCTGAGCAGCTGAGCAGGTAAGACAGGCAAACTGAAGTGGTTGACCAAACCAGAGAGAAAGAGCTTCTGAGAGAAGGAGTATCTTTGAATTGCTGACCCAGTCACTGCAGCCACAAGGATCCCAGTACACATAATTAACTATTACTCCAACTAATAAATTATAAACCCTGTCTGCAAATCTTGCTTTGATAATAAAATACACACATGGGGTTACTTGAAGAGGCAATTAAATTATCAGTGTCAGCAAGCAGTTTGGTCTGGTTAGAAACAGCCAAGGTCAGAGGGAGCCTTCTGAGTTCAATTCAAAAGTTAGTTCTCTCAAACAGCGTGACTTGAAGCTTTCATATTGTTAGCATAATTTGACAGTCTGGGATCTCCCAATTGCTACAATTCATGTTCAAGTTGTTGTCGGCTTCCCCTGGGTAACATTATCGTCTCCAGTAAATATTTTCACATGATCTGCTAAAGACAAAAGCCTCTGTTTTACCGTATAATTTCTTCTACATTGCAAAGCACATTGAAAAATCACCATTCTTACCACCTCTGGGAAAAAGCCTTATTTCTTGCTAGAGCTTCATTCAGCAGGGAACAATAAGGAAGAAAGAAGAAGAGCTTCTCTGTTCGTTTGATTCTGTGCCATCTTTGCACAAGTCAGGATGCAAAATAACTCAAATAGTAAATGTCACACAACTGTGCACCACAGTAAGTGAAATAATATTGTTTGCACAGAGTTATTTTTAGTGGAAGAAATATCTGCTTTTCACGTTTCTTATGAAATGCTATTACTCAGGTATAAGGATCTACTCTGTGTTGATTATGAAAAAGTTTAAAAAGTAACAAGAAATGCTCATTTGAAACGTCTCATCCCTAAAAGTAAACTTGGACAAAACACAAGTTACTTAAGTAAATATGCAATATAGTACCTGTAAGAACAATCATCCTAGAAAAGAGAACCTTTTTAGACAGTCAAATCAAAACCCTGTCAGTTCAATCTAATTTATTCTTCACTTCTCCAGCTACAGTTTCTCTTTAGGAGGAAACTTCAGTGGTCTCTAACCTCATGTTACAGTCCTGCTCACCAAGACCTTACATCTGTATGTGGCAATTCATTCTTTTAGCTCACACTTGTCAAGGGTTCTGGATCTGACAGCACAAACCCTTCTTCAGCAAGGTGGCAAGAGTCAGCTGATGGGCACTGCTAGTGGGGAATTTAATCTAAAATAAATGTTACATGGAATTTGCTCTGTTAAAGAAAGGCCACCCAGATAACTACAGTGTAAAACACAAATTTGATTCACTGCTTATGCCCGTGAGCCAAGAGACTGCTGCGAAACCACCAAGTCAAGCAACTGCAGAATTGGTCTGAAGCCCTTGTATAGAATTCAAATGGTGATGAAAACTGCCTATGCCTGAAAGATTCATTAAAGTTCCAAGGACAGGTTTGTCTTTCTTCACTAAAACTACTTTGGCATTTATTAGTTATGGCGTTTATTCAAAAGAGGCAAAGAGTAATTCAACCCAAGAGTAATAAAGATTTTCAGCCACACAATGCCTTATCTGCTGCAACAAGAGTTACCCAACCGGAAAGAGTACCTAATCTTGTGTGTATGCACACAGAAATCCAGAAACACACCTTTGAGCTACAGACAGGTAAATAACTCAAAACACTTCCCACAGTTATGTATGAGTTTGAATCCAAAAACTCTGCTGCAGACATTCTTTTAGGTTTGTTTCAACCAAAAAAACCCATGAAGTCAGGTTTTACACTTTCTCTTGTAAGTGAAAGATTAACTTAAAATTTATTTTCACTGAGAATTGAATGAGAACCTGAATTTTAGGGCTTAAGTTTCTCCATTTACAAAAGACGAGTAGCACAAAAGCAATAAAAGGAAGGTCAGATTGCATAAGGTTTTTAGCATGAGATATCATGTTGCACTGCACCTCTGGTAAAGCCAGACACTAATTTAGTTCCAACTTCAGCAAAATTTTTCACTTCAGTAGTGTAAGAATTTCACACATTGCTTAAAGTATCCATAACCTTCAAAGGAAAAATCAATGGAGACTTATTTCCTGCTGCCTGGACTGTAAAAAAGAGGTGCCTTTTCTTAGCCTGGTTGTTTGCCACCCCAGTAGAAGGCACTACAAATTGCTTTTTACAAGGCTTTTGATATTACTACCATTAAGACCAGTCAAAGGAAGTACAATACAGAGCCCTGTAATCAGCCATATTGTACTTTATTTAAGCAGCAACACACTTAAGTGGGGGTTAAGAGTATCCACTTAAAAGTATAGCACGATGCTGTTTTATTCTTCTGTGACAATGAAAATAAATCAAAGTCCAGAGAATGAAGCAATGTGAGCTCTTCTGAGGAGTGCTACTTCTAGCTAGAAATTGGTTATTGGTTAATCACAGCTTCCATCATGCTTCATAGTAGTACATAGGAGCAGAGATGACTGAACAGAAAGAAGAAACATGCCATCTACATAACAATGATTGTTTTATAGCTATCAGGGGATGAAAACATCTTCAAAGTAGACACAAACTGCCCTCACATCTTAAAAAAAATAAATACCTTTCCTGTAAACATTGCAGAGTCCATCATAGTAAACATTACACAAATTTTAGTGACTATTCAACTGCAAATTTTGCCAGTGTTCCCTGTAATGATTAAAGTTAGGTTCAAGGTTCCAACATTAAAAAATACAGCTTTTACCTTCTCATATATGTCAAATACATAATTTACCCACTTTTCAATGCATCTTCACTGTATTAGAATTAGCATTTATTAGAGTAAAGCTTTTCCAGGAGTAAGAGACATTAAACTTGAGTCAAGACAAGGTTTAAAGCTTTCTTTGTTAAACAGTGATGCGTGATACTGTGTACAGGTAAGTTTTGTAAAAAGTTACAATATGTTTCTTTTTGTCAGAAAGTTTAACCTGTTCAAAGTACACATCCTGTTTACATTAAATTGATTTCAAATTTTATAGCTATATAGATCCAAGTTACTAGGAAATACGAAACTTTCCTTTTCTTATGATGGGGGAAAAAAGAGGTTTAGATATCGTATTGTTCATGAAAATGCAATGGGAAATAAAAACGTAGGGAGCCATTTACCAGACTGGAAATTTAACAACTGGGCAGTATAGTTCTGCAACAGGTCATGATCTCAAGAAAATCAGCTAATTAACTTAGTTGGCAACCAGCCAAAGAAAATAACTTTAATCCTTTGGAACTTGATAATCTGATCTATAATCACAAGGGCAAAATCTGCATGTAGACTTTCCACCAATCTAGCTACATGGACTATTATCCTAGCACAATGGGGAACTACAAAAGGCTGATCTACAGCCCAAAGCTAAATGTTTAAATATGCCTCCAATACATGTCTGGGAGATGGGATCTATTCCAAGAAAAAGTGACCCTCTCTCTGGGAGGAAAAAGAAAAATGAATCTCCAAGCCTTGGCAGGACTTACACATGTATTTCTGAAAGGTGCCACAGCAAGATTTGGAAATTCTTTGAAACCATTTTAAATACCACCTGTGGCCTAGAAGTTGACCTCTCCAAAGCAGATGGTTGTCAGTAGTCCTTGTACAATAAATAAAACTGGGGTTTGTGTTTTGTGGGGTTTTTTTTGTTTGGTTGGTTGGGGGGTTTTTTTGGTGGGTTTTTTTTTTTTTTTGGTTTTGGTTTTTTTTTACAATAAAGACTGTATTAAGCAAGTCCTTAGAGCAAAATCTTCATTCTAGAAAAAAAAAACCAGACAAGTCCGACTACGTAAATTTTGTCAAATGAAACAGTAAGTCAACTTTAGTTCTGAAGCTTAACTACCTTGAATGACAGGTAATGAAGTTTTGAAATGTTCATTTTGTTAAAGTGACTCCATGTAAAGCACTATAAATGCCTGGGCTTGCTTACTGTGCTGCTAAGCAATAGCTTGCATGCATAAACCTAACAATGCAAATTGAATAGAAGGTTCCTAGTGAGGGAGAGGGTTTTACAATCTGACATGCAATAGCTGGAAAACTCATGACCATCCTGTAGAGGAAGATTTTGACGCTCATTATTTTCTCACCATCCAGCTTAATTCTGAAGACTCCATTCAGTCTTTGGGTATCTCATCATTCCCCTTACCACTGGTAACACTGGCACAAAAGACATGAGATCAGACACTCAGGCTGCTGGCCCTCTAAGAGTTTACAGCCCTTATAAAAGTCACATTTCAGAGATCAGAACAAACAGAAAAAAACAAGTACAAAATGAATTGGTGCTGGCTCCGAAGAAGCTATTTCTATGCTCTTTGCTATTGTGAAGTCCAGAAAGCAAGTAGAGTTCACAGCTTCTATGAATGGGATACTTCTACGCTTGTATCTGCTGTAGTTCCCACAGAGACAGAAAGAGATTATATTACAAAGGGTAATGAACTACTGTAGTAATTGCTATTACAAACTCAACAGAGAAGACAGAGTGCATAATGCTGATGAACTGGTGCCCTCTGAAAGTCATGCTCTTAATTCCCATATTATTTAGTAAATCTTAATTATATCCAAGTGGTAGAAATCTCTTTCAATGCAAATCATAGAATCATAGCAACTATTTAAGACCTCAGCTGTATAGTCTCTGGCCTTTCTTCCATAAAACAAATTTCCATATATTTTAAACACTATTTTTAAAAACCCAGGGTCAGTTTCCTCTTTTTTTTTTTTTTTTTTTGTCTCATATTCCAAGTTTTATATTCTATTGTTGCTGCAGTAAAAGACATCACCTACCCAAAACATTGAAGACTAGAGAGTTGCACATTCATGATATCACTGGCTGTTAAGAGATCCAAGCGGGATCCTGAAGACAAGTCCTGGTATGCAGGGAGCAAAGGTGACAGTGGTTTTCAAATATAACCTCTTTAAATCGAGAAACAATATTTCATTACTGGGGCAATAAACTTTTGTCTTTACTCATTAACAGCATTCCCCAAAGGTAACTCAGCATTTACTCCTATTCTGTTCCTGCATCCGCCAGCAGCACATACTTAGGGAAGGCACAAAGTCTTCTCCAACTATAAAATATTCCTGCAGTGTATTCTTTTTACCTTATATCTAAGAATCACCAGAAGCAGCATGGGTGACATGAACATCAGAAAGTAAACACAAATCATGATAGGAAGAGTAAATGTTAACTCTGAGTGATTTAAAATACTCCTCGTGATTTACAAATAATTGTCTCTATTTCCTTCTATGATATTCATATATATATATGTACACATGGAAACTGGACGAGTATGAAAGCAATTAAACACAGTGTGGATTCCTCCCTGTTCAGCATACATTTTTGTGCTATTGTGACATTAGTGGTAATAATCCCTTTCTGCAAAGGTCAGATGTACCCGTTCCATTGCTGACTCAAGAGCACATGAAATAAATTAACCACAACCCTAAAATCCAACAAGTGTGAATGAGAGACAATGAAGATGTCCTGTGAGCATCTGACCCTCCAATTAAAAGCCCCAGGCCTATTTCAGGTACCTAGGTAAAAGCTGTTTTCATCATCAGAACCATGTAAAACTCATCATTTGATATAACCCACTTTGTTCCATTTAACCTGCTGAATATGTTACTATATCTGGTACTTTAGCACTTCCAAGTGGAGCTATAGTCCACCTTAAGCATTATCAGAAGATATAAGACAGCAGCTGTTAGACTTACTGCCCTCCTTCTAAGGCTGCCTTTTTGCTAACTGACATCTGAATTTCTTACAAGTATTCCATCATTTCCAATGCACTGATACAGGAATTGCAATTTTATACAGCAGACCCACATTTCTCTGTCTCTGGGCACACACGAAATGCAGTTTATTCTGGTTAGATTACAGGAACAGATATACTGCATCAGACCCCAAGTCTTATTTAGTCCAGTACCCTGTCTTCCATAGCAGCCAAACAGCACAAGATTAAGAGAAGAGTAAGGAACACAGAAGTGTTATTTTGCACACAAAGGCATCAAAAAACTGGGTCTTAACAACTTCCTAAACCAGGGGTTACTATACTCATTTTAAAGCTGTGAAAAATAAGCCCTGGACTTATTTTGTCTAAACACTTTGATACATTTGTTGTTTTACACCTACTGAATTCAGTAGAGATGAGTTCAAAGAGGTAAACACGTATAACCTTTTCTTGTTTTTTTAAACAGATCACATCTGCCAAAATCTTGCTATCAGTTAATTTTCCTCAGGTGACAAGGTAAACAGCTATTCTCTCTTTACCTTCTTCTCTCCAGTCTGGAGTCTACACATCTCTCTGATAAACCCCACTGAATAACAGGACAAAACCTACATATTCTGATTTACAAGAAGGAAAAAGAAATTAAAAAACAATAAAAAATCTCCCCAGTTAAAAAATTCTCTTTGGTCTAACCAGCTTGCTCCCAACATAGTGTCCTCTGAAGGGAGGCTACATATTCATTTTTCACAGAACCATTTAACCGGATTCTGCTGTGGGACAAGTCGTAGATTTGGGTTTTTTTGTTTGCCTTTTCTATAAGAAAAAGGTAAATAGGAAGACGAGACTTTCCTTCCATTAGGAGAGCTGAGAAAGAAAATCCTTGGTTATTAGGTAATTCGTCTCAGGGTTGTCCACCATCATTTTCCCTCTCCAGACCTCACAAGAAAAAAAGGCATCTTAGAGCAAAAGAGAAACGCTGGTGGATGTCAAACATTTAGAGGAGAAGATCACAGGCGGCAGTGGAGATGGCAGGGCTGTGAGCAGTGCCAAGAGCAAGTGATGCATAAAATCATTAAATGTGAAGGGCCGGGCAACAGTGCCTAGACTTATCTGGAAGTTTAATCAGAGAGAAGAATTGTAAAAGAAAAGAATAGAGATGGCTGAAAGCTGCAAAGTTATGTGTTTGACCTTTTTATAACAAACTCCCCATTCTCCCCCCAGGCACAAAGAGGGAAAAAAAGAACAAAAGAAGAAAAAAAAAAAGGAAAAGAAAGCCCAGGTAATCTCAGTGTAATCTTGTGCTTATTATCAAATGAGTATACACTTATTTCTAGCTGGCTTTCTCAGGAATGCAGTTGTGACTAGGTGTACAGGCTGACAGCTGTTTACTCAATGTTGTCTCCACTAAGGGAGACCAGCTTTATATTCTTAGATCACAGAAGATGCAGATCAGTAGCCAGAAATGCTTGGACCAAGCAACACGTCTGTAAGTTACTTCAACACTGGGTAGGCTTTAGATCTCAAAATTCTGCAATAAGATTGAATGATTTCATGCTACAGGAGCTGTAAGTCAGGCAGGCTGTATCCTTTCCCTGCCCAGTCAGTAGCTACTCTGGCTGGCTGAATTTCCCCTGATTCTTCAGACAAATATGGTGGGTTCTCAGTGGACTCACAGGTTGTAAAGGAATCCATGTTACCCTCAGAAAGGTGCAAAAAGCTGTCTAGCTCTCATCTCTATCGAGCTCCCTGGGGCCACGCTGGAAAACAAATGACAAACGAGCTTTGCCATTCTGATCTCTAATGCCATCTTCCAGAAAGATGGTCCCACTCAAAAGGAAGAGCTGGAGGCCCTTTAAGACCAAGTGGGACATGATATAGCACCAACTTAGCTGAACTTTTTCCAGATGGAGGACCTGGCCTGAGACAGAGTGGCTTAAAATGGTTGCTGTTGAAATTAAAAAGTGTTCTCAGCTATAGTTTTAGTGTTAATAACCGAAATAAATCATTGCAATCTGCATTCTGAGGAAGCTGTTTCAGGTTCAGATCAGTGTTCAGCATGAAGCTGACAGTCCCATTTCTCCTTACAGAGAAGACAATACCTCATGTGACAAACTGAAAAGCCACCACCAAAAACCCCCAACATTCCCTAAAATGTATGTTTTAGCCCTCATTTGGATTTTAAAAGTCATCTCACAGCCTGTGACAGCCTGCAAGCAGCAATGAGCCCCCCCTCACTGACAGGCACCCAGCTGCGAAGGGTTATCTTCAAACATTCAGGGGAACCAAGCATGGATTGGGCAACCCAAGACAATTGTTCACACTCCAACCCTGGGTCCTGAAATGATTTTTGTTGAAGAAGGACCACCTGTGTAAAATAACTTCAGGAAAGGCAGCAGTGAATGACTGAGTCCTTACCACCATGCAGTGTAAGCCAGCTGCTCATGCAGCGTTCAAGCAATCCAAAAAAGGGTAGAAAGAGGAGCCTGTATATGTCTGAGGTAGTCAGTCATTTGTCTTTCCTCTGTCGATCCTGAGCAACACAAGATAGCGCTAATATCATCAAAATTTTCTCCCTTGTCTAACATAAGAGGACAGCTTTTTAAGAAAGCTTGACTGCCAAGAACTCTCCTTATTCTCCATGTAAAATGTAGGGAACTGAGTGCTTTCAAAACTCTGCCTCATGATGGGAGAAAGTAGGAACTGAACCTGCTCCTCCTTCCTTATTCATTCAATCATTTATTTACTTCCGTGCTCCACACAATTTACACTTGTCTTAATCTTTTCCTGTTGGGAGAACCAGCTTCAAAAAACTGCAGGCAATATGCTCATACAGTGGTGCAGTAATGTTTAAAGAAAAAGAAGTGTCCTGCAGGACACCTCATGGTCAACAAGTCTTCCTGAATATAACAAAGGTGTAGAAAAACAGCTGACAAGCTGAAATTAAATTCTCTGATGTGGGATGTCTAAATATCCCTTTAAATGCTAATATTTGTCCAGACAGCCTGTTTTGCCAGCACTCTGTTAGCTTTGACTCTTACTGATAGAGACACTGAAACAGCACTGTCCATATTTAGCTCCAAATCACAGAGACTGCCACTAATGCAACTAACAGGAGTGTAGGGAAAGCTGCTTCCCCAAACTCCAGCACTGCATCGAATAGTGACCATCTAGCACTTCAGTAAAAAGGGCTCTCCTTGCCTTGCAGACTGAGCCCCAACAGCTGGACTAGAAGACTCCTCAGATTCTTGTAAGAGAAAGGCTTCTAAAACAGATAACGAATAAACAATTTTTAATTTCTTATGCATAAATAGGCATCCAAGTACAAGACTAGATTAATGAGAGTCACAGAAGTAAGTAGGACAACATGCCCAGCTTGTAAAGGAATTTGCAGTGTTGTGTTCCTCCTAATCTTTCACAGAAATGTGTGGGGATGCACAGATTGTGAAGTGTCCACAGACTCTTTGTGAAGCGGCATTTTCATATCAATGGCCTTTGAAAGGCCTTCCATCAAACCAGGGATAAACACAAAGGGTTTAATCCCTCTTGCTTCCCCCAACATTTACACAAGTGGTTGATATGCAGCCTGGGGTATTTTGAGGAGACTGATTTGCAGTGACACAAGAGTTAAAATTCAGAGGCTCACAGAACTGAGAAAGATCAGCTGAGGCTTCTAGGACTAATAGATAGGATCTGCAGGGTTTATTCCTTAATATTTTGAGGGATCTTATGATACTACCACTGTAAGGGATACTCTTATGGGGACATGTTTGTGAATGTCAAGGTTAAGTTAAAGCTGTGACTCAATTTCTCCCTCTTTTTTTTTCTCCTAAATACCACTATTTGACCTCTCTTCACCAGCTATGTTTTACTTGTTCTTTTGGGGAGTACACTGCAAATCTAGTACATCTAGACTAAAAGCGTGGTTCTTTTCTTTCTCTAACAGGATAATTGGCATTACCATCAGTCCTGGGTACCAAGGTGGCCCCAAATCAGTTTTGTCTTCTTCTGAGGATGCTGCCCTGAGCCTGACTTCACATCCCAGCTCTGAACAGAGCGCACAGTGGGCTCTGTTTGGTCGCTGGCTCTCTTTGCAGCTGTGCCGACTGCTCAGTGGGGAACATGTCTGTTCTCACAAAGAATTTAACAAATTAACTATGAACAAAGTAGCCTGGAAATGACACAGATTAACACATGCTGTGTCATGCCAAGAAGCAGCTTGTCAGACTGTTGTTTTCACAAATCTGAAAGGAAAATTCCCAGGACCTCCTAAATATACGGAAATGTTTCCACGTTTAGCTGTGTTGGAAAAGAACACAGTCATTGCTGAGGAGAAATAAGAAACACACAGCCCAGAAAAAAACAGTGTATAACAAGACTCCTAGGAAGCAACTGTAGCACAACAGGATTAAACAGAGGGAAGAATCTGTTGTCTTCTGGTAAACTCTGCAACCAAAGGAGATGGTAAGGATGAATTTGGGGTACACCCGCATACATTCTGTTAACAAGCATGGAAAAAAACCAAACCTGAAAGCTTACAGATGTTTATCCCTCTTTGCTCCAAGTACCCTCCTGGCCAATAACATGACATGCATGTCTGCATTAGCCCTCAGAGTGCCTTTAGCCAGAATAGATCTTCTGGAGGGGTCAGTACAGAACAGTCCAAATCTCTTCAAGGTAAAACAAACAGATGAAGCAAAAATGTGTTTGGCATAATATGAGATAAGGTAATTATTAAGACATACCAAAAAAATTGTCTACTTTTTAAAGATTTAATTAAACATATTGACAGGCAGAGAAAGAAAGTATTTAAGCAAAGCACTGCTCAGAAAAACACAATGTTTATAAATCATCTACTACAATATAGGAGCATGAAACACTTTTTGAAAGTGCCAAATCAATCAGACTGAGTTGAACAACAAATACATGATTTATAAATGTTTTGACACATGCAAAACATTGGGTGACCATCTAGTCCACTGCTGAAATACTCTGGACTCTGACAGAGAAACAGAGGTCAGGGCATGGACTGAAAATCACAGCAAAATACTGGAAACTGTTCAAACTGCAAACAACTCTGATTCTGTCCAAATCCTAAAAAAATGACATGTTTAAGTGATCTTTCAGAACATTTTTTCAGCAAATGATAATACATATCTTTTTAAAAAAAGTGTATTTTAAAATAAACACTCCCTATCAGTTCCAAAGGCTTTTCAATTGACAAGCTTTGTCAATTGTCAGCCTAGACCCTTTCTAAAAGCAACCACTCTGTTTACACTTAATTTCAAGCTAGTTGTATTTTCTACCTCATTGTATCTTAACATAAAGATTTTGAGTTTCTCTCAGGCAGGACCTGCTTTCACTTTTTCCATAGTAAGGAATGGGGTCTTGAAACTACCATAAGGTGGGAGTAAAATGATTTGGTTAACCGTAGCTATGGTTAACCAAATGATCATACACTCAACTACTGACATGGAGTAGGATGAGGAGTAAAGGGTACAAATGGAAAGAAGAGAAATTTAAGTTATGTATTAGGAAGAAACTTTTCACTATGAGAGTGGTTAGACGCTGGAACAGGTTGCTCAGGGAGGTTGTGGATGCTCCAACCCTGGTAGTGTTGGAGGCTGCCAGGCTGGATAAGGCCTTTAGTGAGAGGTGTCCCTGCCCATGGCAGAGGGGACTGGGACTAGATGATCTTTAAGGTCATTCCAAACCCTTAACATTCTATGATTCTATGATTTCATGTGGTTTTACAACTGTCTGGTACTGTTCAATGCTCTCTGGTTGGTTCCTACTGCAAAAAAATCATGCAGGGTTATCTCAATTTGGTTTACATGACCCCATGAGAAAGTTCCTTAAATTCTAAAACACCTGGTAGTGCTACTCCTAGTATACAGTAACTCCTTTCTAGCACATCAAAAGATGGATGTGAAAGAACTGAAAACCACCCTGAAAACAACTGGGATGATGCAAGTTTAGTAAATCCATCTATTAAGAGAGAAATCATTGGGTTGTTTTAACCTAAAGGGATGAAGGGAAAGAGAAAATCTAACAACAGGAAAATGCTTTTGTAAAGGTGAAAGGAATCATCTGCTCCAGTAGTCATTGTTAATGGGATGAAACTGAACCGGATTAGCCTGCAGCAAGAAAAACTCATCTCAGATATGAACAAAGAGTTTCCAACAGGAAACAAGAACAAGCTGCCATCACTAGCAGTTGTGTACAATAGGTTAGGCAGACACCTTTAAGGGATCTGCCTTGGGGCTGACAATTTAGCTACATCATCTCCATAGGCCCCTTGCAGCCCTATTTGTTTTTATGATTTTACTAAACTGAAACAAAAAAAACCCCAAATGATCCCAAACAAACAAAGAAAAAACATACTCAAAACACCAAAACAAAAGGGCAGGGAATGGAAGAAATCAAGGCAACATCTGATGAGCCCTTGAAATCATCAGTTATGGATGATGGTAGCTGTCACAGCAAACATGATCTTTGAGTCTTGAAATGCACAAAATTCAAAATATTACCAATGCTAAGAATACAAGCCCACAAGCTCAGCGTACAAGGTAATAGGATGCCAGGTGAGATGGCAGAAATCCTAGTCTCTGGGGACCTGACCACTTGACTAATTACCTCTGATCAGCAGAAGCCTTGGTTCAGGATTTGGTACACACATTCTGCACTGAGTGCCTGCCATGACTCACTGATTCTCCTCTTACTTGAAAACCTCACTATCAGAAAGTTTATTAAGCAAACAAAAGCTAACACATCATTCCTCAAAGTCCTTCTGATTCTTCATTAATTGGGAAAAACAAAAGCACGGGGGTGTAGATTAGCCTGTCCCAGTCGCACTGAGAACCTAGATTTGAAGTAACAGCTCTCTACAGTAGCCACAACTGCTACCAGTTGAATTGTGCTTTATACTAAGTTTTACTACCCAGAAGTTAAAATACACACAAAGATTTGAGAGCAGATAGGAGCCCTCTGCCACCAGGGCCCCCCTGGCCCTAGCAAAAGCCACCCTTCCATGGGGCTGCCTGGGCTCAGGAGCTGCCCCACGTTAGACACACCAATATGGCTTAAAGCCCCTGCAATCAAGTATTTTAAATATGCTGGTCACATACTATTAGTTTACCTTTTGGTCATATATCATGCAAATCCCAGAATTTGCATATCAAATGGTAATTTACCACCTCTTCTCCAAAGATAATTTTGAAATAAATGGGCTTATTTAAAGGATTGAAGGTTTCTCCTTTCAACAGAGATCAGAGGGTTTGACTCACCTGTGCAGCTCAGAAGACAGTACAATGAATATCTGTTTTCATCTACCACAGTATCTGATTTCAACACACAAAGAAGCAATATTTTACACTGTCTCATTTATGCAAGGTGAAAACAAATTTATTTTGATGGTGATAACCTGCAGTGTTAGTTTTCCCTTATGAATGAGAAAGCTAAAATTACTCAGGAGTGTACTTGGTGCATGTGTTCTCTGAACTTATTTCTTGGCTTTCATTATGAAAGAGGTGAAGAGGAGAAACCGAAACAGTTGGGAGAAGGTCATTTTGATGCTTTCTTTAATAACAACTCCTACCCTTGCTGTGGCTGTAGCAGCAGTGCTTTTTTGTTTTGAAGGGAGGGGTGGCAACCAGTGGTTACAGATTTATCTTTTCTTGTCAAATGTAGACCATATTTTATTTCACAGAACGAGGAACAACACGTCACAAGTGTTACTACAGGCTGAGGGCTTCTCAATTTGAGGAAAGCAGGGCAATTTCAGAGGACATTTCAATCCAACTGCACATTTGGACTATTAATGTAGAAGTTAATGAAAACAAGGCCTAAAAAATAGGAACTAGCAGTGAGTCATCATTTTAGATATTCTTGGATTGAATAATTTATTGTTTTCATCAGCCTGTTGTCAGAAGAGAACACTGTGGTACCCTTTAGAGAACAAATACATTTTTCTAAGAAAATGAACATCTACAGAATCCTAGTATGGGGAAAACTGAAAGGTAACCATTTAGAAAGGACAAGAGCAAAGTAAATTAAAATTTCATCAATTGCACAGTGAGTTTCATCTGACAGCTGTATCTGATATTAGTCCATTTCCTGATGTATTTGAACTTGCCTCTTGAACTAACTAGAGAAGGTCATATGATGTGCCAGTGGTGAAAAACATTGGAAATACAGAGCTGCTCTTTGGCTTTCATACTGTTCATCAGCTGATTGTGGCTTCTAAAAATCCAACTCAGTTTGATCATTTGGCTATCAGTTTGATCATTTGGCCAGTTTGCAGACAGTTTTGAAACATGTTGAGAGTCTAGAAGAGTAGACATGTGAGAGTGTGTGTTTTCAGCTGGCCAAACCTTTCTATCTCTAAGTACAAACAGTTTAAGAAGGTATCCATCAGTTCCTACTATTGCTAAACCTGAGTAACCAGCAGACATTATTCTTAACAGTACCACACATCAAGGCATTTGAAGAAGTAGGCTTTATTCCTTTCTAGACTGCCAATATGAAGGCTAAATTAATGACATACACTGGAAAGAGAAAAGACCAGATGGAGGAGACAGGAAATCAGTGATGAGAAGTTATCAAAGTATGTCCTTACACCTCTTGCTATCCTGTTACTTGCTCATAGCACTCTTAACATAATATCACTGCACTGAAATCCATGGCAATAATCTTCCAGCAATCTGACTTTTCTTTGACTTCTTACTGCACAAAATAAAAGGGTTGGTGATGTTCTGCAGCTCTGCTAGACCAACCCAGGCCTGACCACTTCCACAGCCCTCTTCTCTCACAGTTTCAGCTGGGATCTCTGAAGAGATGTCCAACACAGACTCCATTAACTGTGACAGTAACAGCTTTCAGAGGGAGGCACTAGGCCTGCCAAATTAATTTCATATGGGTTAGTGAACACTGAGAAGGAAATAGTGCTTTCTCACCACTATCCTGACATTTGAATTAGTGAAAATGATACACATGGCAACACACAAACTGCTATATTCAATGAGTTCAAACACCTACATGCTTTGGCACTTTATGTTAGCAGCCTCTTTTAGCCATCCCAGATCAAGCTGAAAGAAATCCTACCAAGGAATAACATCCTTGAACTTCCTACTACAATTCCAATGCTAAGAGACTGACTTATACTCCTCAATGTGCAGATTTTGATGCATTTTCAAAACTCTAATTTAATTCATGACTAATTATCAACAGGATTGGAAAATAAATTTTAATATGTCCCAGTAACCCCTTTGAATACACAGACTGTTTCTCAAGTATCCCCCAACAGCACAGCACACCACCAGGATAGAGTTAATAGTGTACCTACCTAAACTTTTTGAAGAATCTTTGAAGCAACTGGCCAGGTTCTCCACTGCCTATTTGAGAAGCACCTGAAGTTTGAGGCTTATGTTACCTTGATCAAGACACTACTGCTCAGGTTTTTTTCCAAAATCAATAAATGTATTGCTGCAAAATGCATTAGGCTTTCTAATGGTGTAAATTGGCTTAATTCAATTTATATTAAAGAGGAAAGTGTAACTTTATCTGGCTGACAGTATCCTGCTATCTCATAGTATTTTGCACCTCTGCTAATGAGAAAATGAAGCAGTATCCCAAAGCAAGATGTCCTTTTTCTTTTGTTCACATTAGCAATGCAGGTGGATTTCAAGGGATGCTGAGAGCATGACTAGTAGGTTTCAGTTTTTATCTGCTACACACGAGATGATCATCCTTTGCAAGACAACAGGAAGCAGGTTTATCTGAGTGCATTTGGTATAGGATGTATTGGAGCCTTTTTCGTGTGGCCCGGGATATGCTTCAAACACACAGAACAAGGCAGAAAGAAAAGGAACAAAAGAAGACTTGAAGGAATGATTAAGTGCTTCTGAATTTACACAGTGAAATATGGACAGCTAAAACGTCCCAGCTATTTGCTTCTCTTCCCCTGGTGTGTTGAACACCCCATGGTATGGGGAGATTGAGCTGTGTGTGCTTTTAGCCTCCTTGGGGTACCAAGGAGAGAGACTTTCCACAGAATCTCTATTTACCAAAAGAAAAAGAGTGTCTCATTAATGTATGATTAATAGCCATTTGTGAAACAATTAATTAGTAATTTTGACAGTCAGCTTTAACAATATACATGCTTTTGCCAGGCTACAGGTTTGTTTTTTAAAAAAGTAGGAAAAAAAAAATCGAAAAAAGTCCCTTCTCATACTCAACCCTCTAGAAAGAAGTAAGATGAAATAAAAAAAAAAGAGGGGGATGGGGGGGCTTTGGATATTCTAGTCTTCTCCGATTTCATCTGGCGTGTCTTTAAGAACAACATCGCCGGAATGGAAGCTCTCTAACATGATTGATGGTTTCTCCTGCTATCTGCAAGTTGAAAATTCAGAGAATGGGTATTTTTTCATAGGCCTCGGTGCTTATTGGTACAAGAGTTATTTCCACTTTGCTGCAGAATTGATTTGCAACACCGGCATATGAGTTTGTATATTCTTCTCACCAGCCCGTCATGAAGTATCACTCAGCAAGCCGTCAGTGGCATGATGGATTGTGGGAATGAGAGCCTCACGACTTCGTCTGCCATCAAGGACTGGGATAATTGTCATTAACTTCTGCAAGTAGTGGAGCATCTGCATCCTTGCTCTGGATGTCTGCATTTTGCAAAGCATATTACCCAGCAGATGTACAAAGCACATACCTCCATGCTAATTTAATTTCATTCCAAGCAGGGAGCCAGACACCTTCCCACAGAGCAAGCTGTCTTACTCCTCAAGTAAAAGAGCAAAAGGGAGGCTTCTGGGTTGCATGTGAGGTTGTTCTGATTCACAAGGTGTTGGCAGATTGCTGACCTTTTCTGTGTTTCAATTAATCCTTCATCTGAATACGAACCCTGTCACAGGTTTGTATATTTTGCTGGGGGGTTTGTTCAGTTTTTTTAAATTAGTTTTGGCTTTGAGGTTGGGGGGTGTTATTTATTGGTTTTTTTGGTTTGGGTGTTGGAGGTTGGGGTTTTTTGTTTGCTCATTTTTGGGTTTGTTCTTTTTTTATTTTTTTGTTTTGTTTTGTTTTTAAAGATAGAACATTGATTTTTTACAATTATCACTGGAACCAATACAGTACTTCCAACACCACAACAAGAACCATCACTCCATTTTTCTTCTGTACTGACAATTCTTTGTTGGTGTTATCCAGGCACTACCAACTTCAGCAGGCATTTAGAGCAAATGCATTTAAATACGGGATTAACATCAAGCATGAGTTTATGTAATAGGACGTTAGTCCCGCCTCATGTGAGGCTGACACCTAGTTTCTTTGCTGCACAGAGGGCTCGGTCATTTAATGTGAAGGACAGCTGTTTCAGAATAAGCTACAATTCTTTTGATGCATCTCAGAAGAGTTTAAATCACTTGTAGAGACTAGGAAACAAGTACTGTTATTTGTCCCCTTTACAAGGTCCTTGCATTTGCAAAGCAACCCCTCTCAAAACATGAAGCAAGACAGACTTAAACATATGCTAATAAACAGATAAGCTGATAGAGCCAGTTCTTCATCCTTTCCTCTGTATAAGAGTGCCTTGTACAGAACAAAGTCAGCATATTAATCCTTTCTGATTTTCTCCTCCACTACCTTGGGATGTGCTTAGGTACAAATATAAGGACAAGATCTCATATTTCCATGCTTACACTACTTTCAAGCAATACGTTTTTCTCTGCAGCAAATCTGCCTGATGACTGACATGGCATAGCTCAAAAGTTCCTGCTCTTAAGTGTATTTCTAAGAAACTGCACAACACACAAGAAATCTTTTAAGTGGTAAAATGTTATTCCATTACCCTGATCACAATGAGAATACGTCTACAAAAATTAATATTTTACAAAATTATTTTATCCTAGACTTCCACAGTAAAATTCAAAAATAGTACTCACGTGCCTAAGCTCAAAATCAAAACCAAGTGGGTGTCTGTGATATCTATATCCTGTAAATCTTTCTGCACTAACATCCAATGCAATTGCACAGGATGGCATTCCTATTTCTAAACTTGTATTGACAACAGAAGCACGGGTGGAAAGTACAGGTGACCAGAGCGTTGCTACTGGATCTAACCTCAGAAGCAAACATCCTCTCACCTTGAAACAGCAGCTTGTAAGTGAGAATACTGTTTAGTCCTCCTACTTCAGCTGTTCATGCCATTCCTTATAAGAATTCTGTTTTTTAAGAGCCAATATAAAAAATACAGATTTCCACCCAGCCCCTAAGGCAGATGTCACATAAATATTTGCCCTGTTCATTGGACATGACTCTGCACCAGTTACACAGGCATTTTGGGTCATAGGAGGAAGAAACACTAGATTTATGTAGGTTAACAAGCTGTTCACCCTCAGAGCAGTTTCTTCAGGTTAAGACTGAGACATTTAAAGCAGGATGTGCCCTTCCATTAATATTGGTGGGATCAGGATTGTCAGAGAAAGAAGAAAATTCTTAGGTTGCCTGGCTTTGACCCACGCTTCATATTTTCTATGTGGAAAAGAGAGATCATTAGCCTGACATGTTTGACCAGTAGTAAGCAAATTTTAGGTACACATCCACCCATCAATTCGTTCAACCCAAGAGGCAAAGGAAAATTCTTTTTCTCTATCATCAGTACAGCACATCAGGCTTAAAGATCTCTTTACTCTTACATAGGGATGTATTAAGTAAAAACATTCAATTCTCACACAAAGCAAATGACACTTCTGGAGAAAAAGCTAGAGAGAGGAGACGAAGCCCATTTGCCATGTCAGCACTAGTTGCAGGGCCCCAGGGGTCTCTACTGTAATGGGAGGAGGAAAAGGCTTCAATGGTGAACTGTCAGTAAGGGCAAGAGGGTAGGTCATATGCCAGAGCACACGTAAAGACTTTTGAGATAGACTCAACAACTGGTTAACAGAGAGAGATCTGAACCTGAACTCCTCCGAGCTGCCCAATTACTTCTGTGGTAACTTGGAGGGTTTATTTAGGATGTTGCTGTAGAAGGATATGAGAGACTACCTTTCCAGCAAGTACTAGCACTGTATAAAATCACATAACATTATAAAAACAACAGACAGATACCTCCACCTTTACCTATTAATGATGTGTTAACATTCTGGAGTGGCCCAGAATTCTTAATGAGCATGCTTGCCCACGCTGAAGCATACAGCACAGTAGATGCATCAATATGCTGAAAATCAGCCAGGACTCACTTGTTCCTGTCCAGTGTAGTGGAGTCAGTCCACAAACATGAGGTTAATTTTTTTTTTATTTGGTTGTTCAAAAACCTGTGAAGCCTCTCTTCATGACAACACGCAGCATAACTGTCTGCAATGAGTTGCAAATTAAAGGACGATTTAAGAAGATTATACATTCAATATGAGAAAGACTGACAAGAAATGCAGACTACCAGCTGATGTGAATAAACAGTCACTGAAAATGAGACAGTGTAGTCAAAAGAGCTCTGGATATTGCTTAAGGCTTAGATAGGAACACAGAATACCAGCTAAATAGAGGAACTTGAAGGTTATTCCACCTCTATCTAGAGAAACAAGCAGACAGATCAATGCTCTGGCTACAAGTGACCTTTTTAGCTATTTAAACATGAACTTCTATTAGCATTTGAGTACAAATTGTTTTTGTAAAAGAAAAATATTTGTAATTTAAGTGAATACAATCACGGAACTTTTGCATCTTTCTTTTATTCTGTTACTCTCTGCAGCATGTAGAGTCCTTTCTCAGCTTCATCCCAAATAAACACCATTTGACAAACCCTTGGAGATGAAGCCCTAAACTCCTTTTCATAGCTCTGATTAATGCTCTCCACCATAGAAATCTCCCGCATTTCACAAATACTGAGGAAAAGACACTCTTGGGGGAGTTTCATCCATTCTGAGGCAGAGTTCAGCCTGGGCTGAGGAACTGCAAGGCAGACTACTGCCCAGCACAGGCATAGGGACTGTAACTAAGCCGAATTGCACTTACTCAGTAGCAATACTCAAAAAGGTGTGAAAAGAATAAAGCAAGGCAGAAATATGAGGTTTTGATTCACAGTCCACTCATTAACAAAATTATATTTCCTTCATCAGGACCAATTTCTGCGCATTCTGCCACAAAAAATCAAGGCAAAAACCAAAGCCACCTCTTTGGTTGTAGCCTTTGTACCGAAACCATAATCTTAAAAGAACACTTATTCAGAAACTATCACACACACAAAAAAAGAAACTTATCAGAGACATTTCTATGAAGTCATTCATGCAGAAAAAATTTCTTCCTACCCATATCAGGACCTTGTTTAGTATATTTAAAGCATTTGCAAATCTTGAGTATGTAGATATCCCATTAACTGTATTTTAACTGTGTCCCCAGCCCGTGCTAAAACTCTGACCATACCCAATAAGCTTCCCAGTAGAAGCCAAAGAAAACCCCCATAGACAGGAATAAAAACCTGGCAGCCTCAGATTGCATGCATCATCACAGCATCAGCAGCTGCTTCCTCATTCAGATGCAAAACAGTAAATCTAGGAGTGCTGCTGCACACATATCATGTGGTTGGGAGGAAACCGGAAAGAACAGAAGACGTGGCATGAAAAATGAGATGCTGACCAGCAGAAAGTTCCTGCCCACCTAAGAAAGCTTCAGCAGTGTAATAACTGCTTTCCATTCTGAGGAATTTAGGAATGCTTGAGCAGCTCAGACCATATGAGAATGGTCCATATGAGCTATTCTGTTTGTACTCAAAGCTGTCAACATCACAACACAGCCTCAGTCATGTAGCACATTCATTCTCAGCTAGAATGTTTACAGAAACATTCTGATGCAACTCAAGACAAGTGGCTGTCAGAATACCTAAAAAGTGTCCTGCAGGTGCTTTTACGTGCAGGTTTTAATTCAAGGAAAGTTGTATCCCCTTTGGGCTCAAAAATCTGGCACAAGGTCACACACCACCTGAGATGCTCAGCCGAGCAGAGGGAATTTTCATTTCTTCTCTCTCACTGTAGCTACTTAATGAGAGATAAAACATGGTGATCCGTGACAGAGCAGGAGCAAACACAGAGGCACAGTTGTGGTATTTCTTGTGTGATGGATTCATGAGATTGCAAAGCTGATAAACAATTCCATATCTATTGAAATATCAAGTCAAAAAGTTCTCTATTTTAGGAGCTGATTTTAAAAAAGCAATTCTATTATCTTTCCTGTTGGATGAAGTGTGTTTCCATCATGCACCTTACCAGCATTCTGACTGCTGCTGAAGTAGCCCCGCTCCTATTCTGCACAAACCAGCCCTGGTGTGTTCTGCCACACCAAGACAAGTTTATAAACGGGGTGTGACTATTGCCAAGGCACAAGGACACACTGTACTTCTGATAATATTTTGCGTATGCATTCTATCTTTTTCCAGGCAGCATTATTTCTGCAAATGAGAAATGCAGAGACGCGCTTTGGATCCCTGAAAGGTGGGTGATGAAGACAAAACGTAAGACCCAGATGAAGAGACAGTTTGTGGTGTATATTCATACTTCCAAAGGGTCCTGATGCTCACCTCTGTCAGGGTGAAGGCATTCTTAAATTAATAATGGAGAACAAAAGTATTGGGAAACCCTAATACAACAATATGGTACAGTATCTCTGACACTCACTCTTAAACAATACATTCATGTGCATTCGGAAAATTAATTCATCGTAAACCACCATTTTAAATAGAAATATTATAATTATCTGGGTAACTATGGTAACTTTCAACAATGCTTTAAGTGCATACTACAGTACCTTGCTGGGTAGAAACAGGTATACTTATCTAATTCAGCAAGGTATTAAGGGCATCTATCTGACTTAGGCACAGAAGAGTAGGTCTCAGAGTTAATGCAGAGCATCTGTTTTTATGGCTTAGCCTATGACTTGTGATGGCCCTTCCTTTGAAGCTTGCTACCAATGGAGTAATGGAAACCTTTTCATCCTTTAAAAGAAATCACTAGAATTGCAGAGAAAACCTGGTAGCCTGTCAGAGCTCCTCCTCTAGAACAGGGTTTTCCTGTCGTTCATACTTGTGACTGAGTAACAACCAGCAGCCTGTGACAGCTGTAACACACAGAACTCTGCCTGGCATGGCTGCTAGTCCCAATCCAGTATCCCTGCTACACATCTGCCTCCATAGGGTACCATCCTCCCCTAGGGGGAATCATCTCTCTGTGTTACCTCTGGGAAACCCAGGTTACACCAACTTTACAGCTTCACGGAAGTGCTGACAGGAAAAATCCCATATATTTTATCATGATTGAAGACACTGAAGTGCTGAATTTTTTCAGTAGAGAGTCACATTGGTTTAATTTTTAATGGATAGTTGACTTTTTAGAGGTCTGCACCATTCTGGATGATGGAAGAACAGCCATTTTGGAAAGGCTTTTTCAAAGCCTAAATTCTAGAACAATGTTCTAGAACAACTTCCCAAAATTTACATTCAGACTTGGACATAGAGTACCAGTTCACAATCCAGACCATAGTACAGACCAGGCTACAAAGGTCATGCTACAGTTAGTGTCACCAGTCCCCTTACTGCCCATCCCTTGCAGAACACAAGTAATATAAGTGTTTCTTTGGTTGATAAAACCTCCTGCATGCTGAAAAACTCTCCCGCTTTAGTTTTGCCCATTCCTCAGTCCCTCCAAAGCACATGTTCAGAACAAAACATATTAAAAAAACCGCATGAAGTTATTTCTACAATAAATCCCACGAACAAACCTCCAAGATCTCTGAGTAACATGATGACAATGATATGGTAGGAAGCCTCTGCACAGTGTTAAATTTACAGGCTACCTTTTTTACTCAGATGTGTAAAAAGCTTAGCATACTACAGTTCTGATAAGATAAAGTTTTAATTCTATTGTTCTTTCATACATTCATATGCCTATTTGGTGTGTGCTATTCCAGTGACATACGTCTTTCCAGATGTTAATGTTTTATCTTGCCTCTTTTTCCAGTTTTTATCTGATCCATTTACACAAAATGTACTATAAATCCTCCCTCACTTCATATAGTATATCATATGAGACATCCTGATAAACATGCAGATACAGATATATGGAGGCTAGTAAATGTAATAGGAGATTTAGCATGCTACTTGTACAGATATGCTATTATTCTTAATCTTGTGATTAATATGGACTAGCACTACTGTACAGATTTATTTTTGACCATATGCTCTTTAATTGTCATTGCTTCCCCCAGTTTACCCCCTTGCACATCTGCAGCATGTGTGGGCTGGTGTTTTCTCCTTTCGCCTCAGCAAGATGGGAGAACAATTTCTCAGCTGGCCACCACAATGAAAAGAGAATTCCAGGAACCTTGTCTCCAAGGAGTAATTAAAGTAAAATAAAGTTTTTTTAAAACTGAACAAACAGAGGGTGGGAGGGAGGAAACTCACTGTCACTGATGTTCTTCATCTGCCTAAGCTCATATTAGCTGGAATATTGTTTAATTGTGAGCCACTAATGTGCTGCCTCAAACAGCCAGCTGTTGCTAGAGCAAATGGATCCAGGGAAAAGACTTTCAAGTCCAAGAGCAGAAGAGCTTGTAGAGAATGTGAAAAGACTACCACAGCTCTCACAGTGACAAGTCTTACTGATTTAAGAGCCTTTTGACTGTAAAACTTGGCTAAGATATAATTCAGTGGAGACGTTGATTAATTTTGAAAAGATTTACACTACAGTTTTAAATGAAGCCCAAGTTAATTAAGTGTCTTCCTACATTACCACAGAACAGTTCCTCTAAGCTATTTTTTCCCCCTTGTGAACTTTAAAACTTTAGTTCAATAATCTTTTTCCTCAGTCCTGAATTAAATATAAGAGAACAAAATATATATTGGTGAAGCAATTTTCAAGCAAGTTCCAGATTCTTGCAATAGGTACATTTTAAACTTTTTTTTATCTAAAGAAAAAAAATCTTTTGAAAGGTAAAAAAATTAAACACATTTATGTATTTTCTTCAATTTCCAATTAGTTATAGCATTTATAAAACCTTCCTTAAATGAGACTTCTCTGTGACGAGTGCTGTAATTTTCTATGCAAATCAGATTAATAAATTAAAGAAATTTGCCTGCATATAAATGAGAAAGCAGTCAATTTATGTGCCTAATAATTACTTTAAGCCTTCTCTCTGTGAACTTTGCTAGGACTGTTTTTCATATAGACAGATTTACAAAAAAAACGGTCAGCTTAAAAAAAAAGTAAAAGTTTTTTATATCTGCCATTAAATTATTTATAAACTTGCTTTACAAAGGATATTTTTATATGATCCCTAATGGGCAGGGGAAGGAATTGAAGCACAAGTCCCAGCTGTGCATGTATCTACATTGCAGTGTGCCACAGACACAGATCCCGTGTCTTGTTTGGAGACAAGAAACACTGGAATGAGCAGTGTGGCACTACCTCCTTGCTGTCTCCAGGCCACATCAGTGAGCTTCAGCATGTTTACCTGGGCTTCACTTTCTCCACCTAGCAGGAGTCTAAGCAACCAAAAATTCAATAAAAAGCCAGTTGGTGTAGGAACCCATCCTCCCATTCCCTGATATCTTTTCATTCAAATCTTGCAAAAGCAAGTCTAGCAGTCACTTCCTCCGAAAGGGCAAAAATATCTCTGTTTCTTCAGAGTTGAGGTGAAACCTTTTCCTCTTGCTCTGATCTAAACCAGAGGAAAGCGCACAGCATGGACCAGGTTCCAACCTGACAGTCCAGGTACCACCTGACTCTCAGTGTTGTTGCACCATTGACTTCAAGCAGCCTGAGCCTGTTGACATGACCTGAAAATCTGGTCATATTTCTTGTAAATTTATGAGAAAATCACTAATATTTTTAGTACTTGTGATGAGACACATTTTTGCTGACTTCTGAAATAAAAAACGTTATACTTTACAAGCATTTGCCATTAAGTTGTTGATTTCTCCTTTCTCTGCCTCTGTCAAGTTTCAGTTTAAATACGAAGTGTCTGAAAACAAACAAACAAAACAAGTTAAAAAGCAAAGAAAAATGGAAAGAAGGATAACAACAGTGAACAAGATCCTCACAAGCTATGACTAATTGCAAAGTCTCCATTAAAGGGGATAGAAATTTTGCCTGCCTGACAGCTCAGACCCCTACCATTCAAGTTAGACAAGGAGTCAGGTTAGCTAAAATTACCCTTTTGATTCTAGCACAGACCTCTACTGTGGTCTTGTCCAAGTTACTCATAGGTGTCCTTAAGAGCCAACAGCGGTGCTGCTATAACCAGAGTGTTGCCTGCCCCAGTAGGGTGTAAACAGGAATCCACTGTACTTCTTGTGTTTAAAAACTGACACAGTAAATCTTCAACCACACTGATGAACAGTTTGCTGCTTTAATAGAAATACCTATTTGCACAAGTATAACTTGCACCTGAGTATCAATTGAAGATCATGAAGTCTGCCTGGGGAAACACAGGTAATGGTTGGATTGGGTGGCACACAGCAGGTACCCTCTGCCTTTTACCCTGATCTCACCCCCTTCTTTAACTCCTTGCACTAAGATAAATTCATGACAAGCATACATGAGGGTAGATTCTTATATGTTCATTTTACTCAGTTGTAAGTGACAACAATAAGACACAAATACCAGAAGCATCTCTGATGTTTTAGTGGTACCTGATTGTTTGGTTAGGACTCTTCACTGTTTCATAGGTTAATAAAGATGAGCTGATGGAGATATTCATAGCATCCAGACTACCCAAACCATGAAATAGAAGTATAGATACAAGATACATTCCCTTATACAAGAATGAATGATAAAAGGGCACAGACAGGCATCACAGAGGACAGTGACAGAAAACTTACTTGATTATTTTAATTTCCTAAACAATGTGAGATCTGAATGGGTGTTTAAACTTCATATGCTTTAGCATTTGTCTGAAGCTATTATCTCGTTCAAAGCTTTCACCTCTGTGCAAGCCAAAGAGATTCTGATACAAAAATAGTGAGATCTAATCAGAGTTTATTGCTTCTGGTATAAGCACTGCTATAGGGTTTTTTTATCTTTTTTATTAGATTTACAAACTTGAGCATCCATATTTGGGATCAAAAGGTGATTCCTGCACCCTGTGAAGAGTAGTAGGCTGGATTTCTCATACAATAAAAAACCTTTTCTTGTAATTTGTTGGAAAAATAGGTGACTTTTCATTACTGAAGCAGGGCAAGATAACTTTTCCTCAGATTATATACAAATTGATAATCTCTTTACCTAGGAGGGGGCAAGTCCCCATACCTGGACCTCTAACTACAGCTTCACTGCAATCGTACAGAGTAATCCTATCACTCTCATAGCACTAGGATTGCCTACAGAGAAGAAATCTGAAATTTAGGGAAATGAATTTGGTAGCACTAAATCACAAATGCCCCATATTGCTTAATATGCTTTGCCATATGTGACTCAGTCTCTCCTCAGGGCACTTTAATTCAAACACAGTTCAACTTACTTCAGAAGAACACCTTTTGATTTACACGTGCAGAGAAGAGCATCAGATTTCCTACTAGATTGGTTCAAAGTGCCAGGACCAGTCAAAGAACCAAGTGATGGGGATCAGCACTCTCACATACAGCACAACAATTTGTCCAAAAAGCCAAAACTGAAACCAAACCTCAGGTGACTGTAAAACTAGAGTGGTAATTTAAGATATAAACCAACATATTTCACTGTGTTGCAACACCAGACACCCAAATGCCACTGAAATTCTTTAACTGAACCGCTTACACCTCGCACATGCTCAAAACCACTCATCTACACTTAACCTCTGCTGTGGTTCCCAGGCTTGCCTCACCAACACCGGTTATGAGCCTTTCCAAATCTGCTCCAAGTAGAAGTTGTAGTTATGCAGAAGAAAGTGAGAAGGCTGTGTACCAGAATAACAGTGGTGATTTTTAATTCTGTTTTTTTGACAGTAACCAATCCCATGGTTCATAGGCAGAAGCACTGAGCAGCAGTGAATATGAACATTTATTCATATCAAGTGGAGTGGCACAGAGCTCAGAACAAGTTACTCCACAGACTTCTTGTTGTCCATCCTGAGTGATGTATAATGCTGGCTCAAGGCTCCCTCCACTCAGATGTCCCTCACAGCTCACACTTATATTTTTGAAGTTTCAGGAATGGGAGGAGAAATCCATTCTTTGGGCCAGCCTTGTTTCTTCTCAACACCTGGCCTTGTTACTAAAGATCAAGTTAATCTTTGGGTTAAGCACTAGCAAGCCTGTTTCTAGCCAAGGACCTTTTCTTAGATGCCTGTCCATTGCCTCCCGGACACACTGACTGACCCCTAAGGAGATTCTGGGGGAAAGGACAGAGACACAAGTGCATTCAGCTCTTGGATGGGTCATTGTTGGTTTTCAAGAGCACATACTCTGGTAGCCTGAAAAGATTTTAGTAATCTATGAGCCTGCTTGGACAGAACAGTTCTGAGAGTCACTGTCCTTTACTTAGTGCTTTTTACCTGATTGTGAAAAAGTATTTTTCTTGTAGGGAGATTTTACCCACCATAATTAATTGTGCTATTAATTTGCTTGTCTTTACGTCCTCAGACTTGAAGTCATGTTTCTAGAAGAAACAGTTAAAAATTCCTTCAAAGCAATAAAAGTATTACATAAAAAAATATGGAAAGCAGATAAGACAGATGTTTAGCTCTTTAGGGTCAGACAGCCACAAAAAGAAGGGAAGAGGGTTTTCTATGAAAATTGTATATGCATCAGTTATGTCTGTACATACATACTCCTTTGACACTGCTATACTTGTAGTATGCTCAAGTTTGGTTTTCACTTGTGTTGATTATTTTAAAGGTGTGCTTTGTACTAGGGTTAAGTCTGCCTAGGGTTAAGAAAAATACAAATTATCTTTTTTTATTATTTTTTATTGGAGAACACAAGAATATCCAAGCTTCTGGTAATATTTAAGGAGCCTAAACTCTTTGTTGAGATTTTCTAGATGTTACTTGAGGTCCCCAAATTTAGTTTTATTAAATCTCACAGAATTACCACTAAGTCACAAGTACCATGGCACAGGCAAATAGCAATAATATGGCCAAACTTCCTTCTGTGTGTTTAGTCTGACTTGAATCATCAAATTGCTCTTTTTCAGTCTTTTCTGTTTACCATGAATAGTCTGTATTCCTGCCCATCTTCTCCATTTTACAGTCATGATGCATTTACCAAAAATAATTCACATATTGATGTTAACAGCAACAACAGTCATGACAATAAATCACAAGGTTCTCTGTTTGACCTGGGAGGTTTGGACCTGCAAGGTTGATGTGCAAAATTTGTTTCTTAATTCCTGCACCCCTTTAAAAGTTATTCATTTAAATAAAGAACTTGACAATAACAAAGTGAAATGGAAACAGAAAATGTTGGTTTGGTGGGGGGGTGTGTTTGTTTTTGTTCTGCCTTTTTTTTTTTTTTTTTCTTTTTTTTAATTTAAAAATGTAACTCTTTTAGTGAGGGTTTACAGATAACCACCAAGTACCACAAGTTGGCAGTGGCATATCAAGGTAAAGTAATGGCAAAATATCATTACATTGCCATCTGGTGACAGCAAAATGGTTTATTGAAATAGCCAGACAATATGACCTCTGCTCCTGCTGTAGATATACACATATCCATACTGTACAAACAACTAACTAAACAGGACTGTAGTCCCAGCTGATTGTATCTGCAGGGATAATTTCATTATAGTACACTTTTCAGTCACTACACATCACTTCTCTTTGTGCTCACCAAGTGCCCTTGAAGTGCTGACACTGCAAATTCTTTGGAACAAAAATGGTCTATTTTTTCATATACACGTATACATAACATATTACACACACCATATATACATACATATATATATATGTGACGTGTGTATATACATAAAGCCACCCCCTTGTATCCTTGAAAATGACGACCAACTGGCACCACAGAAACCTGGGCTCAATCCTTCAGTATTTTATATGGGAAGCAGAGGCCTGAACTTCTCAGTAGGTCTGAACTTTGCAGTCAACTTAACCCCCAGTCCAAGTACAGGTGCAGTAGCCAATTTTAATCTTAGCTGGCCGTGTCAGATGGAGCCAACCACCAGCCTCACTTGTCAGCTGGAAAACTCAACTGCGATGTGAGATATGCCAGCACTCTTTACTGCGTGCTCAGCACCACATCCTGGATCCATTTCCAAAAGCCATCAGGACCAATGGGAAGCCGTCTTTGGGCACTGACTCATGTCCTTCACAAGTCCTTTGTAGTCAGCCTTCCTACCCACATAGGGCAACACCAGCATTAGACACAACAGACATCCCAGTGATTTCTGCATCCTCACAGCAGGCCTTCAAGAAATTAAAACCTATCATTCCAAACCAGACAAGTAAAAGAATCCAACTTCAGTGATAACACAATTAAGGTTTCTCCAAAGTGGTTGTCATCCCCTAATGCATATTTAGACAAGTAGTGAAAGCCCAGATGCATTATGGGATGATAAAACTCACCTTGGAGGGACTTAATGCTTAATTAAGAGGACGAACACTGCAATAAATGCACTAATGAGATAAAATCACGCTAATTCCTAAATCTTATGGAGCCAAAGTGTCAGTCTGAGTTTTAATTAATAGAGTTCTATATGGGTTTCTCAGAAATAATAATAAAACATTGAAGTAGTAAATCACATCTGAAATTCATCACAAACTTCTTTCAAATCCTACAAATTTTTCATTTAGGATTTCACAGCTTGCCCAGTTCCAAAAATGACTGGTCTTTTTTAATTTCATGCTACTGCAGCACATTCTCTTTAAATTATAAAACTATTTTATTGCTAGTTTAGCACAACATTTTATATGAATGCTTACCAACACTTCTTTCTCTCCCCTTCCTGTTCTCTTTCCTAGGTCTGTGAGAGACACTGAATCAGTCCATAGCACTTGAACATGAGCTACACATAGCCCATAGCTCGCAATATTTCTCCTAGAGATGAGTTATTTTCATCTTCATCAACCTAACCCCTCCAACCCCATGAAATTATGTTCTCTTTCCAGCCCAAGGGCCAGCTATGTTCACTGGGACACATTGGAATGTGCCTTTCTGCTGTGGTCATGATCAAAAGCCTAGCCAAGTCAACAAATCACCTTCCCACCAGCTCCAGTGGGTTTGGAATAGACCAACCAGCCACTGGTTCACAAAGCTAGTTTATGGCCACCTCTCCACAGTTCCTTGCCTTATTTGCTGGCAAAGCTGACCATGTAACGTGTAGCTCTCAGCCCTTGTGTATGGTATGGTGCGTAAGGTCAGTTGTCCTGCACCCGCTCTAATATTTTTCCCATAATTTTTCACACAAAGCTTGAATTGTTTCCTCCATTTCATGATGCTCTCAGGAGATTCATGAGGTAGTTATTACCTATGAGCTGAAGGACCAGCTCATGTTTCTCAGGCAGGGATGGTCTATACCATTAGATATGGACATTTCAAGCTTGGCAGGTGGACCAGGGAGTACACCGCAGGCGGGCAAGGAAGATGCCAAGGGCTCTGGACCCCCGGTGCCCAGTGTCACCTCCATGTCCCTAACACTAGGCTTTGTCACCCTCTAGTGGGCTACAGACAGAGCTTTACTGTCCCATCGGTGATGACCTGCCTCTGGACCTCTGAAGACCATTACGGAGGCTTAACTTTGGGAGTCAAAGTTTCCAGGTTCACCACCCACAGATGACTCAAACTCTCAGCACTTGCAAGTCTTCTCTCTTCTATCTTCTTTTTCACAAAGAAAAAAACCCAACTAACCAAATAAAAAGACAACCAAAAATAAGAACCCAAAAAAACCAAACAAACAACAAAGCCCCAAACAAACACCAATATCCCCAAAGCAAAAGCACATCCCAAAAAAACGGCAACCTGTAAACTGTTTATGAAGCAGCAGTGAAGAACTACTAAAATTATGTCAATGTATACTGCTGGAAGGTACAAGAGTATGCCCACATTAAACTTTTATGTATGTATTTATGTATTATACATGCACTACTCAGCAAATCTATATTAATTTGGAAAAGAAATAAATTAATATTAATATACACATTGCACATATTAAGCAGATTATGACACGTTTTTGGTCTATTAGCACACAAAGTGTGCAGAACTGCTCATTACTTGATGCCCTGAAATGCATTAAAGGGGCTAGGACTCTATGAACAGCTTGAAGGGGAATACAAACCAGATTTTATCTCCTAAAGTAAATGCATCGGCAGGTTTCTCCAAATAATTTTCTTATTTTAAAATTATTTTTTAATTCTGGTCTACTGCTACAATTCTCAATACAGCAACTTCGGCTTTGGGTCCAAATTCTCTTTCTGAGTATCTAAGCATGCTGAGAAACCTTGACCTTTTTGTCTTTCATGCATGTAGATGCAAATGTCTGACTTTTTGAGGCAACTTCTTTAGATAACGCCTCTAGCTATTACATAGGCAATCTTTTCTGACTATCTTACTTCATTTCCACAACCAGTAAGCAGTGAACACTGAGACAGAGTTTAGGGTTATCAGGTGATATAGTTCTTTACAGTACACCAGGATTGTTCTTTCACCCCTGGTTCCCGAGGCCAATGTTAACATGCACTGCCAAAAAAATTGGCAGTAAAAACACTAAGCCTTTTTACCTTGGAAACGTAAAATCAAGAATAAAAAAAGAGTTGATAAGTGGGACCTATTAACATCATTTCAAGATTAGCAAATGAACCAAAGCCAGCAATCTTTCTACTTAAAAGCTATCTTCAGGACTCACAAAATTAAGCCTTTTTTTTCTCGTCCTATTTCACGTTGTTATATACTTGCAATAAAATAGCAACTGGAAACTCCATTTAGGGATTGCATCTACAAGCTGCCAACACAAAATAATAATCCCTGTCTCAAAGACAAAGTATTTATGACCTAACAAAATTTGATGAGACTTCCTAACTTCACTCTTTTATGATGGTAGAGATCCCATGAATGTAGGCGATTTCAGAGCATATCTCTCATTTCCACTGCACATCTTCTAGACCTTGGTCCTTTCTCAGGCTCACACCAAATCTGAGTCTGTACAGAGAGTTTTCCACCTTGAAGTCTTGGGTTACAGCTCAATGCTTACACAGGACCACAAATGGTGTGGCCATCTACCAACTCAGCAGGTAATCAGACGAGCACCACGTAGCCAAGTCTGCCCAATCAAAGAACAGAATGGATGAGCTAGAAAGGAGCAGCACTGAGGGAAAAAAGCCCTGTCCCCTCTGGCTGTCTGTCCCTCTGTGGGACATGGCAACCCTTGCTCCTGGTTGTCAAGGCGAGGCAGACACTTACAGTGTTTGACTTTATCACAGCACAGCCAAATCAAATGCACAGCCACTGCTTCCTCAGATGTCTATATTTCATTTAAACTGGGATAAAGCAAAGAAACTGGAATATTGTCTCATCATGCATTCTAAATCAGCCAGGGTAGAAAATAATGGGGAGTTAATCAGATCACTGAAACTCTAATTCACTTGGTATTGATCGGGCAGATTCCTAATGGGACGGCAGACCAATTTCAAATTACAGTAAGCTGACTTATCCTGGAATACCAATGACCAGCTCCTGAGAGGAGCCTGGGCAGTCCATGGGCTCTCCTCCCATTATGGTACATGCTTGACTAAATGCATCAATGTATAATATGATGCGGCATTTGGCTAATTAATAGGAGATTGATGAAAGGTGCAGTTTTGAAAGCAGAAATCTCACTTGAATAAATGTGGGATGAAAGTCCCTGCAGGGGTGAGGTACACAGAGCCTTAGAAACAATTACAAAAAAGAAAAAAAGGAAGATGGGAGCTAATGGAAAGTAATGCAATTAAACAAGGCTTTTCATTATAATAATCGGAGGCTTCATCACGGAAATCTAATATATGTTGCATTTAACCCTTCACTGCTTTATTTGTAATTTATTTACAAAATGCTCTGAATTATGACCATAGTAAAACTGACAGTCTATCCTGAACTTCAAAAAGAGGGAGCCAGGGAAGAGTTATCTTCATTTACATTGTGCTTCCGTGTCATTAATTCTTCCTTAACAAACTGTTCTTGATCAAATCCTGCTGTCTTTATGCAGTGATAGGACTAAAGAGCTGCAACTGTGTTATTTTTTCCTGCTTGCCAGAGGCACTGGGGTAAAATGGTACCTTAGCTGCTTTTCAGAGTGAAGGATGTCTTTGTTGTGTCCAAACATGACATATCACAGGAAGCAAGTTGCTTTCGGTTCCTTTCACAAAAATTCGTACACTGAAAATTGTATGCCATTTGTTTAGAGCTCAAATTATGGTATTTACTGCCCATTTTTCCTATTATATTTTAAAACTACGTTCTCACTATCATTTAACAAGTATATTTAAAGATCTCTTTGTGCACTGAAGCCTGTGTAGACACAGAGTGATACTCAGTAAAGGACTGTCCAAAGCCTTTGGGCTCCATGCTGGCACAGCCCTCTGGTTTTTGCTCCAAGACACAGTGTACACACTGCTCATGTCGTTCAAGTAATTCATTACAGGTAAACAGAAAAAAAATTTATTATAAAAGTAAACAAATTTAGGCATGGGCAGGGGCTCACTCTACGGCTTGAAGTCCTACAGCCAAGGCAGTGCAGGGACAATTTAGTCTTTATGAGAGCAACTATTTTGCCTGCAGCTTTGAAATGCAAAATATTACGATAAATGCATACAGTGTTTTCAATTACTGGTTCATGTGACTGGAAAATGAACTCTGACTTCTGAAAAATAGAATATATGAACTATTCAGATCGGTAGTTTCAAGTACTTATAAAAAAATAACACGTAGGGTATGAGTAATTTACGAGTCATTCACTTCCAAAAGCAGCCATGATGTGGCATGATCAATTAGTTCCCTGAGGCACAGTCTGATTTCTACTTTCCGATTGGATGTTTAAAATAATTTTCCAGCCAAGTAGGGTACCAGGTAGTGTTGTTCCAAAGACATTCATAGAAAAGTTCATTAAACTGTGTGGTGACATATATATATATATGTGCAGAGATATACATACAGGTACACCACTTTGAGATGTACCAGCAGAAAGAACCATAGTTCTTTGTGATTAACCTGATGGTTAAATTTTTTTTTTTTTAATTTTAATCCTAAATTTTCACTTGTTTACAGTCATCTCTAAACTGTGTCCAGAATGAGTCCAAAAGTACCCTTAATCACTGCCAGGCAAGGCAGCACAGTTGTAATACAAATGTGCTTATTCTCTGAGGCATAAGCACCCAGGAAGGATAGCAAGTTGGCCGTAGTGAGAGGTGCAATGACAGAGCTGAAGGAGCACTGAGATCCCCCAGAGAGAAAAATCAGAACTTTTCCACAGCCTTTCAGTTCACATCTACTGGTTTGGCCAATACCCCTCTCCAACATCCCCTAATCCCTTACCAACCTCCCCTAAGTAGGTGTTAACTAATTGCTAAAATCTGGTCCTTAAAGACCCCTTAAGTCTGGGATTATTTGGAATCCAACTGCCTGTGGTTTATTTCTGAAAAACTACGTGAGACAAGAAGGCTAGTGCCACAGCACCAACACAAAGGGCAGAGGTCCAGCTGTGCTGCAGCAGATTTCCGGGGAGGCACAGGCAGAAGAGATTGCACAGTCATTTGGGAATATCTCTGATTGCTTTTGGCATCGTGTTTGATGCCAGGTTTCCCCAAGCAGAGGAACTGTGAAGTAAAGCTAATGGGGCAGTTGTCCTTAGAGTAGTACGTCGTAATAAATCCATTTGTGGAATCACGAGGCTGGCAAGTCATTAACAAACAGCAGCTTCCACTTAACCTAACACACAACAAGATCTCATACCAAATTACCGTCAACATACTTACTGTTTACATAAATCCCTTCCCTCAGTGCATTTCCCTTGTCCTTTCAAGCTATCCAAATTAAATCCTCCCTACAGTCTGATGCCAGCAACCAACTGGCAGCTGCTGACTCTAAGGGTACAGTCTCAAAAAAAGAGATGATGAAAATATGCACTTGATCCATCTTGACCTTCTCTTTGGTTATGCTGCTACCTGACAACTACCACGAGCATAAGGTGGAAGACGGTGCTCAGAATGCTCCAGGTATGGGAAAGTAAATTGTCATAGTCCTAAAAGCTGTTTTACAGGACAAAAACATTCAGTTCTTAAAGGCAAACAAAAATAGAAGGAACATCACTGCTGCACTCACATCCAGCCTTACATGGAGGATTTGTAGTTTTTCCTGAGGGTGAGATCTGACTCTGGCCAAAAAGCCTTCACGCAGAATTCAGGGTTAGAAATTCCCATTTTAAAGAGGTTGATAAAGTTGTTAGCTTTGGATTACTCTCAATTTTTAAAAAAGCTGTTTACTCATTTCTGCTGTATTTTTAAAGATTTTTATGCAGTATTTCCTTCTCTCTTTCCATCATCTTTATTATTTGCTGAACTTTTCAAGTAATTTATGAATATACATGAAGGCATATGCATTTGGTGACAGTTTTTCAATAAAACATTAGAGAACTGCATTCAGAACTGCTCAGCAATGGACAAAATGTTTCTCCTTGCAGCCAGAGCACCAGGGTGAATGGAACTATGCCAATGCTGACTATTTTTGAAAACACTGACCATTAACGAACCAAGTTTCCAAAAGTTCTGCTCCAAAGAGGTTGAGACATGCAATACTGCTGAAGCCTCTTGCCTAACTAATGTTGGGGTAGAGAAACATCAAGCCACGTATACCAGGAATGTTTCTTTGCCTGGATTCAGACAACCAAACATGTGGGAAGCTTTAAATACATACTCAAGGAGTATAGAGAACATTAAGGGAGATACAAGACATATGTTCCCTTCACAGTTGGTTTCTAATCTCATGGAGTTCTTCATGGAAAATTGGAATCATTTTAGAAGTATTGACAGCAAAGCAGAAAATATTTATCAATGTAATGTGGCACCTACTTTTGGAGTTCCACTTATTCCGTGCCAGCTCTGTACAGATCATGCATCATCAATGGTTGTTTCATTATCTGGAGCAGACAATCACAAGGCTCAAAATACCCCTGATTTACCAGAGAGGATTCAGAAATAGAATAGCAAGATGTGCACAAGATTGAGAAGGGTTGTCCTCCAGTTTTTTTGGCAAGATTTGCTCTAAAGGAAGAGCTCCTGCCAAAACAAACATCTCCACCCAACCCCCAGCAGGAAAAGTAGGAAAAAAATCGTTACTGAAGAGAGACTTTTCCTACAGGAAGACTGACCTTTTAGTCTGTAATTGATGGGCTTCAAGAAAGGCTGAAGAGAATGCCACTGCATTTAGAGGGTTTCACAGCATCCTCATAAACTTAACTGAGGATATTGATTGCTCTGCTCCAGGAAGCCCTGGAGGAGACATGATGTTAGACTTCAGCTGATGCTGACTCTTTTTCATAAAGCTGTATACATCAGCTAGAAATTGCTATTCATGGATGTTTTAGCAAGACAGTGGTGTTTTCAAAACTGCACAACCACGGACACTTGTTTTTCCCAGAATCTGACCTAGCACTTGCTAGTGCTGAACAGAAAAAACACCAAACTATTACTGTTGGTCATCTGTTGCTCATATTCATGACTAAAAAACAACAAGAAAAAAAAAAGAGAATATACATTTCAGCCTGGGATACAGCATGATTTTTTCCCCCTTGTCACAAACTAATCTGTGCAGAAGTGGAAGTATTTTAATGTTTTACATTGCCTTGCAAGTACAGAGTTTTCAAGTTGCCCTTGAATTAAAAAAATAGATACTTTTCTGGGTGAAGCCTAATGTTGTTTCATATGACCAACCACCAATGAAAGCTTTAAAGGTCACAAGTGATATACAGATTATACTTACTGTTATTGTAATTTGAACCAAGAATATTCAAATTCCTTATTTAAACTAGGGGAGGGGGAAGACATCAAGAAAGCTTCCCCTCCCATCCTGCCCACCGCAGAGTGAGCAGGTGTGGGACTATTATCAGACTAGGGTTTGCCACACCTCAGTGACTGGCCCAGTCACTGGTTTTCCGGGTAGACAACACTGAAACCTTCTCTGCAGGAGGGAAGGAACAGGTCCCCCAAGAGTCTTGAAAACTATCAAAGATCATAGTTTATGCAGACTATACATAGCCAAGTGAAGCTTTAACAAGCCCTTCTACAAATGAGACATCAGGGGTTAAAAAGGAATAACAACAAGCTTCCAAAGCACATGCTTGTTTCGGTTAGGGAGTTGTTTTTGTGGAAAACTTCATGTTTTGTATCCTGTGATGGCACAGCTTTGGTGAGGGGGGATCTCAGGTAATGTTGTACTCTTCCTTGGGTACTTTGGGTGGCCTTCTGAGTTGAGACATACCACACCACTGCCTTTGATCCTACCTTCCCATGCACCAACTACCCAGCTGGTTGATCCTAATCTTATTTCATCCACTGTTTACACGTTATCTTACCAAAAGATATTCAGGGAACAACAAACTGACTTTACTTTCAAACCTCTATAGGGTCTAATGCAATAGCAACTTCTGCTGCAGCATGTGACCAACTTTATAATTTTTAAATAAATCCCACTATTTTATATCAAGAAAAGCAGTGTTGTACATTTTCTCTTACCACATAACTGCAGGAACTGTAATGTCTAAGATGCTCAGCTGGAATTTAGGTAAGGGCAAAAATCAACTAAGTGCACCTATCAGGTAAAAAGACAGAGAAAGAAAAGCCATGTCCATTTGCAAGCAATTTTTTGTGACTTCACTTGAAATTTCCCAGCATTTGGCATCCTACCGCATCCCCTGCCTCATTTTAAGTCAGTCTGTGCTCATGTTTTCCATCATCTGTCTTCATCTCTCATCTTGATGCAACAAATATGTACACTTGCGACTAAATACTTCAGTGGGACAGATTTCCAAGCTTGAAGTTAACTACCCAAATTTATCTATGCCTCTTGGATCATTTTATGTAAACAGATGATGGAAGAAATATGACTTTCTCTCCTCTTAGGCTGAGCACATTCTACTGCGACAACAGAGCACTGAGTATGCCAGATGTACATCAGTGCAAAAACGCACAAATACATCAATTGCCACTGCCTCCCACTACCTACATCCAGGCACACTTTGTAAGTATCTAAGTATTGATTCCCAGAATTTCTCCAAGGAACGCCAAAAATAATAAACAAAAAATAAATCAAAAGCAAAAGCCTCTTTCCATTATGTATTAAATATCCTTCCATGAAGTTAGAACAAATAGGAGATGTATATAGAGTGCAACGGAGACATAAATCTAGTGTCGTAGTAATCGATTTCTGCCTTGTACTTTTATTTCCAGTAAATAATGATCTTCAGATCTTTCATGGTGGCACTACTGTAAAGTCTGCTAAGGGAACACAGGCAGTGTTTCATCTTTGATATAACCAACAATAACGCCACTCTAAAATCATTACACTCACTTATTTCCTGTAGCACACTGGTAACAACATTTAGCAGGATCAAAGGAAATTTACAGAGGGTATCCCCTCCACTAACCTCCATCCAATCATGGATATGATCAATAACACATTTTGTATTGTTCAGCAGCGTGCAGAAGGTACAGATTTCTGCACAAAATGATGCAGCTGTACATTTCTAGTCACTCCAGTTTTCTAAAGATCACTACAAGCAGAAGTCATGCCTGGTTAGGTCAATTATATTTAGAGACACTTCTTGAATGTAAATTGAAAGCAGAAGAAACTTCCCCAACCAATCTTATTTTCACAAAAATATGCATGATCTTTGATTGCTAGTGCTGTGCAAAATCCTAGTGTTCTCTTCTGCATTCAGTCTGAAACAGGTTTTTTGATTTGGTGCATGATCAAATGAGCCCATCAAGTTATAAACTACAAATAAATTAATTAAGCAGCAACCATGGATTACTATTTATATCCTTCAAAAAAACCAAACACCAACACAAAAAGAAGGAGCCAGAAAGAAAAATTAAATTACTTTGAAGTCAGTATCATAATCACCACACTTTCCAATAGATCATTAAATACACACATTTCTTGACTTGGTACCAATTGAGAGCAAAATGTCAACATTACACACCAACAGGTTAATACAGCAAGTTAAAAGAAAAGTCCTGAACAATTTGCCTGTGATCTCATTGAATACAATCCAGGATAGCTGCTCATCATTCTAGCCACCATAAAAAACAGGTGAGTCCATCTCATCTAGCTCGACATGGTAAGAAAAGAAACATTTCTATTTAAGCCAGCCCACTTCAATGGTCAGTAGACCAGTAGAAAACAAGACAAGGCAAGGTTTGTAGGTGGAATAGTCTTTCTCATTGACTTTAATATACTCATTTCAGATTCTGATCAGACAAGGAAAAGGCACCCATCACTATTACTCTTCCCACTTAAAGCTCTCAATTGCCTAAAAAGACTATTTCAAGTTACAAAACTCATTTTGCCAGATCTGAAAAATTACTTGGGGGTTTACAGCGTCAGCATCCATCTCTGGACAGTTAATCTTTACCTGAACTTATCTCCTAAATAGAGATAACATACTAATAGAGATAATAGACACAATATCCTTGGCACCTAATTTGCCAATATTCTACTACTGCCATTTTGCTTTTTTCGTTTTGAGCATTAATTATGAAAACAACATGTAAACAGCTTAGTTTAAAAACTGACCAACTCATACAACAAGGATCAAACAGCTTTTCATACACAGGAGATTAGCTTCACTCAGATGCAGTAGGCTGTTGAAGAGGTACTGTTATCAGAGACATAATCCATCCTCTGGTACAACTAAGGAAATGCAGACATGCATAAAGCCAACTTTGAACATAAAGCACTGGAACAGAGCTGAGCTGTAATATCCAAGTATCCCACCTGAAGTCCTGGCTACACGCTCTCACCTGTTTAATGTGCTACGACTTTGGTTCCAAGGTGATTTCTCAAAGCAGCCCAGTGTTTTACACTTGTGCACTTTCACAGAAGAGAGGTTTGTCCTTTCCTTCTATTTCTTTGGCCAAGGCAACAGCTGTGGCAGGACAAAATGACAACTCTGGTGACAAGTCAATTTGTTCCTCCAAGTGCTTGTGAGTGTAGAAACAGCAACTGATGACCAGGTACACCCTGAGAAGTCCTACATTAAGAGAGATCAGCTCCCCTCTATTACATTAGTATTGTAGTGATGGGACCCATTACAAACCTTGGAGTTCCATGCCAGCTAATAATTCCTTTGACAATAATTGCCACAAACAGAATTTCTTTGTAGACTTTGGAGTTTTCCTCTGAAACACAAGAGACCTCAAGATGCGTAGCAATCCTGAGCCAAAAGAATTTAAACATTTCATCTTAAGGAGATGTTCTGAAGTTCCAGGCTAAAACAGTTTATAAAGGTCATAAAAAATTAACTTATCTTGCTGACCGAAGCTTTTTTTAATGCACTCCAAGTTACAAAGGAATCACAGCTGGACCCTTTAGGCCAATGGTATACTATATTTTTCTCACATTAGCAAGGATAGCAAATATCTACATTTGGATTTTGCCACAGCAGTTGGCTCTGATTCATTAGTCTTCATGACTGAATATAAAAGCACAGAGCTAGTTGGGTAGGTATATTTTGTACTTGTTTCACTGAATAACCTTGCAATTGTTTTCCACAAGAATTTAATAATTGCTGAGGCAAAAATCATAACTTAGGTTTAGTCAAGTTCTTTCTAAGCTCTTAGAAACAGTACTCTGATTCAACATGCTCAAGACCACTTTAAAAAGCTAGAAGGACAATACTTTGTGTGCAAGAAGAGACTTAGTTACAGGGGAGGCAACCTAATGAGCTGAACCAGCAGGTGCACTTGCATAGATCTATTAGATCCCACATGGTTAAGCTTATGGGGGTGATCTTCTAAAATTCGTTTTACTTTTTTGTGCTTTTCAAGATTCCCAACTTAGAGTAAACCTACTAGAGACGACATCCCTAAACTACATCATCATTTGTATGAGAAAATTTGAAAGCAAGTCAGGCCTTCCAAGGATGTCATTAAGGTTGTTCTTTGAAGTAAATTGAATTCTCCCCATTTGTATTAAGAATGAGATCCTTGGTACTTTATGATATTACATTACTGGGTAGAGTGGATAAAACCAGAGTTTTTTTCTACATTACCTTTTTAAGCTGAATTTTCCCCCCACTTTGATTAAAACAGATTCCCATTACCCACATTATTTATTATTATTCATCCAGACAAGGGTAACCATTTGCATCTTCCCTTCATCACAAAGATGACAACAGAAATCTGACATGGTCCTGATTTCCAAGTGCACTACAAAACTCTACATCAAGCTTTGCTTTCCTCCAAACAAAGCCTTTAATCTCTGTTGAGGAACAGAGGTCTTGTTGGCCATGAAAAAAGGTGCCACAGAAGATCTCTTATCAAAGTGCAGATGCCAAACTCTTGCCTTCTGAAACAGTAGTAGAAGAGGAGAGCGAGCTAGAAGGAGAAGCCTGAAAATGTATACGTATGGCCAGCTTCTGGAAGAATTTCAAAGCATTTTATAAGATTGTTTTTTCCATATGACCATCCCTGTGGCTGTACCCTCCCAGTAATCACAACAGTCATGTCCTTTGTACAAGTCAAAATTTATTCCATGGTCATAATTGCATACAAGACTACCAAAATGTGTAGATCTCTCAATTTCTGAAAGCACATTATAGAGCTAGGTGTGCTCAGATATCACCATTATTAACTACATCATTTGTTTAAACAATCCTAAAGCAACTGAAGTTTTATTTGTTCTTAAGTGGCCCTGTTAGCCATAAAATTTTGGAAGTTGTTCAACAATATTTTCTATAAAACAGAGAACCACACTTTTTGGAATAAACAAATAAAGTATTTCAAGGTAACTGCTTGATCTGAATGGGAACTAATTTAATTTTTTTTTAATTAAAACATGGACGCACTCTATTGGACCTGATTGTCCTAGTGTCAGCTGGGATAGAGATACTTTTCCTTCTAGTAGCTGGTACAGTAGCCATAACTGTATTTTGGATTTAATAGGAGAATAATGTTGATAACACACTGATGTGTTGGCTGTTGCTGAGCAGTGCTTATCCTAAATCAAGGACTTTTCAGTTTCCCATGCCCTGCCAGCGAGGAGGTGCACAAGAAGCCAGGAGGGAGCACAGGCAGAACAGTTGATCTGAACTGGCCAAAGGCTCTACCATAGGGTGTCATGCCCAGTGGGGAATTGGCTGAGGAGGGTTGATTGCTGCTCAGGGACGAGCTGGTCAGCAGGTGGTGAGCAACTGTGTTGTGCATCACTTGCACTTTCTTGGGTTTTATTCCTCTCTCTTTTTGTTAACTCCATTTTCATTAAAATTATATTTTAATTTATTTCATTTATTAAACTGCTTTTATCTCAACCTGCACCATGGGTGGTTGTGAGCGAGCAACTGAGTGGTACTTAGTTGATGACTGGAGTTAAACCTGACATGTTAGATTAAAACTGTGTTAAATAGTGGCCAGCAGTGATACTTAAGGGAAAAGGGTTACAAGCAGGATGATTATATGCCATATTAGGACTACAAATGGACTACAATCACAGTTTACAAGTGATACATCCTTTCTAGTTATTCAGCAATGAATTTTCTTTGTGAAGAATTTGACGGGACATTTCCAGCAAGCTTTAAATCTACAAGAAAGGAACTTGTGGACAGATAGAAAATGTAAAAGTTGAAATATTGCTCTTCATATAGACTGATAGTCTGCTTTTCTTTTTATCAACATCAAAAGTGCTTTGGGACCCCAACCCAAAGCGCTGAGTCCCTTCGTCAAGTGTGACGAAGCTGTTACCTGCATATTTCACAGATGGGGACTGTAGGACATAATTACACAGGAAATCACCGAAGTTTATACAAAAGGTCTATGGTAGACCTCTGACCTCAGTTGAATTTCAAGTTGAAGCTCTCCAGTGCCTTACCTGAAAGATTCCCCCATCCTCTCCCTGTAGCCATGATAACTAGGCCAAAAAGGCACAGAGATTTTCATCAGTCTAACAAGATCTTCAACTTGAAAGAGTTCAAGGAAACCAGTATATAACCCACCTATTTCTGCCAGACAAGAGACGTGAAGACAGTTCACTGCTACACACTATTATCATATCAATGTCACTCTCAATTCTACAACAGAATGAAGTGACAGACATTTATTGAGCTTTACTTTCCTGATCACTGGTTCTACAGTTATAGCAAGACAAACATCTCCCTAACGAAAACCAGACTCCATTGCAATGTAACTTTGCATCAATGTGAAGGAACATAACTGCCCTTATTTTTTACAGGTCCTGGCATTTGATATCTGAAACCTTTTCATATCATGAATCATCTATTGGTCCAAAGATTAACCTGTGCCCTCATTTTATTCCTCATTGATCAGGTCACATCCCTCTTGCAGATGCAATCTCTGCCAACTACAGTAACTACTTCAGTAAGGTAAGAACTTAAGGTTAAAATGCTTATAATAAAACTGAAGATGAAGAGAATAAGCAACTGATATCACGACCCACCTGCTCAAGAATATCTAGTTAACTTTCCAAGTTCCATCATAAATGACGCCAATCAAAACAGTAAGTTGCATAGGCTCCAATTCAGCCAAGCACTTTGGCAAGTGTGGACTCAAAATACACAATTAATCCATCAAAACTCTTAATTTGTACTTAATGGAGGAAAATGAATAAGTCCTATTGACTTCCATAAATATGAGTAAAGGATAATTAAATCAAAGGGAGCTGATGTATCAAGGTCATACTGTGGAATCCCTGACCTTTCAGAATGTTTTCAGCACATTTCACAGTGAAAATGCTCACAGAAGGAAAATGTAGGTGGCTAACAGTAGTGGCACTTTAAGCCTGCATAGTAGCTGCCCAATAAATGGCTTAGGAAACAGTTATTAAAATGCACGACTGCCCATGGGGCAGCAGGAAAACATCACACACATTACACAAAGTTATCCATTGCACAAACTTGGAAAAAGTCAGGTAAAAAGCTTCAAGTGATTTGGAAATTCACTCTTCAGTGCATTATCAAGTTTAAAAAAGTCTGTTGTCATTTTATAGTTCTAAGTATATGCCATACTCTGGGTTGGATCTTATTTTTATCTTATTCAACTGTTAGTGTCTTAGGTGTATAAAGTTATTTTTATGCTTCTTTAAATAATAATAATAATAATGATAATAGTAATAATATATTTTATGTACCCATAACTCAGATTAACAGTCCTTACTTAAAAGAAAAGACTTTGAAGTCATTTAGAGCTCTGTAGGCATGACATGTAGTCTTGACAAGTGCCCTGTATGTTTTAAATGAAGGTAACTATTGTTTAAGCCTTGAAAGCAGGTATGCTCCTGGATGCTTATCATTTCAAAGTATAGTTTCAAACAGCATTTTAAAAGTCCTTAGGGACCTTCCAAAACTTAGATCTGATCATAAATACATTTTTTCACTCATGAGTCCCTCTCTACAACAGATCTTTTCATCTTTCCAAGGGATCTCATCAGTGATAATTGAGAATAGATTTCAGGTCTCCTAGTGAAATCTGGCCTTATGTTCCTCCTCAACACTTACAGTAGTACTCATGTTCTGCTTTCCCAGTTTTTTCCAGCAAACAGACCCTCAATACCATGGGCCTTGTCCAGCATTCAGCTTTCAAATCAAAACATAAGATCTGTATGAACAAATTAGAAGGATCCTACAAAGAAAAAATTGGTATCAGCTAGTCTGATACAGAATTCTTATTCTGATAGAGAATGTAATTGTAACTGAATGCTGTAAGTAAATATTACCATTTAGCACCATAATGATACAGGAAGAGAGAATTCTAAATACCTGAGATGTATCACATAAGATTTATAAGACTGGGAGAAGTCCAAATGTCCAAGGTTTCCAGAGACAATTTTGACCACAGAGCTTAGCATCCAGACCTTATGTTAGCTGACAAGCCTGCAATTAGCTAGAGTCTAGTCCTTGTTTTATTATTCCATCTTTAAAATGGGAATTTGCCTTTTCCACCATCAGGGGTTTTCCTCAGTTACCACAGTCTGTCCAACATTTCAGACAATAGCTGCGGGGACATCAACCAGCTCTCTCAGCATCCACAGGCACATCCTAACCCATCCATTCCCAGAAATTTGTCTACATCAAATATGGTAGCCTGACTCGCTCTCTTTGGGTCTTAAACTCTACCAATTCATGACACTGCAGTCAGCACAGTCACTGGCTACCATAGCCCCTACCAGGTCTTGGTTATTGTTACAAAATAGATTCAGCAGACGCCCTTCTTCGATGAAGAGGAGTTGAAGAAAATCGAGGTTTGATTTCTTGGTAGTTTGTGGCTGATCCAAGAAAACTGTGTGCTGCTTGTTTGGAAACAATGGCAAAATTAAACTAAAGATTAAGTTGCTAAGAATTATATGCCTACTGTTAAATTATAAATTACATCAGTAATCAAGTGTTAGGTTTTAATGCAGTGGTAGGTTTTTGTCCAAGATAAGATTTCTGCACAAGTGAGTAAAGGCAAAAAAGCCTAATTTCTGATGCTAAAGGAAAGTAGGTTTAATAGGTTATTACACATGCTGCCACTTACTATGTAGCCCACAGTTTTCAGTTGAAACTTAGACTGAAACTGTATCACCAATGGAACTGTAGATTTTCTTGTTGACCTCAAGAGTTATTGCTTGCACTCTTATTATCACAACCTGGAGTCCTGCAAATCTAGGAGGCAGATCCTTGCCAAGTACAAGCCTGCACTCATGCAAGGAATTCCTGTAGGGTACCCCCAGGCTGCATCTGCTGAGAAAAAGGGATGAGCTCCAAACCTTAACTGAAGTTGGGGGGCTACAGTGAATGCATGAGACCCTCACTTATTCAGGTACACAAAAAACTCCCATCTCAATCCAGTTGAAACACAAATGCTGTGAAAAGACTTTATTGGTTAACTAGAAACTCAGCATCTCTCCAACAAACTTCAGGCTCACAAAGCAACCAAAATTTCAGCAGAGATTATGAGGAACAGTGTCTATGATTCTCCACCATGAAGAACTTAGGAAGAGCCATCTGTAATAAATACATGGAGGCGCAATACCCAACAGCCTGGCTCCAGGAGAAAGCCCTGCAGGGGAATTTGTACAGTGTTGAACATAAATGCATTTGCATGTTCAAACAGAATGTATTTTATTGCCTTCTAGTCCCTTAACTTTGTTGACCTGGTCCAGGCTCTGAATGCTCCCACGGAAGGTGGCCTATTTTCAAAAAGGGTACCAAACTACTTAATCTTTTTCTTTCCATTTGTATTTTTATTCCATGATCATCTTTTCTTTGCCTTGTTTCATTACTCCTCTATCCTACTAGCCTCACTGCTTATCTAAGGGAAAACTAAAAACCTCCAACAATTCCATCTCAGCTCCTCACAGACAGTGTATAAATAGCACTGGTGTATACTGGTTTGCCCAAACACGAGAAGGTCAGAAAAAAACATTTTCTTTTGAGATGAAAAAAAGGAGGCAAAATCTAAGAATTTTAATAACAGTCTTGACATGAGAGCAACATAATACCAGCCTGAATTACACTTGGTACCAGACTCTCATTGGAAACCCTAGATTGCTTTGTTCCTGTCCCTGACATAATATTCAAGACTGGGTTTATATTTGCACGGAATGGGGCTGTTCACTAGAGTCCATGCAAATCAAACACTTGATTTATGCATCATTCCACTGGAGGGTGTAACATTAAATTTAATTTTGTAAGAAAAGCCTGAAGTGCCTCTACGCCTGGGGCTGACATTGTGAACTAGGGAGAAAGGTGCACAAGAATTCATTACTGTTTCCAATATGCGAAATGCAGCATTTGAATGAAACATTTGTCTCTTGTCAAAAGGGAGTAATGTCTGTTCTTTGTAAAAAATATTTCTCCCCCCACTTTGATTTTATCGCCAATTCAGCATATTGGGAGCTGAGGTTACAAGTGTAGTTCAGACTTGCAATGGTGGTGCGATGAATTACACAGTGAAATGAGACATTGGTTGGGTTGAAGTACAGTTACAGAGTAGAGATGATGGCGGGTCTGAATGCCTCCAGATAGCAGCATTTAATTAGAACAATTTAGAATAGTGCTGTTTTTTCCTGAGCTTATTCACTTTTCACAGAAAAGTCTTCTGTTGCCTTGATAGACTGTTTTTGGTTACCTAAACCTCGTCCTAGTGTTTAGTTCTGAAAACAAGCTTGAAAACACCAGGCAAAAGTTTTCCAAACTTCATGTCAATGCATATTCAAGTTAAACTTCTCAAACACTATTAAAGGGTTTCCAGTCTGCCTCTCAGCCTAGACAAGGTATCATCAGATGAGCTTCAGTGAGAACAAGCCTTTCCAGTTAAGTAGCCTTTTTCAGTTGCAGATCATTAGGAAGTGTGTCATCCTCCCCCAAAACCTTCCCATATTTCAGATATGGATAAAACAATACAGAGTTGAAGAGAAAAAGGTTGGAAGCAGAGCAAGAACTAAGCATGGTCAGCACAGAAGTTCTTGCTACACCACGGCACTCTTGGGTGCCACTCCCATCAAGGAGAGCAACAGTAATCCTTCCTTTCCATCCCCATTTTTTTTCCCTCCTTTCCCCCCACTCTGCTCTCTAGCAAGCTGAGCTAGGGCATCAGTTGTCCTAGCTGGGCATCACCCAGCCCCGAAAGCAGGAATTCTATTGCTACCAGAAAACCTGAATTCTAGCATCCAGTGGACATCATTACTACTCCAATAGAAATAATTGGTCTCTTTTCTGTTTTCTATTTCATCATACCAGTGGAATAATTTCTTGTAAGACTTTTGGTACAGTCTGTATCAAGTGGTATTAGACAAAGCCCCTGAGCCATTTATAATCATCTGGTCCAACAGAAGGGAAAGGCAATGGTACGAGGTAAATTAGCCAAGTGCTTTGGCCAGTACTGAGCAGTGCTGGAATTTAATTGTATTTGAATGAAGATTTGTATGGCAATGCAATTCTTATTTGATTTGCACGCTCTGCTAAACTCAGAAAAATCATCCCTTGCCGTCTATTCCTAAGCCCCACCCGCTATCCTACAGCGGTAAGTAAGAGCACATAAGAAAGTTAGGTTTTCTCTGAAAGAACTGGACACTGGTCCTCTGCTAGAACACAAGTAACTTTAATGTAGTTTTCTCTTTATTTTCATGAAGCAGGATGTAAACTTACGTATCGAAATATGTTTCAAAATTATTGTTATGTGTCATAGCTAAGTAAAACTTAATATTTGCAAAGTGGTTTGAAAAGTGCATGGAGTTTTGGCATGTTTTCTCTTCTTGAAAACAATTACAGAAAAAGCTTTTGAACCGTTTCTTTTCTGCGCTGAAACAATGTTTTGCTTCAAAAATAATTAATATTTAAAGAAGTTAAGAAAAATTAAATATTTCAGAGTCACAGGCAATATTTAATATTTCCCACAGTTCACTGTGGTTTAGTTCTCTGTTTCAGTAAGGGCATTTGTACTCTGGGGTCAAACCCAGAGAATTTTCTGATTTTTCAGTTCAGCTAGCAAACCCAAGCTCCTCCACCCACTCACACAGCCCTACAGCCATGACACCCCTGCCCATTCTGTCCTGCAAAATCAGGCTTTCAAGGTCACTCCAGAGCATTCATGTCCCACGAGGCCAAGCTTCTGCATAAGTTGTTCAGCTTGCCAAACCTTGATAGACTCTTGATCTGAAATCTTGAAGCTATTTTCTTTGTTCAGCTAATGAACAGTATGGTGATGAATACACATAAGGCAAAATTGATCCACTTAATTCATCATTTGTACATATGTATGGATTTAAGCCCTTTTAAATGGATTCTGGGATTAAACACCTATGCCTACATTCACGAGCTGTTAAAAAATACCTAAGGGCATTGCGGTAAGTTTTGTACCTTAATTTCTGAAATTAAAAGACTGACCCCACATTTAGCATTTGCAGTTTTTAGAAAACAAGGTGCATTTTGCTTGCTTGTTAATTACTGCCCATGCAGAGCTTTACTGCAGCTGTATGGCTCTGTTTCCTCTGGTCCCTGCACCCAACCTCATTGTAAGAAGCACAAAAAAATAAAGAAAAAGAAAGAATCAAGGCAGGAACATGTTAGCTATAAACATGAGCCAAAATACTGAAAAAGCAAGAGTAGAATGGCAACCCTTGGGGTGTAAATTTCATTCCTAGCTCTGTGTACCATTAACCCTGATTGTCTTTACAACAGTCCTCAATGTCATACCTTCAAATGGCCTTTCCTGTATCACTGACCTTGCTCAGAAACAGCTTTAAGTCAACTTCAGGCAAAGGAAGTCCTTATACTACTGGAAATAGAATTCAAAAAGGAAGGCCGTAACAGGTACCTCAATTATCTGTCTTTTGTTTAGAAGACACCAATTTCCACAAATCACTAGTCCCCTGGTGATTTTAAATTTTTCAGTTTACTGAAAAATTTAAATTTATCCCATACTACTATTTGTTCAGTTCCACATAGCAAATTTTTCAGTTTACTGAAAAATTGGGATTATTTTCCCCCCTGCTTAAGTTGAAGAATTTAAACTGACCAAACTCTGATTTTGGACTTGTTTTTTTGATTGTCACAACTCTGCAGAAACTGACTGAAACTAGCCCAGTCTCAGTCAGGTTTCAGACTGAGACACATCATACCAGTTGCTTCTATGAGAACAAAAAATGATTTGGTAGCACCATATAGGGCCAGGTCAGACATTGAAAGAACTCATGATTTTCAACATTTGCTACTCATAGGATTTGCCTTGTCTTTGTCACTCCAGTAAACTGTTCCTCTCTGCTAACTAGAATCATTACGAGAGGGTTTTAAAGCCATTTTTCCTTACAATCTATAGCATTAATAGTCATGCAAAGCAAAAGCTTGGACACCTGCTCCCCTTCTAGGAAGCCAAATAGCTACTGTGTTAACAGCAGGTCAATATCAAACCTTGCAGTTTGTTTCTCAACCAACACAGGATATTCAAGCATCTGGAGGAGATGCACATGACAGACAAGCTGAACCCACATCAAATGATTCCCGAGTTATTTATTTATATGTTCCACAAAGGCAACAGACATGACTACCGTCTGAAGCATACTTAATTGAGGAAAATGTTTTGATTTTAAACAGCATGAGTGAGAAAATCTAACACAGTTTTGGTAAATTGCTACTAGAGCTATTTTATCCCATACTACTATTTGTTCAGTTCCACATAGCAACTTTCTCCCCTGTGATCCAGGTCTGTGTTTCTGTTCCCTGCTGAAAATTTTACCTGCCATGGCTTGTTCTTCCTGCCAGGTCACTAGTAGTGTAAATGTGTCAGAGCCAAGACTCAACCCCAACGGATCCTGCTGGAAACTCGTTCACTGCTCAGGAATGAGCAGTTGCCCAGAAATAGCTTCTGAGACTTAATCATAGCAGTGTTTCAAGCAATACCAAGTGCTGCACTAACTTTGCATTATCCTAGTTTCTCCATAGTCTCACAGTAAGCATACATTTCAAGATTACTATCAAACAAGTCCTCAGTCAATTCTTGTACAGTTCTTGAAAAACAAATTATCAGAACTTTGAGACCCCCTACCCTACCACTGCAGAAGCATCCACCTTAATGTTGCTGTTTGACAACATTTACACTGCTGGAATGGAAAGCCAGATCAACATCACATGATGACCATCTGACCTTTACTGCAAATACAGAATAGAGACTTTGCCTGATAAGGTTGACTTTCTTATCTCTGGTTTTATTCTCCCTCCCGCAACAGACCAATACTATTCCTGAGATATCTTTCATTCCTACCATAATTAAAAAGATGTGTTTACTAACCTGAAGTATGCCAGTCACATGTTTTTCCTTGTACCTTTTTGCTTCTATACCAAATTTCTATTATCCTTATCTTCTGATTTGTATTAATTACCACCAACTTTCTTTTCTTCCATGTGATGTCCATGTTTCTCTACCTGCTTTCAAGGTCCTTTTCTAAACCAGACTAATTTCTCAATTAGGATGGTCCCCTTCCTCTCCCAAATTGCTGGTGAAGAGAGAGTTGACAACTCAGTAAAGGGCCATTAAGCAGTTTAATAGTTTAAGGTATTTTCGTTGTCTTTCAAGTTTGCCACTGGGCTATGGGTTTTAGACCCAGCAGGCTTAGATACTCTTGCCACATACCTGTCACGCACTAGTCAAGCTCCGTTTTACCCTTGGGTAAGAGCCATAAGGAGTTGAAAGTAGAAATTCCCAGTAAGCAACAGCACAAGGAAGAAGTCTCCTGGTTTCTAGCTGAAATCAGTTCACAGTTTATATCCATGAGTTTGTGCTGACAGTAGCCTCTTTTGCAGAAATTTACTCTCCTGACAGATTTATAGGAAACAATGATATCACCTCTGAATACTGCTAGGCTAAGCAAGCCATGTTCTTTCAGTTCTGGGATGATAGTCAGATCAGTCCTTTAATTATTTCCAGGCATCTTTTTTGCACTCGATTCACTGAGAGTTCATCTTTTCTGCACTATATCTGAACAGTATTGTGTGTCTGCTTGATGTTTCCCCAATGCCGATCACCTCAGCCCTCCACAAATTGACATCTATCTTGGCTAAAGCAATACTTATTTTTCCTACAGCCATCTCACTTTAGTTATCCCAGAGCCATCCATTCTATCATTCATTCCCCTCCTTTATTGTCAGCCATCCACGAATTATATTTTCTCATCTTGTTATAGGTGAGCTCGATATACAAGGCACTAGGTACATTTTGTGCTCTTTTGGAGCCATTTGTTGTTGGTTTTTTTATTCCAAACTTCAGTACCTTCCTCTTCTGCTTTGTGACATCCCAGTTCTTCTGCCAACTCCCATATTCTTCTATCTTTAGCACAAGTGAATGTGCTTTAAATGTCACTGATGAAAATTTGAGCAAGAGCCATCAAAGACCAATCCTAGACAGGAAAAACCTTTAGCAACCTTCCTCCAGGCTTTGTGGTTGCCCTGCCTTTCATCAGTGGCACATAACTGCTTCTTTAGACTCTTTGCATTTCGATTAACCCCTGTTGGTGTCTGTTTTCACTAATCATTTCCCGTATGGGAAGCCTGCTGGACATGCTGCACCTGCTAAATAGTGAACCTGTCCTATTAAAAACAGGTGCCAGCTTAGTCTGTCACAAATCATCTTTAATAAATAAATAATCAACTTTGATCTCATTCAGCATTTTCATGCCATCTTCAATTAATTTTATATCAACTGCTTAGACTGTTGTAATTGAGGACAATGTAATTTAAGCTGCTTACAACAAAGCAGAAAACACAGACATTACATCTACTGCTATCCAATCATGTAGTACTAAGGCAGAAAAATAACCACATCACCTTTACCGAATCAACTATCTCCTATCAGAATAAAGTCAAATATATGATTGTCTCACCCTCAGTGAATTGTCTGGGAACTACGCCTCCATGCTCACTTAGAAATGGCATCAATATTTTACCACTTCATGGCTTATTTCAAAATATGAAATTACCAACAACATTATTCCCACTGGAACTTCTTGTAAGAATGAGGCTTTAAAGGAGTTGTTGATTTTGCGTGATTCTTGTGTCTCTTCTTTATCTATATATTTTATCTACATATGCCCTATAATGATATTTGAATCATCTACTCTCTAACTAAAATATCTCAAATAGGAGAAAAGGAGGAAGATAGAGATGCATAATGCAAGATAACAATCTTCCTGTTCCTTGCCTGATACTTGCAAAGATACTGTTCAAAACAGATACAGATATTCACAAAACTATTCTAGGAATTATGGTTTTCAAAATATACAAGCGATACAGGACTAAGAGGAATTAGCAGCAGGGTAAGACAGAATGAGGAGCAAAATAATCACCTACCAAGATAACATATGAGGTTTGGTTAGATTTTTGGCTCTTGATCAAACCTAAAAAGTTCAGAAACTGAAGCATGACAAACTCGTGCTATGGATGAAATCTGCATTTTTAGCAGCAAGACCAAGTACCTCTAAACCCACTCCCTTTTAAACAGAAGAGTGCCATGTTCTTAAATGAAAGTTAGGCTGTTTTAAGAAGAGAAACTGCAAAGCAACATAACCACCTTGGGCTTGATGTAGGATTTATCAGTGTGCCTGAAGTGAAGGCCACACTCTTGCAACCGCCAAAGGCTTTAGGTTTTCGCTTTAGTAGCTTAGTTTGATCAAATGCCTCCTGAACGAAAAAAAAAGTGAGAGTTTTCATTTCTAGATCTCTCACTTGCAACAGCCCCTTACTGGTTATTTTTTGTAGCTAATAGACTAGCCATGCCAGACTAGTAGTAAACACAGTTTATCAAAACAGGACATCAAAAGCCACTAACAATCCTAAGAAAACTGTTGGTTCCCAAGACAAGAAAGTAAGAGGAAGAGGTATTAAACAACAAAAGTCTAAGGATTAGGTAGACCACTAGTGAAAATTGACTCCTCTCCAAGTTTTTCATTTGCCAGCTCTTTACAAATGGAGTTGGAGCCATGGTTTTTATTTTTACTGAAGATAGCAGCACAAAACAAATCTATCCAGAAAGGCAGTAACAATGCCAACCATACATGCCAGATCTCTCTATAATGCTTTATTTACAAGACCACAGCAGAAGAAAAAGAACAGCCTCAGCCTGATACATATACACATGAGAACTTCCTGTTGTATTCCGAACTAAACATTTAGTAAGTTTACCTTGCACAACTTTGCAGTCTACATTCAAGTTCTCATCATATCACTAAGACAGTGGGGAACTTGACCTCTTATATTCACAACCTTCACTTTGATTTTTTTCAGCAGTGGAGATGGTGACCAACTGAAGAATTTCTTCAGTTTTGTACCACTAAGGATTTGCAAAGTACATATGACCTCAGTATATTTTATTTTTTTATTGCTAGGTGATTGCATAAGCAAAGACAGTCTCACACCTAAAAATGCCTAAGCAATCAAGGTCAAAACTGAGTACACTACAGCACCCTCTGCTTTATGAGGGACATCTTTCAAGTGCCTGTCTCTCACACAGGTTTAAGATAGACCCTTAAATTTCCATTACCAGAGTTTTCTCCCTCATCACTCCCTATCCCAAGAATTCACTGCGTTTACACTGGTCAATAATGCACTGGAGCTCATTATATGAATGTTGATTTCAATAAGGAAATCAATAGGCATGAGGTAGCAGCATTTCCCAAATGTTTTCAAAATTACTATAATTGAGACTTAGTTTTCACTCTTGTGCAGGGATTGCTGATATCCAAATTTCTGCTTATGAGTTCCATGCCCCATTTGGACACTTGTGCAGCTTTTTAGGGGCTGTGCTTGCTTCCTTATGAAGTCTACCACAGATCATGTCTCCTTTTTGTAAGAAAGTGCATCCTGTGAGAAGTGCCCATGTAAGTCCTACTAACTCTACTTATTGGTAGAGGAAAAGCAGTAATACTTGAATGTACTTGAAACATTTATTGGGCTATTTGAGTTCTCCTTCACAAGACACTCATATATTAAAGTAGATGCAAAGCCTGATATTCGTTTTGAACCACATTTCATGGAAATAAGATCCTTTGGAAAACAAAACAAAACAAATCAGTTTTTTCTTAAGCTGACTTAAGCTTAAGCTTTTCTTAAGCTGAGTCCAACTGCAGCTCCAAATCTTAAATATGTGGTCATCCAGAGTATCATGGGGAAGTAAATATGAAGAGTAAGATCTTCCTGAAGTTTTCCAGCATGCCAACATATTATTATTCTGAGATAGAAGGTATCCCATACAGAACTGTCATATTTTCTTTAGCAGCATTAGGAACGGACAAAAGCTAAATACCCTTTTCAATAGTTTGATTGCAGTATAGAAACTTGTATTTCACCCTCTTTTTATCACCATCCGCAAGTCATTTAGCTTGGGTTTGAGCAGAAGGAGGCAGTTAATCTCTGTGCTTCCAAGTTTTTTAAAAATGCACATAGATTTACATATTGGAACTCTGAAACATTGCAATTCCTTAACAAATAAAGAATCATTGAGCAAAAAAAGAAAGAAAAGGATGTGCATGCTTATTAAAGCTTCCATCCATCACAGACCTTCACACATGATAAAATCCAGGATTTATGTGTAAGATTTTAATGAAGAAAATATTGTTGAAAATACAAAGTTTTTAGCAACCCAGAGGCTCCATGCCCTCTCCTCTAAGGAAATGGTATGGAAGCTGAGGACACTCAGCATTTTGCTGAATCAAGGCTCCAGTATACACCGAAATACTATGCTCCTGTGATACTTGAAAACTTTGGACATGTTTCTATGAGGACTACCAAATGGTGGCAAAGCAGTTAATACCATTTTTTTTGAGGGACAACTGAGTCATTTTTTTATTCATTTACTCCCCCTGTAGATCAGTATGTAGGACATTTCCCAAAGACTTTTTCAATATAACAAGAACGTGATATTTGAGGAGTAAATTGTGAGGGACCAGCATTGCTCCAGTGAAGATTCAAGTGAAGGGCATAGGTTAAAGAAAAACTGCTCCAAGGGTTATTTGTATTTACTACCTGCTCTGATAAGCACTGACAGGATGAGTCCTCGGAAGACATTTTACACATTTTCTTATTCCAACCTATCCAACATGCTGGATCCCCCAGAACACCCAATGTGCTAAGAGGAAAGGCTCAACATTCACACTGTCTCAGGATGATGAACTAAATCACAACCTGGTTTCTAAATCACTACCCACACCTACAAGAGGATGGGTTAGGCAAACTCTGCCTGAATCATACTTAGTTCAACTTTGTGTAGAAGCTGAGTAAGGAAGTGATATGCCAGCTTCACAGGTCCTAATATTTTCTACAACATTTTTCCTAGTGTGCAAGTCACTCATGGTTCATGAGGACAAGTCATGAGGACAAGTGCCCAAATCTTGAGACTGCGTGACAAGAAAAGTGAATTAGTCCCAACAGAACCTCTGTCATTTACAAAGCTGCATTTTTCCAGTGTTCAAGTTTTTTCATCTATATTGTGGACATAGTTTCATTAGCTAAAGGATATTTATAAATGAAACTATCAATTTTTCCCAATCTCAAATCTCCTGAAACCTTAGGTCTAACACTGACTCTCTGTGCAAAGGCTGAGCTTCTTCACTACTGTAAAGTTGCTGGAAATAAGGGTGCCTTATGCAAAGGATTTGAATCCCGTTCAATAATGAAATTCAATGCAGTATTAACAATCTCACTGGTCCTTTCCAGTGTAAATATACAGGTATGCTGCTGCAAAACCAGCAATTTTGTCTATTGAACTCTTACCCTTGAACCAAATTATAACGAACACAGGCATTATGCCCACAGACCCAGCCTGCAAACAATAGGAACATTAAGCTAACTCTTTGAGATTTATGACAGACCTATCTGCCTTCTACATACATTTTATAGGCATTTGCAATAAATTAACTAGTGGAGGCCAGCTCAGTGGCACAGAGACAGTATCATGCATAGCCAAGTAGTAGAACTGGGTATATTACAGGACTGGTCATGGTTCAGTGAAATGATAAGGGCTGGAGCTTCAACTGCACAACTAGCCAGGAGTGGGGCAACCACGGGGCAGCAACATCTGCTGAGTGCTCTCTGACTACATTGATAATACCATCAAAGATACTTCTTTCACGAGCAGCCTCAGGAAATAAAGATGAGGAGCAATGCTAGAATCCTACATTACTAAGTACAGTGACATTATTCTCCCAAAGACCACTTTGTCTGGGCAAGGTTAAATGATTCAATTTAGAATTTGAAGCTTTTGTTCCAATTTTGATCATTTCAAGGTTGGGAAACACAGTAATACTAACTCAATTCAAGGGATAATAAATATTTGGTTTGTAGGAAGAAAAGACTATTGAGTTTTGAGTCATGCTATAGCCTAAAGATTTTTCCTTTTGAGCTCAACCCAAAAATAGAGTTCCTAGGACAAATCTTGAATTGTTAAGACATGAAAATCCCAGCAAATAAAAATTTTGCCCAATTATCTAGGGCTACAGGAATTAACCCACTTAGGTTTTGTGTCTATTTCCTCTGTAATCTTGACAATTGAATGTAGTGTGTGTTATTTCTACTTTACAACCATAGCTAGGAGTTCTGCTCTTGCAGGAAAACCACGTAGCTTCATCATGATCTCCTAGGCCAACAGCACAGCAGCAATCTTGTGGGGAGAAAGGATGACTAGGACGAGGTTCAATGTTGAAGTAATTAAATGAAGTAATATGGTTTCGTTCACTGTGGAACAACTGTACTCTGAAATTGTCATTACAATGGTCTGCTACACATTACACAAACCTTCTATTTTCAGCCTTTCCGCTTTCCCTTATTCCTTCAGATTATTTTTTTAATCCCCTTGCATTGGCCTCCAGAGCCTGTTTGGAGCAATATTGTGAAGCAAATGACCAGACATAATGACTTTCCAAGGTCCTTGTGATTCCTTATTAACATTCAGTTAGCATAAGTCCTGACTTTATTATTGACTACATTGAATACACAATACACTGACCTCTGCCATCTGCAACTAAATCTCTTCCTGCAGATCTATCAAAGTGATTTCATACACAGAGGAAGTAGAAGAAAACAAAGCAGTAGCTACTTATCTTTTTTTGTTCTGAGAAACTTTAACACTCTGTGGGAAAGACTACTTCCCCTCATGGTGTTTTCCATTAGTATTCCACGCTTTTATTGCTGTTGCTAAACAGTGAAGTGTTATCTCAAAAATTCAGGGAAGAGCAGAAGTACCATACAAAATCTCTCATTTTTAATTTAATCTTGGTAGAAGCAAAGTAGTGACTGAGAAAGTCAGCAAAACTTTGTTTTAAATACAAGCCTTCAAGTTGCTTGTGGAAAAAAGTTTTTAAGTTACTAAAATATTGAACCATTTTCAGGTACCAAGCAAGGGTCACAACAAATTGCATGACAACAAATAATATCTATTTCACAAAATATCCAGGGAATTTTTTTTCTACTTCTAATGCTCATAAAGTATATTTTTTTATTCCTAAGGGAAAATTGGTGCACAAAGAACATCACTTTAAGGAGTAAACAAGATCATTTCTGTGGTAAACTCATGTGCAAAGCATGTTTAAGCCATGTTAGAGAACTTGTTATGAACCACAGGTAAGCATTTCATATCACTAAATGCAGTAAAAATCTTCAGCTTAAGCAGCTGAAAACTCAGACAAGACATCAGAAAGCCAGAGGTGCACGCTCCAAAAGTTTTCCAGTGCAGAGCTACCAAGGGTACGTTGTTGAAATTTTATGAAGACACAGAATTTGGCAACATTTTTGCCGGAAAAGCTGGGGAAATACCTTCTCACATACACACTAACCTGAAGGGTTAATCCTCTATTTTGAGGAAGTCAGAAGTCATCTCACTCTGCTTGCTTGGTTCACAAGCAATCCCCTCCAAGACCTACAAAATCAGACACGGTAGATGTCCAGGCCTCATCTCTACTATCATCTAATCAGGTAGCTAAGCCTACTCCTTGAAGAGCTCATGTTTAAGCAAAGCCATATCTTTGCTTCCAGGTAACGCATGGATCTCAGGAATTAGGTCTTGTTCTCCCCAGGCTTCGTAGAAACTTAGAAAAAGAAAAATAAAAAATCCTTTACAAATCTCCATTAACTATCCTAGAGGGGAAACTTGTATTTCATTGACTGTAGTTTATGCAAATAGGATCAGAGGAATTAACATATTGGAAGGAGCTGACATTTGTCCTGATATATTGAATCGTTAGCATGACAGAATCACTTAAGCTGGATCCACTAACATCAGGTTTCCTCTCATTATTGACCCCTGCAGAGTAGGCCTGACAAGTGGAACTGCTGCAAAGTTCATTAATAATGTGAAATAAATCAATTGTTCGGGAAATACTGAAAACGGATGACACTGAACTCAGACTTTTTGCAAATTCAGCACATACCAGTTTCCATCAAGGACACTAGTTATAACAACGTCCTTTTCTGACCTATCTTCAGGAGCTATGCTTTACTCCTAGGCAAGCTCATAGAGATACTGGGAATGGTGCCATTACTGGAGTAATGCCCTTCACTAGAAAATGAAAAGCAATATTACCCTATAGACAGCAACACAGATAGCTGTAGACATTTTAGCTTACTGATTGACACCCTCAGTGTAAATTAGAGGCAGGACACACATTCCAGTACCAGGCCTTATTTTCATCTGAAGGTGCAGGGAAATACACCTTCTGACTGACTGGCCAGGCTGCTTTCTCTAACATGAACACTATCCAAGCTAACAAACACACTCTTTGCCTTATAACTTTCAGAGGTAAAAAAACTCATGCTCAAATAAAAGTTATAAGAAATAGACATATTGAAGAGAAAGCTGAAAATCAAGTTCCCTTGCTTGTGTTACTACCAGAATTTAGAGGGTCAAATGCTGTGACATTTCCTACCGTCAAGTGAAAAATGCAAAGCAAGTAATTGATTTGATTAATGTTGCTTTTTGTGGCTCACAAAATGCCCATGAACAGATTGAGATTTTCATTAATATATTCATGGTTCAAGTTTAGTCCGGTTTTGGATAATTTTTTCAACCACTTTATGGAGATGTTTAATTTATTCTGCAAGAACACAAGTTTGTAGGAAATATTTGGCACATGGTAATTAAAGCAGAATGCATCTGAAAAAAGCTATTTGTGCATGTCACATGGCATTACTCAGCCTTCAATAAGGTGAGTTTAACTCAGGCAAAGTAGAAGAGTACAGAAAAATCTAAGTTACGTGAGATCCTGATTAGATGCAGTTGCAGAACAGAGTCAGAAAACAATAAGAACCCAAGAACTCCAGCTTGTTCCTTTCAATGCAAATGCAGACTTACTAAAAAACCCTAATTTCTCAGAACAAGTACAGGTATTTTGGGGTAATTATAACAAATTTTCCTATAGCACATTTACGATCAGTCTTAAAATCACTGAAATTTTTGCATAAGATTCAACTGTGGATCTTTTCAGAAGAGGAGTCAATAACAACAATCATGTAAAATTTACTATGTGAGGACTGAAAAACCACAAGATTCAATCATAAGTAGCCATGAAAGAAATGCTTTTAAATTCTATTTTAAAAATTAATTTTCCCAATTATGCATGATGACAAATCAAGGCTATGGCCAAAACCTGCCCACCAACTAAAATTTTAGGTTTAGGATTAGATTGCATTCCTTTCCACCTTCTGAGCTCCTACAGAGCTTAGAATGTGTGCTAAGCTGAGCTAGTACAATTCCTCTGCAGAAGCTGGAACAAAAGAAATGTGTGCAAAATATTTAAAAGTGTGTCTTAAAGTGCAATATAAACTCTTTTTTTCAGGAATCCAAGTTTTAATTTAAATCATTCAGACTCCAAATAGTGTGTGCAGTGGACTTGCATCGACTAAGGAATCAGCATACTGGTGATCACATTTTCAAGATTACACTGGGCTCTTGGAAAGCTCTGTTTGCCTTTTTTTTTTCTTTTTTTAAGAGCTGATCTTCTGCAAAGATTAGTCCCTGCAAACTGCTGCATCAGGAAGACAGTTGCCAGCAGGTCAAGAGATGTAACTCCCCTTGATTCAGCCTCTGCGAGAGGCATCTCGAGTGTCGGGTTCAGTGCTGGGCTCCCAGTATAAAACATATATCCACTTACTGCAGTGAGCCCAGCAAAGGCTTGCAGGGTAATGAAAGGACAGCTCACATGAAGAGAATCTGAGAACTGGAACTTTTCAGCTGGGAAGGGGAAAAGGGTGTGAAGCCAGGCTGCTCCTAGTGGTGCCCAGCGACCGGACAAGAGGCAACTGGTACTAATGAAATAGAAGCAAATTTCTTATTAAACTAAGAAAAATCTTTTTAAACACAAGGGTAGTTAATAGTGTAAACACCTTGCTCAGAGCACTGGTGAAGTCTCCACCCACGCAGATACTGAAAACCCAACTGGATCTTGTCTTAGACAAGCTGTTCTTCTCTTACCCTGCTTGAGTAGGGGTTGGAGTGACCATTTCTAGAGGTGCCTGCCAATCTCAACCACTCTGATTTCATGTTAGCAAATACAGCTCCTCAAAGCACATAACAAAGTCATTACATATCCTTTCCTATTTTTTTATACCTGACTTTCAGTTTTTCACTTCCTTTCTTTCTGTCCAGCTTAGGTCTTTTAGCCCCATCTTTTCTTAGTCTTTCCATTTCTCACAAATGGAAACAGATCTTTCAGCTCATAAAGTTAAAACTCAGCTTCTATTCACAGAATTATTGTCATAGATTTAAGAAAAGCTAATTTGCTTATCCATCATGACACTGTCCTGCATGGTTACACAAGTCTTGTAAATCTTCAGTCATATTCTTGTTCTAAACTCCAAGTGTGGCAAATGTGAGCATTAGGAGAATTTGTGAATCAAGAGCTGAAGCCATGGCTTTAATACAGCTGACATTAACTCACATCATTCTAATGCAAAGCTGAAAGTTGCATATGAACATATACAGTTGCCTACTGTGCAAATATAGCAAAGTACTCTCAAAACACAAATTTAAAAGGCACAATACTTTTTTAGTTGAAAAACATTGAGTCATTAGGAAGTCATCTCTCCTGTGCTCAAGGTCACACAAGCTGCTGATAGCAATACAACCCAGGAGAAACCTGACTTCCCTAATCACCATATATAAAAACCTTCTTGCCCTCACACCCTCCAGTTCTTTGGCATACTATCGCTATTTGAAGGAGTCTGCAAACAGGCCTGGAATCACATCATGACTGATGATTTTGCTGGTAAACCAAATAGTAACGAAAACGTTCTTTCGTGTACAACAGTTACTGCTCTTGGCCTTTTCTTCTAAAATCTTATAGTTGCCAAGGTTTAAATTATTGATCCTGTTATTCCTGTGCTAGCACTTTAATTTAGCATCCCCAAAAATGACAATTATGATACCATCATGACTGTTGTGGTCTCTGTCGTGGCCTCTCAGTCAGATTCTTTTCATTGGTTCATCATTCTTTACTCTATTGATTACTTCCGTCAACATCTTTCCTCCAGCTTGTACAGACCTGATGAGAACAGGTAGAACAAACACTGCAATGCAGAGTCAGCTGTTTGCTTGCAGATTTGAAAGGCAAAGCATTCCAGGAAGGTATATTGAGTGCTCAGCCAAGTGTATGAGCTTTTTCAGTATATAACATACGGAACACCCAATTATCTTACATCCTTTATGATGAGCAGGTCAGGAATGTGTAGCTAAAACTTATCTCTTATTGCCCTCCTGGTATTTTGATATTACATGCTATGCCTCGAGAATTTAAGATTTGCATGTCTTTGTCATATACTGCTTCCTGAAACTTATATTTTAGTAAATAAAGACTTGAACTCCATGTTCCTGGTGCATGAGTATTTCAGTGACGTGGGAAGGTAAGGCACGTACTGAGGTTGAATTGGGCCCTCTGCACTTCTCTCTTCTGACACATCCTGTATGACAAAGGTCCAAGTCTGTTTCACTTTTCTTTCTTCTCCATTTGGCCACTACTGAGATGTAGATCTATAAACTATGTCACTTTTCCTAGGTATCTGGTTTTACATAAATTTCCAAGTCAAACTGAACCATCATCAGTGTTCATAGGATCATATCACTGATTTATTACCAAATTACATACTTTTTCTAATAAGGCTATCTTCTTGCCATACCAAAGCCTGAAGTGACTACCTGAAATGTTCTTTAAAACTCAAAAATAAGTGTTTCAAAAATAATTTGCATACTGTGCTTTCAATCTCCTTATTTTGAAAAGATCATTGCAATTTATTCCCTAAGTAAACAATTTAGGAGACAGACTTTTCCTTACACCTGGAATTCAACACATGCAGCTGAAGCTCTCTGTTGAGCAATGCACCATCTTTTACTTCAGAAAAACTACCTGACTGTGCCAGCAACTTGCCCTTTCAGAAGCAGAGGAATTTGCTCCTGCTTTTTTGTTTCATTCAACTTGAACCACTATAATACCCTTTTTGCTAGTCTCCCTGAACACACAATAAACAGACTACAGCTGGTACCAAATGTTGCTGCTGGGATTCTGACTGGCACCAGATGGAGTAAGTGTGTAATTCTACTTCTGTCTCCATCATCCCCTGCTTGCCAGTCAAATTTCACATTAGCTTCAAGGTGCTCTCCTTGACCCATACAGCCCTTTAAAACCTTCAATCATGCTTTCTCACTGATGTGATAGTCTTTTATTTCATTTCGTGCTGCTCTCCTGTAGTGCAGTGGTAGCTAAGGGTTCATGCACCAGAGAAGCGGGCATGATGAAGAGTCTGAACAGATTATAAGGGGACAACAGCAAAAGAAAATGTTTTCCTCTTTATTAATATATTTAAAAAGATAGTTCAAAAAAGGATTTTCTATTAAAACTACAAAAAGCAACACGAAAGTTTGAGTATTGCAGACTTTGACAGATAATCTTTAGTGTGCCCCACATCCTTAAATGATGATAAACTAAAAATAAATAAATAAATTTCTAACTAAAGCTGTATTATTCATATTTATAAAAAAAAAATGCAATCTGCTCTGGACTGAATGTATTGAGATTTCTTGTGGATTTCTTTTTATTGTTGAAGCATTTATACCAAAAGTGAAAGCACATAGTACAGTACTGGAGTACTACTTTCTACACACCACTCTTTTGCTTTGAGTCCCTACTTGAATGTCTCAGGGATGCTGCTGTCCAGCATGTGCCTAGGCAGGAGATTCATCCTTTCCCTTTTGAATTGATTCAATTTATCATTTGAATTTATCTCTTGAATCAGTAGGACGCATGGAGGAGTTAAAAAACCCCACATAGATATCTCAAAACCAGCTGACACATTTTATCAACAGTGGAAATAGATAGAAGTTGAGATTTTGCATGTAGAAGTTGAGATTTTGTGTGGTCTTTGGATCCTCCAGCTATCCAGGGTATATCAGTTCAGTAGTGTCAATGTACAACATGATGCTGACAACACTTACATGTCAAAGGCTACATGAAAAGCTCAGGATTGCTTTAGAAGAAAGCAACACTGTCATATCACAGCAGCATCTCATTCTGTCCAAAACTGAATCTGTCCCTCAGTCAGGACTGCTTGGTTCTGACTCTGAGAAGAGACTACTTCTCCAACCAATATACAACACTTGCACCATGTGAAGAGAAAACGGGAGAAGGTAGGAAAAGATTAAGGGAAGCATTAAGCCACCAGGATCTCATTTCAACTAAAATAAACTCGTCTCACTATACCTCCTCAGCACTAGTGAAAGTAGCTGTCTATCTAGTAACCAGCTTATTTCCCCAATAAAGTGCAATTGTCTTTCTTCCATAGCTTGTGGAACTGAGGCTCAGAGAAGGCCCCACATCAAAAGAATGGTACCAATGGAAACCAGACTCAGCACTTTGCATCATAAGCTGCTTGTTAACTGAGTAGGCCATGTTGCCTTTCCTCACCACTTACAAATATGTGGTGTGTCTACAACTGCAATCAGCAAATATTGTGCACAAAGTATCTCAGCTATGTGAGAACAGGGGCAAGAAGGCTAGGCAACGCTCCCAGTGGCTTCTGTTGACTCAGGAAGACTTTTTAAAGTTAGTCTACTTAACTAGAGTCCACAGTGGTGTAGAAGTTGCCAAGTTCAGTGGGGATAAAGCATCCTAGCATAAGGGCTTTCAGGGGTTTTGAGGCTTCCCTGTAGCTACAGTTTGCAAACTGAGCCAGTTTTATTGAACAACCAAATAAACTCCTGTCAGCTTTGGTAAGGATTTGTGCTCAGTTATGGACCTTAGAAATTGGTCTGAGTTGGTTGGGTTTTTTTCAATCATGTTATGCAGACAAAACAGCTGCCACAAATTCAACAGCTGTCAGAGTGTTTCAACAACAGAAGACAATGAGAACAACCTGGTCTGGGTTAGGGCTAGCGCTCCAGACACCCAGTGACTGCCTGCTGCTTACACAAAAATTATAGTGGCAACCATCCCTGACCTACTTGCTAACAGGGATGAAAGCATTTACCAGGTCCAGAATGGCATAAAGCACCAATAGTATTCTGCACTTGAGCATAATTCCCTGCAGGTCCCCTTCAAAAGCGGTTAAATAAACACTCCTTATCTCATCTTTTCTATATCATTAAATTAGCCAATGTAGTTCATTGTGCTACTATAGAAGTGGGAATGAGTTTTGCTAACTAGCTTGACTATAACCCACAGAGTCCATCTCATATACTAGAAGGTGCAGTTTGCTGCCATTTTGCCCTCACTGTATTTTTTAACTAGTAAACTGGTATTTTTAAGTTCGTTAGTAGAGCCAGTTTTTATTCACAATGACAACCAACATTTCAGAAGTAGCAAGAGAAAAGAGGTAACCCTGACTTGTTACTGCATGAAATCACCAGTGCAACGTGGTATGCAGAGAACAGCATGGTAGAGGACTGACCAAGAAAATCCAACTAAATGCCAGAACGGAACTTTGTAGGAAGTAGAGAAACACAGAAGGAAAAAAGTATGAGTATGGTCCAGGTCTTCTGTGCAGTGTAGGGCCAAACAGCTCCCTGCAGCATCCCTCACATAGAATCTTCTCAAAGCTGCTGAAAAGATCTTAACTCCTTTGGAATTAGCTCCATCAAGACTCCCATGACAGACAGGCTGCTGTCATGTGGCAGGTCCAGCATCCTGTTTCTGCTTACAGCAGCTAGAAACATATCAATGAGCAGACAAAGCAGAGATGGCAAAACAGGTAGTTTCAGTTGACCAGGTCAAATATTTTTTCCAGTTTTCTAAAGCAAATTTCACAGCTACAGAACAATTAATTCCATTTTATGTCAACGTGAAAGAAACTTTAAATTGTCCCAAGGCTACAAACACAGAAATGGAGACATTAATGTTTAGGTATGAGCCTGGACCAAGTACTGCTGGAAAACGGTACACAAAAATAAGCAGGCATTGTATTTGAAAGCAAAAGGTTGTGTGATGAGAAACTGGTGTTCAAGCATCCGAGAAAGCCTTTATTTCATGTCCAGGTAAACATACCATTGAATATAGCCAACGGTACCCTCAAAGAGCTACAATGAGGATGCATGCACAGCTTTATAAAATCAGGACAATCTGAATTAGCATGGAAATAAATCTAGTGTCCACAGACTGAATTATCTCGTGTGTTTCATTATCTCAATGTAGCTATGAGCTTCTCTACTCATTTCACCACAAGCATCCCCTCAAACTGTACCTTTACCTTGCCTTTATGCTTCTGTTTACAACTGCATCTTCTTTTAACCTTCTTTCAGAAAAGTTTGCTTTTCACAAACAGGTGGTTCTCTGCCTATCTTTATCTAGCAGACTTTGTTATCAGTAAAACTCAAAAAGACAAATTCATCCTTTGTGCTGATGCAATTGACTTGTCATCTACTTTTACAGCTAATTAGCTCTTTAGTAGATGATGGTGGATGTCAGAGGTCATCTGATAGCTGATCCTGCTAAACTGACCGTAAATATTTCTTTCCAATTGTACATGATTGCCTCTTACTGCTACATTCTCTCTCAAATTAACATGGCACATTTAACCTACTTATTCAGAAGGAAGAGTATTAAGCCTGGATTAAAAAAATTACAGTTTCATAAGGTACTAGCACTCAGAACCAAATCTTTCACTGAAGACCTGACCTAGAAGGTGAGGATGCCGGTGATATCTAATTAGACCCTGGTAACAGTGGTCCTGAACCATGTTTTCTCTTGACATTTACAGCTTTCAGTTTCGATATCTATGGACTATGTATAGTGCATTACACATATTAAATGTATGTTGTTAATCAGTAAGCATCTATGCCCAGGGGATATGCACAGGACATGGTACAAAATTAAAAGTCTCAGCTTCAAAAGGTGTACAAAATAATTAATTGGTAGAACTTCCCTGGGAAGCAACTAACAAGCAGCAGTGAGAAACAATCCCCTTTCACTGCATGTCAGCTTGGGAAAAATGAATTTAACACTGCTGTTCAGCTGAACAATTTATTTACACTTGTTGTGCCTCTGTAGAAATTAATATGGAAGACAAGATTCAGAGGTACCAACTCCTGGCTACCAGTCCTGGCTCAGTCAGACTTCAATATCATCACAGACTTCAGTAGATACACCCATCTTGTATTTGATGTTTAAATGACAGGATTTCTTGTCTTCATAAACACAGTTACTTTTACAACAAGATTACACACACATATAAACTATACCTAAAATCTCAGCAGAAAATATTGTTCATTTCCATATACAAAGTCTTTTCTGTTGCACAGCAAGAAAAAAAAATCACTTGATACTTACCAGTAAAACAAAAGACAGAGTTTTATTGCTATTTTATAAAAATGATCCCTTTTTAAAGACATCAGAGATTTCATAAGGCTGAAGTCATTGAATCTAAAGAACCTAAACATGCACATGATTTTAGGAAAAAAAAATATAAACATAGGAAAATTAAATATTTAACTGGTAAAATGGACCAATGCAGTAACAATAATTTTCACCCAAGAAGTTTCCCACATTTTTTCCTTACTATATTTCAGCAATACCCAGCAAGGATGTAGAAAATATTTCATTCAGGGCCCTAAATTTGGCACCTAGAGCAGGATTTCACTGCCTCTTCCCCTTGAGAGCAGACTCATCCATTCACCTTCATTTCACTCATATGCATTTTTCCAGGATTAAACACAAAGGCTCTATGTGCTATATAGCAAAAACATGTCCTTGATTAAGGGGAATTATGCTTTTCAACACCTGTTTGTGAGCTCCCAGCACAACTCCAAGAGGCAGCTCTAGTATTTTGGCAGCTGAGGGCTCCAAGGATGCCTTGTCACCAGCAATAGCTTTGCCTTCTGATAAACTTCCTTATACATACATGCCTTTAACAGCAGGATCAGAGGGATTTCTACACACCAACAAGCACTTCCAGGGAGCTGTTGGTGCAGCGCTGCTGGGAGGCACAAGCTAGCACCCTCAGGCTACCCCTGAACAGCACAAGCGGACAAGGCAGGACCAGGGAGCCCCTCGAGGCAGCAGGAGCCCCTGAGGGCCAGAGATGCTGCTCAGGGTGGGCAAGGCTTGCTCCCATAGGTTATTACAGCAAGGTACAACCACTCGGCACCATCACAGCTGCATCTTGTTGTGAGAGACTCCTCACCCCAGCCCAATCAAGGGGAGCTATGAGCATAAAGAGCAGGGGATGGTACAGTGACTCCACAAGCTGTGCTGAGTAGCAGCTTTCATTTAATCAAATGTTATCTCCAGAAACCACAGCTGCAGCTGAGGCCTCTAAGAAACACAGGTTCTCCTGGGAGCCCTTTCCCATGCTTCAATGAGAACATCAGAATATTTGCCTGGGTGACATGCCAGCAGTTTGGATTTGTACCTGGCATCTCAGCAAGTGGAAAGCCTGAATCTGTAGGGTGAGGGAGAAGAACCTGCGCTACTGACTACCCAGCTCTCCATGATAATCAAGAGCTCCCCCCTAGAAACCTCTCCTGTGTACACTGCTTGGATAGTTTTAGTCTAATAAAAAGCACATTCAAGAGAACACAATGGGTAAAAAAATTGAAAAATTACAGTCATACATGCAAAAGACAGAGGAGAGGACATGTGTAAGACACACCGCATGAGCTGCTGTTTCTACCAGTTTGAGGGAGCCAGGCCCTGTTTTGTGTCACTGGATGATACCTACACAACAAACACAAACCACAACACATCTTTTCAAGCATTTCTTGGGCCTTAACTAAATAGAGAAACTAAAAAATATATTTCCTATTACAAATGATTATGAACCTTGTTTCTACAGTGCTTAGTAAAAACTATCTTATTTTTCCATAAACACAAAATGAAAAGACAGTTTGTCTTGTGTTTTTAGCTTGTCTAGAGCCTCAGCAAATATTTACTGCTCCACCGCTGACCAAAATGACTGCCAGGATTCCAACACAGAAGTTTAAGAACACAATAAAATATAAATTCTTTACATTATTAATAGACAACTGTCTACTTTCCTAAGCTTGTATTCAAAACATCTTGTCTTTGAGCAAAGGGAGCACTTCACACTGACCATACCCCATGCAGCCTAAAACAAGCCATGCAATTTCTCCCTGGCACAGCGTACACTCAGAAGCTGGGGTGCTCATGTTCCTTTCCTGTGATTCAACTTCAGATAAACTGCCTTACTCCAGGGACCATCACTTCCAATTTGCCTGGCCAAGAGAATTATGCTGCTAGCCATCTAATTTTAAGGTGGATTTCATATTTAACTGAAAACACTACTATTTTTCTTGTTGTTATTGTGTGGGAGGAGAGTGGGAATTATAGACTATCTTGTGCAATGCAGCCCCATTTGTCAGCTGCGGTCAAATAGTGGGCACAACTCTGAACGGTCAATGATAATTTTTCTCTTAATTTGATGCTCCAGCTGCAGGGGAACATGTGAACATGTGAATGGGAAAAGGACAGCTAATTTTTCAAGAATAGTTTGGTAACATAGTAATATTTTGATAACTCACTCATACTAGCAATGTATTGCTGATTCACAGTTAAATATCTTTGGAAAACCTGTTAACAAGGATAAATTACTAAATTTTAAATATTCATAAAGTATAAGAGATTTGGTTTTGTCACTTACTAGAAGAACAAGCTTAAGTACAAATTTTTAGCTTCAAATACCATGCAGTCAGAACACCCACTGTTTTATACAAGTATTTCTTTAATATTAGATATTTCTGGCATTCACAGCTGCCTTCAGTGGCAATAGCTTGAAAATCATTTTGCTATTCTTTCTGTATTAAGAAATCAATGCCCTTTTTTTATCATTTATCTATCCAAAGATCCTCCTAATTTATTATCAGTTCATTAATGTACTGCCTACTACCTTTCAAGATCATTAAAGAAGTTAAATAATATCTTAAACCTTCTTCCTCAGCATTTTGTTCCTTAGAGCTGTATTGTATATATCTGATTAAATTCACCTTACTCTTTCAAGTCTGATCACCCCTCATCTCTCCTTGGTTTTTTTAAGGGGAAAAGATTTGAACTACCAACCTTATAGTTTTAAGTATTTTCTTAAAATTTCTTTCTAAAATGTCTTTTTTTAAATTTCTGCCATTCTTTCTAGAGATCAGTCATCCCATATTCATCAAACCCTATGTCTTCTCTTCCTTTCAAGCAGAAAGAGGCCGCAAGACTCCACCAGGATGGATGCCAGAGCCTCTCCAGACTAAGTTCCCTGGTTACTTTTGTGTTCTGCTTCAGTAGCCATCCGAGCAAAAACAGGGCCCAGTAGATAGAATCATCTCTCCACAGAAAGGACCCAGCTGTCTTCCCTCATCTTCACTGGATCCTGTGTATTTCAGTCACCTGTATCCCCTATGCTCAGCCACAGGCAAGCATCCTCCACTGGAGGAGCTACCTCAGAGATGCTCCCTCTGTGTTGGTCCCCTCTTTCAGCTGAGCCAAGGGATCTATTTCTCTAGTTCAGAGTGGTGATTAGCATGTGATGCACTGGCTTCTCCTCACACACATTTGTGGCATGCTGTATAATCACTGTTTCAGGATTTGTCTTTTTGGTGATACAAAACACCAGTTTTGAGCTGTACTGATGCCCGAGTCATTTCTGCTTTTTCCACATTCCTGAGGCTGCGTTTTCAAGCTGAGTTTGTCATTCATAAACAGGACGATTTCTATGTGTAATCCTAAACCCAAGAAAGCCTCTCACTTTGTGTCAGCAGGACTTTCATTCAGTCAAGAGATGGAGGCCCTTGCCTTAAATTAGGAATGACTTCAATGATGAATCATATGCCAATTCTATCAGCTATGGATAGCCTATATTAGTTTATCACTAATAAATTACAGCAGTATGACTGTCACATCTGACTAAGAAGATGTTTCATCTAATTTGATTTACACACCACAGATCTAACTTCTTCTTCCATTTTTTTCCAGTCATTCAATGCGCTTCAGAACTCTTTGCAGACAGTCCATCCCAACTCGCCAGTAGAGTCTATTATAAAAGACTAGGCTATTTTCTGACATTTCTCAGAATAAAGCTGCAATTTAATGCCAAACACAAGATTAAATGCTCAGCTCCAAGAATCAGGTTCAGTCAGTGATCAAAGGAGAGTGCTTTAATGAATGAGATGCAACAAAGCCAAAGAACACCTTTCCAAGAGCTGGTTGCTGCCAGGACAGAATGCCAGTTTGTTGAACAATACAAATGCCCTGTTCTCATTTCTACCCTGTAACACACAACCTGTTTTTACTAATTCTCCCTATCCTGCATGCCAGACAGCAGGAAAAAGACAAAGTTATGTTCTGACAAACAAACCTCAGCAGTCCTCAGCTCTAACTCGCAGGCTACTTAGAAAAGATGAGAGGTAACAATTGTAAAGCATCTAAGGTCAAGGTGAAGGCTAAGAGAAATCACTCAGCTGGAAAGGACTTGGTTTCAGACTAGGTAGAACAATGCTGTTGATACATATAGTTGGATAGCAGTGTTAGTTATGTTAGAGATAACTGTCCCATTAAGATGACTTAGACTTTTCCTACCTTTGCTAATGGCAGGGTAGAGTAACATTTACAGAGGGTACCTCCTGTGCTAGGGACTATTTCTGTATCAGTTGAGATAAGTGCCAAGGCATCAACTTCAGTAACACAGGGTAAGGCAGAAGTCAAAACTTATTGAGAGATAAAGCAAGTGATAAACAGCCATGGCAGAGGACTGACTCTACAAGCAGGTATTAAAAAACTCACTCTGAGCTAAAAGAAATACTGTATTTAAAATCCGTTACTACTTCAATTAAAGGAGGTCAGTGATCACACAGTATAAGTCAAGATGCCAAACTATGTCACTTCCTATACTGTTCTCCAGCTTTTTTTTTTAACAATACTTGGCTAGACAAAACTACATCATTAACTAATTGGTATGATGTATTCCTTTAACTCTCAAGCTTCTGTGCTTGGCAGAGTACTCATAGCATTACAGACACTCATAACAGGAGTAACTTGGATCTAAATTTGATCTAAATACAGAGATTTGTAACTGAATTGAAAACCTTATCAATGGTGGATTTGTGAACTGTGATTTCTTTTTTTTTAAGGTAAGCAAGCCTTATTTTCACATTTCAGGTACATCATTCACACACACTTCAGTTATAGTACTTTATACAAACTAAGGACTCCAATGAGGAACAGCTCTTCATTGAATACCGAAGACTGGCAAGCACATACTTCTGCATGGGAATTGTCCAAGGAAGAGGTTGCAATACAGTCATTGCAAATATTTCAAGCACGTGTTCTTCCAAGAATCACGTGCTACTCAGCTACCTTAATGCACTCAAACCAATCAATGTCGCCTCACAGCAATGAGGACTGGCTCCATCAGCCTGTCTGCCAGGAGTGCCATGCCTAGTGTTTGCCTTTTCCCTTCAAGGAGTAGTTGCTCTTCAGGAAGAGGACATCACCCTCCTCTGTGCATCTTGGTGCAAATATCTGAGGTTTTAAACTGTTTCTAGCATCACAGGGTATTTTTTGTGTCAGACTCTTATGAATTCTTCAACAATAGGTCATCTATTGATGAGGCACACATTGCTCATTCTCGGTTTCATATACACTAAAAAGAGACAAAGGCTTCTAAAGGCAGATTTTCCATCATCTGCCTTTCCCCCAGCTCGCTGATGCCTAGCATCAAACTTGAAATTCTGGCCTGCTTGCTCCACATCTGCTGTGCATTGATTTTGAAAGTCAGGGATGGCACAAGAAAGATCAACAGAGGTAGGATGGAAGGAGAGCAGCTATGAATATTAGATTGTTTTTAGTACTGTGTAACCAAATATATGGGGGCTAAAGCAGTGTGATTTGACAGAGTCTGGGCAGTGCTGCTGAAACATCAGCTCCTAGAAATAGCAGGCAAGATGTTTCGAGACACTGACGGGTACAAGGAAAACAGTAGAGCAAACAGTTTGTCTGTTTAGGGTTAATTTAATTCTTTCATAACTTCTTAATATGACCTTTTCTGTCCAGCTATCAAAGTCACACAATACAAGCCCCTGCTTTGAGCTGCAGTGCTGCCTAGGTGTTGCTAGAAAGCCTCCTTTATTTATTTTGGGTTTTGGTGTTTTTTTAAGCAGCATACTAGAACGAGTTATGCTTTCTTCATGTCACAGGCCTCCTGGGCTGATTTTGTACACACAGAAAAAGAAGCTTCTGGCATTTTTCACATTTCAACCAGCAGTGGCTTGGCTGCATTATCAAAGCAGGGCTGGCAGATACACAGAACAGAGCATCCAAGACCCACCACAGACGCTGCCTGCACAGATGAACTAATAGCGCAGATACCGCTGGGCCACAGCAAGGAGGCCAGGGGAAAAATAAAAACCAATGGAGACGGGGCTAGGCCATGGTTGTAAAGAATCTGCTTTTCTTAGCAGGTGCTTTAAGCTCCAACATCTGCTGACCATATAAATCAAAGAAGCCTCTACAACCATTTACGCAAATGAATGACGTGAACATATAAATACACCGTAAGGCTTTTTTCCCTATTACTATTCTTGGCATTGAACCCATATAGAATGTTCAGCAATTTTTTGCCAACTAGAAAGGTAAGCTTATGATAAGAAAAATACCTAATCAACTGGTGTGTTGCTTGTGGAGGAATTCTTAGGGATTTTTTGAATAAAAAGCTCTTGAAAAGAAAAAAGAAGAGTACCTCAGGTATTTTACAATAGGGTTCCTTCCTACCTTTAACTCTATTGTTTATTCAGCTCCTAGAACTGCGTCCTGATTTTATTCAAATGAAATGTTACCAGCTTTATCTAAAAGAGGATTTTGCTTCTGTTAATCATGGAACTCATTAAAAAGAAAGCAAAGCTTTCAAAACCCTCAGAAGATCTCCAGCTGAACTTCAGCAGCTGTCAACTGTCACGTGGTTGTGTTATTCGTCACCTAATTAAAAAATTCAAGCAAGTCTTTATAAAATTGATTTTCTGTTCTACAGTTACTCACTTATCTCCCTCTATCACAGCAGATGAGCTCGCACCTTGTGGAGCTTCCCCTTTTTCCACACCCTTACAGAATACTTTGTTCCGCTTTGGAAGGTCTCATGCTTTAATCACTGCCCTGGCAAAGAAAGTGTCAGCTGAATTTGTATATGTTTCTATAATACAAAAAAAAAAAAATTAATATTTCATTTTGAGGGACTTAATTATGTGAAAGCCACAACTAAGCTAAAAAACTGTTCGTTGATAATGTTGAATAATGATTACCTTGCAGCATCCTCCTTTCCTCCCTGCCCTCTCTGTAATGTTGGGGTGGCAGTTACTTACATAGCGCTTGTGTGCATCATGCAGCCTTTCTGCTGACAAGACTTGAGGCAAAGCACTTTCTAGTCGTCTCTGGCACAAAAAGCTGGAGTGGCTGCTTTATCTCTGGCACAAAATGTGTCTTGCCCCATCTGATATCCACAAAGCCAGAACACAATCCCTATTTTCTGCTGGGCTTGTTTCTCTGAGACATAAGGCTTTGTAGACTGTATGTCTGAACCAAAGGCAGCAGTGAGCTATTCACTCAAGCTTCACATTCAGTCCAAAAGCTCCTCCAAGCTCACAGCCTGCCTGCTGTTCCCTCACACTGTTAGTCCCACTGAACAACAGCTTCTGAGGCTGACACTGAGAACCTGGTCTGGTCCTGCTGCTCACCACAGCCAAAGTAGATGGGCAAAATTAGTATGAAGAGGGGAAGGAGAAGAGTCATCCTTTGTACTACACACCTACTTCCACCGGTGCCCACACAGCAGTATTTCAAGACAAGGGGAATCTGATTTTTCATTCTACCAGCACCACAGCAAACTATGAAGATTCCCCCCTAGCCCCCAGAAAAACAATCAGTCTGCCAAAATGGTATATCAGCTCTAGAAGAACTAAGTTTCATTGATTGCTTGTTTTAGCTGTGCATACAAGTGACATCCTACAGGCCCTTTCCAATGCAGGCAGTTCCAAATGTCCCGTCTCTGTCACTCCAGTGTCAGAGGATATACAGTAGACAAGCAGTTCCACTTGTATCCCAGTGACTCCATCATGTGGAGAGGTTGTTACCAGTTGGTCAGCCCCATGATTTGGTCTCATATTTGGTAGGCACTTTTATTTTTCTAGTGTATCCTCACTCTGCTTTCCAAAATATACAGAGATCAGGTATCTAAAGTCCAAAGATCATATAGGAAGGCTGCTCTCTTTCAGCACTGTTGTAAGAACAGGCACGATGTGCATTTTAGCTGATTCCAAAAGAATTTCTGTTCCTTGATGGAGATTTTACGTAATGTGGAAAGTCATTCATTGCAAAGTGTTACACCGAGTTGCTTCTGGTTATGACAATTACCTCTCTTTACAGGAACACTCAGAAAGACACATGCCCAGCAAGTACAACAGTCATCTTCCAAAGAAAGCATTTCCAGTGCAAAAGACGTGGTAAACAGGGGTCTCCTACTCCGTGCTATCACTAGATGCTAGAACTGCTACTACAGAGAGATGTACCGATGGCTCGGCACTAAGTGCCTCCTCCTCTTGAGTAGGAAACTGCACAGATGATAGGTAGGGTCTGTAGCTCAAGATCTAGAGTCCACAATGCTGTCTGGCCTGTTTTGCAGACAGAAAAATCAGACATCAATTTTTATCAATGTGTTTTCAAATTAATAGCTTAATACATTAGAGCTAGTTAAAGTTTTGAATGTTTTCTTTGTTGTATCCCGTCACTGATGAGATAGAATCTGTAGTCACTTGGAATGCCAAAGAAATGGAATGCTGCAGAAGATGCTCTGTTATGCTGTCAAGAGTAATGGCTGAGTATTGAAAAACAACTGCACGCAGCCATCTACTCACAGAAGAGATATTATAGACAGATACAATCATGTTTATTAAAGCTCATCCATCCTAAGCAGTGCAACATATCACTTGACCACAAGAGAACAGGTGCTGAGCATTTTAATAAAAAGAATCAAGACTTCTAAGAATGGAGGCCTAAGTTAAGAATGTTCATGGACCTCAAAAAAACCCCAACAAAGCACTTGTCACTGTAGAAAATACAAGCTAGTCTAGAATGCACCCTCATAATGCATCTGAACAAAAGGTATATTTAAACAAAGGAAAAACCTGAACCCCCTAAGAGCAGTAAAAACATGCCATAGAAAATATACTAACAGTGAAAAATTTTATCAGACTTCGTTTGCTTTCCCAGCTTTGAGCTCTCCTACACAGAGTGCTTTTACTTTTACCTTATTTACTCACTCTAATACTGCAAGTGATCTGAAAAAAAATCAATGAGTACATTCCAAGAATAAAGTAAATACTGAAAAATAATGAGAATATATGCCTAAAAGACTTATTCCTTTAGTCTTAGTCAGACTTCACCAAAATATCATCGAACAAAAAAATTATAATAATGATTGATATTGAATCATTATTGCCCTGGATTTAACATAGGCCATTTTGCAATATATCAGAGGAAAAAGTAGTGTAAGAAGACTGTAGAACAGCGGTAAGTATTTAAATGGTACGTGACAGCTTTATAAAACAAGTGATGGGTCTGGGAAAAAAGTAAATCCTTGCAGAAACTAATAAGCTCCCGTCTGCACAGTGGAGTTCACAAAATGGCAATACTGTGTCATTAGGCTGGCACGACAGCTGAATCACTAATATACCACCAGCAGAGCATGTGCAGAATGAAATCCATGGAGTCATGGACTGCTGCTTCATGCTTGGGTGTGCTGAAAGGGTTTTGGCCCTTGCACAGGGCAAGGATGGCCACGCTAGACTGGAGCATACTTGAAGTGACAAAACACACATTCCAACAGATTCGCGTGGCTTGCCATCTCCAAATGAGTTATAAATGTGTAATTAATGTTCAGAGCTTCTCTGCACCTCCACCATGGAGGCAAACTCCATGTCTGTAGCCTCTCTGCAACAACTGTGATCACTTTTACCACCAGCTTTCTTCTCTCCATCCTGGGATCTCTTTCTCTGTCATCTGAGTATTTATTTGCCCTGCCAGGTTTGAGGTATGGCAAGCGCCTCCCCTGGCTGCTCCTCAAATTTCAGCACAGAGCAAGTTCAAACCCCAAGTGCTGCATGTGTTTCCAATCTCTTACACACCCCACTGAGCAGCATGAACACCACTAGGACAGGCAACTGCTCCTGAGCTCCCAAAACTAGCCATGATTCTCACACAGGATCTATCACTGGAGCCAAAGCAATAGCAAGACCATGCCTGTGTATTGCATAGGCTGCTGTCCAGGAGTAATATGCTTCGGGCCTTAGCCTGATGTAATAAAAACCCAAATACTAACAAAACAAATACTTAACACTAGCAAAGTGCCTGTATTATCAAAGTCCTGAGCAAACAATGGCTAACAGAGGCATTGCCTCCAAAACAAACAAGGTCAGATTACATATTGAAAGGTTAGAACATAAGAGTATGCTCCAGCAATTTTGAAGGTAAACTGATTTAGGAATATCAACACAAAATGCAGCCTTTACTCTGAAGGAAGAACTATTTCTTTGTGAATAAAACAAGTGCAACTCATCAGTTTAAAGGGGAAAATACATCTCAGGCCAAATACAGATGATAAAAATAGAAGTTCCAAAAGTCCCAGAAATAGTTACATACAGAAATACACATACTAGGCAGCCTTCTGCTAGCATAAAACAGTGTAAAATTAGAACACATTTATCTAACTGAAATGGAATTGCACTTTCCCTCCTCAACCAGCCTAGTTAACAAGAGTATCTAGGATACCATTCCTCACTACTGAAAAAGCCTGCAGTAGATCAAACAGGGTCCCAACCTGTCCCCAGCAGTTGAGATTCAGATATAAAGCATACAGACATCTCCACCTTGGAAGACTTCACAAGACATTATAACAAGGATCTAGATGCAGATGCAGCCTATAAGTACTTTATGGACAGGTGTCCTTAAGATCCTTTTCTACTGTGGTTAATACAAAACCAGTTTGCAAAATTTAGCACTCAACCTTAAATAGCCATTTGGAGCTATAGTTGGTTTGGTTAAAGGACAAGAGAATCCCTCAGCTACTGACTACGCCAGATCTGTGGCACATTTTATTAATAGATTTTTGAGCATTCCTTAGAAGCATTGCTGAACTCTTCTGTACACATACTCTAGTATGATACTTAGTCCAACATTTCATATGCAAAAGGGCTAGCAGTGCTCAAAATAATGTGCTGATCTCTGTAAACCAACTGTGCAAACATTCAAGTTTAATTAAGTTATATTTATAAACACAAAGGGAACAAAGTTTCCCTGGTGGAGCCCAAGCATGATGTTTTATCAGCTAAATAAATCAGTGCATTGCCTACCTTGCATGAAACTGAGATCTTCAAGCTTAGCACGTATGACACTGTTATGGGTACTCATTTGGCAAGATCTGCCTGGGCAATGCATCCAAAGCCCTGCACTTGTGAGTGAGGCAGTCAGTCCAAACCTACAGCACATGCCATCTACACAGGCTTTCAAGGCCTGGAAGTTTCAAGAGTTGCCATGTAAACACTGCTAAGGTACCGTTGAGGTTCTCCAAAGCCTAAGCACATTCAGAACAAATTTAGGGAAAAAAAGTCCAGTTCCAGTCCTTTGCTTCAGAGCATAAACAGGAACAAATGGTTCCTCAGCAATGGAGGCCTGTCACACAAAGCATCTCCATAACAGTCCGTGACAGTGCCTATCACAGTGCCACGTATATCATAGTGTGACACTGTGGGGTCACCAGTTAGGAGACAGCCGCTTCTACGTAGAAAGCACCTACACCACCACCAGAAAAAGAGGCAATGGAATTTTTAAACACTCATGAGAAACATGACCATTTCTTAAGAGGTCGTATCAGTGGATGTTAAAGTATTCGGCCCACCTCGCCTCATGACATACCCAGAAGGTCTGCTCTGATCTGGATTCAATTCATAAGAATTTTTGCCAATATCTTACCATATGGACACACAGTTGGTTTCTCCTGCCTCATGAAGTTTACAATATGAGTTGATATAGAGAGAAGTCTCCGGAGACAAAGGTGGGGAGGTAAAATCCTGTTGAAAAAAATTAAAATGGATAGAAAACCCATCAAAACAAGCTGCCTGAGCAGAGTTAATTTAGTTAAAAGGTATCAAGGCCACAGTATTAGCTACAGCTCATTACTACAGCATGAAAGCATGTTGTTTTGCCATCAGTTTCCTGTTCCTGACACTGTTTGCTTGAATGACCTTGGTCAAGTCACTTAATACCTGTTCACAAGCTTCCTATTCTTAAATTATGGATATTGGTCTTCTCCCATATCTACTGGACTTTTTAAGGATATGATCTTCTTAGAAAAGCAGGTATGTCTGATCATGCTAGTCCTAGAAGTCCTAGATTTTGCTCAGGTTCACTAGTCTTTAACACAGTTTTTAATAGTGCATCAAGACCAAATATTACCCTCGATCTCGCCCTCATTCGTCCCCCAGTAACAAAAGAGGTACTCAGCTTGGTTGAAATACAAGATTAAGAAAAAGAAACTACCCCAAGTTTAAGTTTTTCTTAGACTGACCAAAAAAAAGGAGGAACTTTGGACGGCTTAGGAACAAAACCCAAAATATAAAATGATATTTGAGCAAATTGAAGATAAATTACAGGGTTTACATTTATATATGCCAGGAAAAAAATAATTTCCATGGGGAAAAATGAATGCATTTAATTCTCCTCAATTCTTGGCTGGATCAAAGAGGCATACAGGGTAGCAAGGCAGGGAGAGCTGTCTGGCAGCCATGACTAGTGTCTATACCGTCCTCACAGTTTGCAGATCTCAGACACCACATTTATGAAGACATGGGGTGCCTACTTTACTACTAGTGCCCTTGGACAAATGCTACCCACTTCTTACCTTCGAACCCATCTCTCTCCCCCTCTTCATCTGGGGCCTGCAAGGGAGCATGTCTGCTCATTCACAGCTATAGCCCTTTGAAGTGCCATTGATATTCAAACCTTGTGGAGCCTTCTGAATCGTAATGGCACCCTCAAACACAACTCAGTCCACACTACAAATAAACTTGCTCTGGTGAACCTGCTAGTTGCTTCAGTGTGCTAACGTCAGCCTGCCTCCAAAAAAAGGGCTCAGCAGCATAGGCATTGCAAAGGAAAATAAAATCCTCAGCATGGAGCCCTGGAGAAGAAAAACAGTGAGATATTTAAACCTAACCCTTTCTTTTTAAACACTTGGGTGTTCTTTATAGAGGGAATTTCCCCCTCCCCTGCTCCCCACCAGAAGCGTCCAAAGTGTTACTCAATTTATTTACAGAGCTTTGATGTGAGCCTCCAAATTTTTAGTTCAGCTTTTAAGAATGTGAGGGTCAACTGATTTTCTTTCTGGGGAAATTAGGCTGAATTTTATAGCATCATTTATTTCAAACAAGGAAATACATGGAGGAATCCTATTTTAATTCTACAGAAGTGTTTAAAATTTGAGTTTAAAATCACTGAGTTCAGCTACCCTGCACCAACACACATACCTTCACTGATAATTTTTACATGCAGAACATATTCAACCACTGCAAATGGGCAACATTACAAGATCTGTTTGCTCTCAGTGGTCCAAAAGAAAATGGCATTCCTCCTGAACAGAAGTTGAGATCCTCACTTTCTAGTGGGAAAGAAATACCTGTGCAAAAATAGCAAGTGAAGAAATAACTGGAGTCCTTGAAAAAAGTCAAGCTTGACTTTCAAGTTTTGCCCTCAGAGGCAATGTCTCCTGCTGAGAGGCCATTGCTGCAACTGAAACCACACTGATCTGAGCAGGTTTTCCACACACAGGTAGGGCTGCTTCTACATGATGGATTCCCCTCCTTCAGGTAACAGTAATTGCTCTGAACTGCATCAAGCACATGCTCATAGCCCCTGGCATTTCCATTTATTTATTTTGATTTACTGACTTCATTGGCTGCTGCCAGAGCCGGTTTTCCTTATGGCTACAGCAGCCTCTCAAGTATGAAGTCTTTCAGTGAGAGAACAAATTTAATGGCATGTTGAGTGCTCATTTGTAAAAGCAATCTTAGTCTCATTAAAACTTTCAGCAGTTATATCATCCAGAAAGCTCATAGCAATCATGTCAACAAATTGTCTAATAGGAACAGCAAGAGGATCCCACATAGCTGAGATGGACAGATTCTGGCTAAGATCGGGGACAAAGACAAAAGACTCTGCATCTACTGGGATTTGAGAGAACAAATGTCTCTGACCCTGGAGTCAGATGAACCATTAAAATACAGCTACAAATCTAGGAGCTGACTCTGCAGAAAATTCCTGACTTCAAATCTTCCTTCCTGTTGGGAAGCACTGGAGACAGTTAAACATGACAGGTTTTGTAAAACATATTAACATAGCATGGGGGAGTGCTGCCTACCACCATTTCATATTCCCCCATACCTCATCTCAGAGCTCATGCCTGCAGAAGCATCCCACACACAGTTCTGTGCCAGACTCCCTTTCCTCCAAAAACCCGTAAGCAAAAGTGAATTGATGGAGTTCATGCCCTTGGATGCTGAGGTCTCACCTGAAGCACATTGACCAATAAAATGCCTGTATTTCTTTAGCTGACCACAGGCAAATATGTACATAGAGTAATCCTTTATATTGAAAGCACATGTATGATGTGCACAAATCTAAGGTCAACTATTCCTGAACTGGAAAACAGAGAAGTATTCCCTTCTCTGCCAGCTCACGTTGAGCAAGCATTGCCCTGGAGATGAGGTGGCTTGGACATTATCAGCAATAAAACCAGTTATGCAAAGAGTTCACTCCTGCACCTTCCTTCAAATTCTCCATTCGTTTTCAATCAAGCAGCACTGAAACTGGTCATCAGATTAGTTCCTGCCCTGCTCTCTGGATAGGACACAGACACTGAGCAGGTCATTAGGAGGTTCACTATAACCAGCAGAGTCCCATGTGCCTTACAAGCAGCTTGCTGCATTAAACTGAACTCACCTTTGACATTTAGGTTACCTTTACATACTAAAGAAGCAATCATTTACACCAAATGAGGGCTACACGGGGACAAAACTGTTCTTGAAATATTAGAGCATTTTCTTGCTCAACTCACTCAACAGAAAAACAATATCCACTTCAAGCTGTGCAAGGGACATCAAGCTGGTCCCTACCCCAGCAAACATGTGCTCAAGCAGCATTAAAATAATCAAGTAATACAGTTTTAACTATGACGTGGTTTCAGTGCATCTGGTATCCCACTGGTTAGAACTGAAGTTGCAACAACATCAGCCAACACTTTCAGATGTCTTTATCTATACTTAGTTAAGTATGAAAGTGAGCTCACTCAAAGGGCCCAAGGTCACTCTGCGTTTGTTCTAGGCACAGTAAAATGCATTCAGATGCTTGACTTAGAGACAACAGCTAAGCTGTGTAACTTCTCTTCTACTTGCTTCTGAGAGAAAACAGAATTCCTGAAACTTTAATATGTATAACTTTTGGGTTTAGAATTCCCAACATCCTGTCTACGAAGTACAATACTTTGTTTGATAAATATTTGATACTTATGTAGTTTCTAAAATATGTACATTTTACATATACGAAATTCTTCCATGTAACACCACTGTGAATCACTGACAGATACAGAAAATTAAAATGACAGCAATACTTGTATATTTATACACCGGGTACAGCATCAGTTTAAAAGTCAGTTTAGCACCCTAATCCACACCACTCTATCAGAGCGTGTGTATATATAGAAATATACATACAAATAATTAAAACACACTCACACACACTTTGCTATACGTATTTCTAACACTACAAATAGTTATCCATCTCACACCTGTTCCTGAGAAAGAATTTTAAGCCTTGAAAACTGCAAAACCCTTCGTGTGTACTTACTAAGTCAGAGAATGTGTTGTACATTCACCAAGTTTCCCTGCAAAGCAGAGTAGAAAGTAATCAGCTAAGCTCTTTATTGCAGACTGGACCATCTAGAAATACAGGTTTATACAGAGAAGTAAGCAGTTCAATTGCCTTAAAATGCACCTGTATTTTCTCTTACTATGCTTAATAGGAAGCATTATCTCCTGTACCAAACCATGAAATCTTTTAGATGCCTCGCACTTAGTACAAAAAAATCCCTGATGTACTTTTGGCTTTGGATGCAATTACCATACAAGCCTTCAATTAAAAGAGACCCTTACCTCATACACAGTGTTCTCCAGCTACCAGAGAAACTTTAAGAGCTTGATCTTCCATGTTTCGGTACACTTGTGAATTCTTAGCTTCAGTATTAGAGTTTATTCAAAAGTTTATTCAAAAGTTCGATTATTCCATTCAAGATCTAGGGATATTTTTACTTTAATTCCTTTGAAGTTAGTAGATGCAATGTTGGGGTTTTTTGCACAATTTAATAGTGACCTATCGTTTCTACCAGCTTATGAACAAAACTTCACAATAGTCAAAAAAGCCGAAAACCATATTCCCTTGTACAGCTTAAAATGTGTAGGAAATAATGATAAACAATAAAGGAAATGTAAAATTAATTATTCTGGTAAATATTTCTTTTATGACAGGGTCTAGGCAAATAGTTAACATGACTGTTAATGAAAAGTTTCTGTTAAAAATTGGAAAGATGTTAAAAAAGCAATCTTATTTGTTCTCTTGAGAAACACCTAGTAAGCTGGACAATCTACACAGGATGAGTTAATGAAGTAAACAAGTATATTCTTCAGAAGCACCAAACTTCTCAGAGGGTGACAAAAAGCACAGAGCTTTCCTGAAGGCACTTTACAGCAGGAAGATAGTTTTTATGATATATCACTTTTATGGACATCCTCCTGGACACAGTTCTCAATGTAAGAGTTTTGCCATGGACATCAGCAGAACCAGGTTAATCTCCCTAAAACCCAAGGTCCTTTCAAATTAAGTTTCAGTTAAGAGGAGAAAAACCACTACCACCTGTTTTGTTTGCTCACAAACAACAAGAAAAACAAGCAAACAAGCCAAGGAACAGCAAATACAGCTGCAGTTAGACATAAGCACGTGCCTAAATTGTTCATGTCTAAGTATTTCCTCTTAATGTGCTTTTCAGAACACACCAGTAAGCTTCACAGTTTCAAATAAGTCACACTGATGTCATTTACTATTTGTTTTCATTTTCACATTGCCACTAATCCAGTAAGGGCTTTTGAGGCCCTGATCCCACAGAGATTTAAGCATGTGCTTAACTTGAAGCACTCAAACTTTCTCACTGACTTTTGGTGAATTATACTCAATGATGTAACTATGTTAGTTGGCCGTTACACAGGAAAGCAATAAAGACAAATTCATTAATATTTGTCTACAGCAGTGACAGTTGTCACAAAGAACAACATCAGGAAATTATTAAATGGATATTTATTGCAAGGTTTACATAACCCCTGGCATTGAGCCAACACTACAGGAAGCAATAGCATAGAGTTCTTTCACACTTTGTGCATGGTTTCTTCTGTGCACTGAAGCTGGTAGTATCTGGAAGAAATAAATATCTCTTTTTATAATTGAAACCCATAACAAAATGTGCATACACAGATATATATACACACATTCACAGCGTATGTGATTTAGAAGGCTAGGTTACCTTGAATATGGTATTTCTGAACTTCTGAGAGATTGACTTTGGACCTTGGATTATTGCTTTGATTAAAAAGCTTTGGGGTTTGCTTGTTTTAACTTTCCACCTCTGCTGTCTATAAGGTTATACATTTACCACTGTAAAGCAAGTGTATTTGCAGTAAACCATGTGCAGTTACCTAAGTCTTCAACTTTGCTTCAGCATTAAATCATCCAGAAAAGCAATTTATTGCTTCATATATTCCAACACCATGAACAATATCCATTAAATCTCCATCTCATATAGTGACCACATAGCTTTGTGCTCGGATGGCAGTCTCATATTACAGCCTCTGTGAGACACTGGATTACGCTCTCCCTGCCAATATGAGACTTGTTACAGCATCCTGTAGCACCCAGATTCCCAAGAAGTGCTATGTATTCCCATCTGTGAGAAAACAGTCTCTAGTTTAAGTATTTCTCTGTGGTAAGGTGTAAACACTGAGCCCCAGTCAGTACTTGTTCTGGGAACAGAGGAACCGCCAAATTGTTCCTTCAAAATGACAACATAACCGTCTCAGAAGTTGCAATAACATCTCAGTGCTAAATCCCATATGGAACATGAATTGAAAGTCTCATAAATGTACCACATAAAATCAATTACAATGTCAGAAGCATTTAACTTGTTTTTTTCCCCTGAGCCTGTACATCTTGTTGAAATAAGAGCTTTTCAGTCCACTTTTAGCCAAATCTGAGTCTAATGGATATTGCTTTTTAAGACACTAAAATCACTTTTATTTCTTTCTCTGACCGTGTAGAGCAGGCTCTCATTAATGTACTGTGATTATTTTTTAGACTTTCTTCCTCCAAAACCATTGGAAACACCAATTCAGCAATTCCAGCCTTTGGTGCCTACAGTGCAGAAAGGATTTACAATAAGAAATGATTATTACATGCTCAGTGAGATAATTTTTGGCCAGTGCTTAGAAAAATCTGCCAAGCAATCTGCCACTACCAGTGGCTTAAAAAGGTTAGCAAAACTGATTTCTATTTCTGCAGAGGCTTCCACAAGATTTATTGTACCTTTTTGCCTAGAGTTTGACTCCGATTAGACAGGCCAACAAAACTCCAGGAAAAAAGCCATCGTGCAACAGGTATTCTGAGGACATTTCTTCATGGGCAAATGCAGCAGGTTGAGAGTCAGAGTATCCCATCTTCCCAAAAAGAGGTCATAAATCTCAGCTTAGGTGACTACCACGTTGGGCATTTCAGGCAGCTTTTTCAACCTTGGAGGTTTGGGCAACCTGCCAGTAATGAAGATGTATTAATGCTTAATGCAGCTTAATGTAATAGGTGTCATGTTCATAATTTACAGAAGCTCTTTCTAAAGCATTAAATTCATTTATACTCCTTAAAAGCTACTCAATCCTCAGGGCTAAGTTAGTTTGGTTGGTGGGAGGTGGCTCTTTTTTAGGATCAAATGATATATAAATTGTTAACATATCCAAACTCATCCATTAGTGCGTGTGAAAGCAATAAATGTGCCAAAGTAGCAATAACATGATCGAGGAAAGTCACTGTGGTCATTAGGGCTGAAAGGGTTTCATTTATGGCACCAAAGAGAATGAAGGCTGTAAAATAAACCTTGAGAGCCCTGGTGACCAGAAGGCTTGCCTTATTATGTTAAAGTAAAAAACATCATCTTTTGTTTCATAAATGGTTATGATGGTATTATACCATCAATTTCATCATCACTTCTGTCACCATACTCTTCTCAGATTTAGAACTTCATATACAGTGCAAACAATACAAGAGTGGAGCATTCAAATGTGACACTGATCGCCTGGGCCTTTGCACAGGAACTCAGAGACACCCTGAAAGGTTTTGCAGCCACCCAACAGGGCAGCATGAGATTGGCAGTTTGAGACCTGGTAAGGTCTGGGATGTGCTTGTTTGACAGCAGAGTTCTTGATGGTGTAAGGAAAGGTTTGTGCTGCTTCCAGACTGAGGCCTGAGTGGCCCCAACACATTTCCCACTCAGGATCTTCTCTGACAGATTCCATATCTCAGACTCTGCCTCCCTCAGAGGAATGCATTGCTGGCTACAGCAGGCACAGAGCATCTCAGAGCACGGAGAGGTAGAGGGCAAGAAGGATTTCTTGTCTTCTGTGTGTCACTAACACAAGGCAGGCCCTGACAGTGGAGATGTCTATGTGCTGTTAACAGTGATCCAGACTCTATAGTTATCAAAACAGACCAAATCTTCCCTTGGTGACAGCTGAAGCTTAGTCCAATTTTGAACCAGTGACAAAACACCTCTGGGAACCCAGGATTTGACATTTTAGATCACTAAAGAGCTGTAAAATCCATACTTGCAATACTGTAGTTACAGTCCCCCTAGCGTCAGAAATCTCAGCAACTTACCATATCCTAAATTACAGCACTACTTTATGTCCTGATGCAACTGTAGGTCATGCTGTAGAACTTAATTAGCATTGCAAATTGAAAGCTTGAAACGGTTTTGCTTTTTTCTTTTTTGTTTCCAAAATGTTTCGAAAAACCAGATCCCAAACTGTGTTCCTGCTAAGCTAGAGATGTCTAGCTGGGGTAAGACAAGTTGGTCTGTGGTCCTGCTGAGAGCTGAGTTTGGCCAGAGGCACACATGTTGAGAGAGGGACTCCACAGAAGACTACCACCTGCTCTTTGTCCACCTTGTCCTCAAGGAAGAACAAGTGTTCCCTAAAGAAGAGGGGTGACCACCAGACAACAGGCAGCTGGTCAGAGACCTCACCAGATGCCCAGTAGCAGAGCACTGGCCTTCCTCTGTTGTTGTTTGCCTGGTTTTTAATCTGTATTTCCCACCACAACTAAGGGCTGTCTGCAGGAATCTGAATTGACACCAGGCTAAATTTCTAAGTAAATAGGCGCCTATACATGTGTTACAGGTACAAGACAGAGCCAAAGCTGTGCCTCCACTTGCACCACTACGAGATCAGAGTGTGTGTCTAACAACCTGTAATTAAGTCATGTCATGTAGCCAGATTCGACTTGGAGAAAAATGCCTACAGTAATTGCATTTAGTTCATCTTGTAGCATGGTCCCCATCATAACTGCTAATTCAATTGTACGTTCATTCTGCCAGCTCCTTGCCATTAAGCACACATTTAATTACTTCAATAAAGGATTAATATGCAGCACACAAAAGAAAGGACATCATGCCTTGCCAAAGCACACAGCTGCCCCACCATTTAGTGAGGAGATAAAGAAAGAATATCATTGGGCAGTATAATCCTGTTACAAATACATCATTATTAGATGAACATTCAGGACTTTTATTTTTGTGCTTGTTATTCACCACTCAGCATACATATCTTTCCTTGGCACCAGAAAGAGTCATAATGTGCAAGTGACAGCTCTGCCATTGTTGTCCCAGTGATGGCACTGCTGGCCCCCCTCCTCACTTCCCCCACAAGCTTGTAAGGTTGCTCTTATCTCGTCTCCAGGCGAGGGCTTACAGCAGCTACATTACAACATCCTGAGATAAGGGGCCCTGCTTGACATTATTCCTGTCTGTGCTGCAAACAACTGACAAGCATGGCAAGTATAAAAAAGAGTGAGAGCAACAAAGGCGGCTGCCCCCCCCCAAGCTCCCCCCTCCCACCTCAGAAGACAGCTCATCAATTCTCCAGGATGTACACAATCATTATTGTAGGGGAAACAAAGACCAGTGTCAATTGTGCAGTGTTATAAAGCAGTCCCTCAAATTAAAACCATGTACCTAACTGCATCTGATGGCAGAAGCTATTTAGCAGTGATATTTTACGGAAAGGCAATGAAAAGCAATAACTGCTTTATTTAATGTATCTGTTCAATCCAGCTGCCTTGGATGGGCCTTAATAGAAGTTGTCGATCAATGTCAGTGCCTTTGAAATAACTGCAGCAGACTGCAATAAACATGAAGGAAAGATAACTAAAGCTACTGATCAGCCTCTTGTTACCTTCCTGCACCCAGAGATTTGTCATTTGTTTGTACTGCTTATAATAGTTGGGGGTGGATGATTATCACAGGAGCATGGGGCTCTGTGAGTGTGAGGGGAGGAGTGAAGCCAGGTGGGGAGAGGCACCGACCAAAAAAATTCACCTGGGATACCATGAATTTGGGTGCTGCATCAGATCTGTTCTCCTGCTGTTTCAGTTCAGGACAGCTACTCCCTCACAGTTCTCTGGTCCACAGAGGAACTCGAAAAACAAAGGGTTGGGGACAGCCCATCTCTTTGCTTGCCCATGACTACTTCCATGACTACTGTCTAACATTCCTACAATAATTAACAGAAACACTTATTTGCATATCCAAACATGCTTGAGCTGGTGATGTAGAAGCAGGTGTCTTTTAGGGAATGAACTTACCCAAGTCAAGCCAACCAGATGCTTGAGAAAGCAGCAGCAGACTCTGATTTGTTCAAGTTGGGAAAGCAATTCGTAATCCAACCCTCAGCTCCCCCGCTGAACCAGACATTTTATCCTTGGCATTGTGCAGCAGCTACTCCTGAGGGATGAACAGACAGCCAAAAACCCACAGCCTTTTGCACAAAGCAGCTTTCGATGGCAACAGCAGGGAGCTGAGCATATCTCATTTGTCCAAAAGCAGATCAGCCTAAGCAAAGGAAAGACTCCAGTAGGGTAAAGGCATACATGCTTCTCCCCAGCACTTCCAGTATACAATTGCAGCAGAAGTCAAAGATTAGGAAGGGGCCAATACAAGAACTTAATTCAGCAATGCAATAGAGGCAACTGTCGACTTTCAGCTCATCTGGTCAACCCATTCACCTTGGGTTTGAATGACTCTTAAAACAAGATTTGATTATCTAGTTTTCTCAGCAATATCTTAAAGTTGCATGTTGGCAGCTTTCACAGCAGCAAAAGTTGTTGTCATTTTAGCTCTAGAGTCTCAACGGGCTGACTGTTATTTGTTTTGCTTCAAGGAGGATGGGGAGAGCTCAACAGGGACCTGTAAAAATTCAGAAAAATACAAAAATATTCTTCCCACTTTTTTCAGTCTATCGATTTTGCTCAAAGACTGTTAGAATCTCCCTCAATATACTGATATCTTAGTCCTAGAAATTTCATCTGCTGGCCTCCAAGGAACAGCAGGTAGAAATTTTGTATTACCAGGGAGTCTGTGACCAGCATCCCAGTATTTCAGGTAAAATACTCGCAACCTATGGGAGAGTATCAGCAGAATCCAGGCTTCAAGACTTGTAATACTGCACTAGGTGTTTCTCCTTTTCCCTCTGGTATTCAAGTACTACTAGGACAAAGTCTAAACTGAACTTCCATTAACTACAGGTAAAGGTTTGTTTTGGGTCGTTATCCAAGTATAAAGATAAAAGTTCTCTTTGGGAGTTTTTCTTGGCAGTTTTGTAACTTTTTAGGGAATAGATGCTATTTTCATCTCATCTTTTCATTACACGGCCCTCACCTATGCAAATGGATTCTGAGAGCTTGGAAAATATGATCAAATGCATACTATCACTTTTGCTTTACAGGCAGAGAACGTAAACCAAGCAGTAAATTGACTCCTCCAAGGGTATACACAAGCTGCAGCAAAAGCAGACAACTCTTGCATGTCAGAATCTATACACCCAGCCCAGAACCTGCCCATGAGGCCCCAGGGGTGTAGCAGAACTCACTGACCTGGCATCCAGCTGCACAGTCCAGAGCACCTTAATTGCAACCATCACTTAGAGGGTAGCCTTTCATGCACAGGTAGCTCACTTCCCACTACACCTTAAACTCTTTGGACACAGAGCAACATCTCCACACAATTCCACAGCAAAACGTGTCTTCAGGGAGAAGGCAGCAAGGACAGAGTTCTGCTGACAGCTTGAGAGACAACAAATGTTTTAATGTCTCAATTTGGTTATTGCGTCTGCGGTATGCCCTTGCTAGTTCCCTCAAAGCAGGGTGCCCTTTCCTTTCAGCTCGCTGATGTTACTTTCTAATCCATATATTTTCATAACATGCTTCATTCGTAATATGGCACTTCACAGCTTTTAGAAGAATATTTTTTCTTGTACTTGACTCTACATATGTGAAAAAGAAATAAATGTGTAGTGAGAAGACAGATGTGGACTCATATCTATCTCAGTTGTCTAGATGCAAGCCTGCTCTGAATTTGAGCAGCAAACCATGCAATTAATAGCTCTACCCATTTTCAGTGTAAATTCAGTTTTCCTTGAGAAAACTAGAAAGGCCATTAGACTAGATATCATTACTATCCAACTCACAGCACTTTTAAGATACAAATTTAAGCCATTTCATAGCCTCAATATCTACAATACAAACATCCAAAATCTGTATCAAGAAAAAAGCACAAAAAACCCCATGACTTGTGGCATAACTGAATGCCCTGGGCAAATACTCAGTGTCCAAATATTATTGTTCTAAGCAGAAAGGGTCTGACCCTGGCATTTATTTTTAAGGTGTAGGTATCACACTGCCATTTCTGCCTTTGCAAGGGCTCCTGCAGCAGGTGGAAAGTTATCAGGATTACTCAAGTGGCCTGGCCCCAAACTTGTTTTAGCTGGATCCTCTCAGGTCCCAAGGGACATGATCACAGAATCACAGAGTATGCTGACTTGAAAGGGATCCGCAAGGATCATCAAGTCCAGCTCTTAGCCCTGCACAGGACCACCCCCAAGAATCACACCGCATGCCCAAGAGCATTGTCCAAATGCTTCTTGAACTCTGTCAGGCTTGGTGCTGTGACCACTTCCCTGGGGAGCCTGTTCCAGTGCCCAACCACCCTCTGGTTGAAGAACCTTTTCCTGATATCCAACTTAAACCTCCTCTGATGCCACGTCAGACCACTCCCTCAGGTCATGTCATTGGTCCCCAAAGAGAAGAGATCACTGCCTGCCCCTCCTCTTCCCCTCATGAGGAAGCTGTAACTGCAATGAGGTGTCCCCTCAGTCTCCTCCAGGCTGAACAAGTGCCCTCAGCCTCTCCTCATATGGCTTCCCCTCAAGGGCCTTCACCATCTTCATTGCCCTCCTTTGGACACTCTCTAACAGCTTAACATCTTTCTTATACTGTGGTGACCAAAACTGCACACAATATTCAAGGTGAGGTCACACCAGTGCAGAGCAGAGCGGGACAATGTCTACTGCATTTCCAAGCCATGGTTCAAAGATCTTGATATTCCTCCTAGACATGGAAGATGTCTAGAGAATACCACAAAGAAAATGAAAAGTGTAAGTACGCTGGGGCATCCCCTTGAAAGTGTTTCTCAGCTTCTGGTAGTACTTGGATTAGTTATTTCCTAGACCACATGTGGTTACTTTGTATTTAGAAGGGCAGGCTACCAGGGAAGGAGATTTAGACAAACCTTATACAAGCACACTTGCTTGAAGTGATTTGCCAACCAGCATTTTTCATGAGCCTTGTGACCTAGAACTTAGAAAATGGTATATAGGAGAGAAGTCTTGAGAAGTAGGCTTTTCTCCTGAGGATCAGAATTCAGTGGGGTTTATTCTATTTTGACCATTCAAAAGCCTGTAGATGCACATCTGTAACAACAATTTGTTTAAGTTATATCAATCTCTACCACTAACTGTTTTCTGTTGGAGAGCCTCACCAGTTCAGAGGTATGATGCTTGTTATTGCCACTCATCCTATGTACTGGATTAAACTAAGGGAATCTCTGCAACTACTTTTAGATTGGTGTTTACAGACAATTGTCTTGCTTACTAAGGCCTGTAGTGAGGCTGGTGAGTATCAGCTGCTTGAATACATGCTATTAGAGTGGGAAGAGAATGAAGAAAGTAATGGCTCTCCATATGTTGCCAGCATGCAGGGGCCTTGGGCATCCAACAGTATGCCCTTCTGCTGGACAGGGCATGCCTCAGTTCCAAAAACTCAATTACTTCTATCCCACTCACCATCTGAAAGGAGTGTGATGAATTGCAGCTCATCTTCCTAAACCTGCAGTCTGTATATCTTCCTCATCAGGATGCACAAATATCAGACAAGTAAGCTCTGATACAGCTCAGACCCTGCAACTCAGCTAATAACCCCAAACACTGACAAGGTGCAAAACCAGAGCTGAGAAACACTGCTTGAAAACATGGCTCCTGCCAGCAAGAGGAGACACAGGCACCCACTGCGGTAATAGTCCTCAAATAAGATCCAGGCACTTAAGTGTTTAACACAGGGGATCCAGTCTTTGCTTTACACTCAGAAGTAATCACTGTTATCAGTCTGAAAGAAAATGGAATAATAAAAAAAACACCGAACAACAACACAACAACCTGTTGTAAATTAATAGCGTGCAAAACACTGCAGGGAAACTACTTTGAGCCTAATTTTTACCTCCCACCTAGGCCCCAAACAACTGCTGGCCAGCTGCAAATGGAAACTGTGCCTACAGAGTCAGTCCATGGTGAGTTGGCTACACGAGAGCGAGGTCCAGCCGTGGGTTGGCAGGTGGAGTTTAAAATCCCTAGGCCATTAGCACAAGAGCAGGCACAGCCAGCATATGCTGTCTGATCCTCTCCCGCTGCTGGGCTGCCCACTGCGCTCCCACTTCAGTCTTAACGCTGGAGAAATTAAAAGGGCAGGAACTACACCATTTAACGCAGCAGCAAACACATTTTCAAGGCACCATGACTCTTTATCTTGGGAGGACAGCTGATTTCTAGCGTTTTCCAAAGTAGTTAAGAAAAAGGCCCAGGAAAGTCAAAATAGCAGCAGGTGGGTTGCAAGGCAATGTACAAGAAGCAATTCCTGTAGCTAAATTAAGCAGTGGGTGAATTGAAAGCTTAGAAATAGAGAAGATTACAGCCAGAGACAGTTAAACAGCTTCAGCACAACACTGACTTTCTTATTCTTTCCTCCCCCTCTCATTTTTAACATGGTGCTTTTTCAATTTCAAATCAAGAACAAGAGAACTAGCAATATTGATATAATTTTGTTTTGACCTTTTAAGAAAAATACATGTCAGGAGATTGAGCAAGCTACTAACTCAAGTTTACTTTCACTCCCTGCAAGTTTCATCCTGTGAATTAGTAACCGCTAGAAACCAAAATTAAGGAATTTATTTTCCATAACAGACCCTTCAGGATCAACAACAACCCTCTTTGAAAACCCATCACACAAAGACTGTCATGTAAAGACGTTCTGATCCATCCCTTTCCCACTTTTGCAGTATTTACACTTCTGCTTCCTCTCCTTAAAATTCAAAGTTAGTATTTATCCTCTTATCTCCTACAGCTTCTTTTTTTGACCATCCTACTCACTGGTAAGTATCAACTATTCAAACGACCTTCCACATCTGCCAGAACTCTGGATGAAAACTTGATTTCACCCCAATTTTGTTAGTGCTCACTCTTTTCGTGCAGCTCCATGAATGGTAGGACTGGCCTCAGCAGCTCATAGAGTTCAGAGCAATGCTCCTTAATCACCACGGCACAACCAAGTCCTAATGTTGTGACTTCTCTATTCCACTGTGGTTTTGTACTGTAGGTATTGGTTCCCTGGAGACAGTATTTCTTTTATCTTTCTGTTGTCAAGCACCCCATGCTTTTAAGGTACCATTAGTGGTAGAACACACAATATTTGGAGAGTCAGGATTGCCTTCTATCAGCACTGGCTTAAACACTTGGCAGAATGCATACATTAGAAATCAGATTTCAGCAATTACAATCATTGACAGACCAGCTTTGTTTTGGACACCACTACAGTAGACCTTGCTGCAAGGTCAAGTGCGTGTTTGTGGGTTTTGACAGCAACAAGAAAAAATACCTGGGAATCAGCTTTAAGCAGAACAAAGATTATGTTTTTTTCCTGGTACAGCTGCTGAGGCACTCTCAGTTCCTCCAGCCTCCCTGAAAACACTGCTGGCCATTCCTACCATATCACACAATGACTTCATAATGTAGACAAATGTCCACTAGAGATTAGCATGAGCTCGCTAACCTCGTTTCCACTTGTAACCCAAACCTGAATTGATCCTACTGTCTCAAGGGGTGAAAGGTTAGCATACTGCATTAACCTAAAGAAATGGAGATATTTTTTCCTGTGGTGTCTTGCCTGTTCAAGTTTCTCTGATTAACATGCAACCTCTCTTCCTCATGTTGGCCAAGGTATCACATAAATCAGTTTTGCTTTCTTATTTTTCAGAGATTGATAGTTCAGACTTTTCTGTGTTCCCCAGCATTATGATGCTCTCCTCCACCCCTATGAGTGCTGCAGGCTCACAGCTGAAAGACAAGATCTTTCTGTTCAATCTGTTCAAAACTGTACAGCACCACCAGTGCGTACCACCACCTTATTCTACAAAAACAGCCAAAAATACAGCAATGAAGTAGTGCAGGGTCTGTTTCTACACCACATAGAGAGCAGACAACATGTGCTCTTGGAGGAACAGTGTTTCTCTGTGTCCTGCACAGATGCTAAGTCCATGTCATCTTATGTGCATTTTCCTCCCTTTTAGAGGCTCAACTGTAAAGTCACAATTTCACTTAAGTCAGGTTCTTTCATAAAGCAGGCCAGTGTGTGTGATCCAGCTTTTAGATAACAAAGTCCTATGAAGAAAAACCCAACATTATTAAAGAAAGGCCTGAAGCAAACCCACTTTTTCTTTAAACTGAATAAGCAGAAGAAAAAGTGGACCCCATTACCACAAGAAGTTATGAGTTATTCAATACAGCTTCTAGTTTTCTAAATCACTAGTGGAAAACATGACCTCTGCAAGTACCTACTACACATACACACTATCAACAGCTAATATACGAAAGGCACTGACACTGCTTTGTTGACCAAAACCAAGCACTTGGCTATTCAAGTTAAGTCAGGAACACAGAATAGCTATGTAACACTCAACACCTCTAGCTCTCCTCAAACAGTAACAAAACTTTTTTCATCATGTCACAGGCAAGCAAGGAAACATCAACTTGTAGAGAACCTAGACATGAGGGTTTATACAAGAGTATAAATGAGTAAAGATGGACAGGATGCAAAGACATTTCCTTCCCTTTATTTCTTTCTCCTTTTTGCCAGCCATCTTTGCATATAAAAGCAGCCAAAGGTAACAGTTTAGAAGATTCTTCCATATCTGATAAAGCCATGGAAGAGTCACTAACCACAAGCATCTCAAAATTCATGCATTACTTTAATGATAAATAATCCTTAAATCAGAGGTTTACAAAGTTATTTGAAGTATGATCCTCATCTAAATACATATACAGCTTGTGCTATATTCTGAGATCGTGTTGAGCAACCTAGGAGCTCTCACCGTATTTTGTGGTAAAACTAGTCATCTCTGTCAGCCTGAGAATAAAGATACAAAAATGACCACTATCCGAACTAGAGAAGTGTTAGATTTGCTACACACAATCACTCTGCTTTCTCCTCCCGGAACTTTCACATCCCTGAGATTACTCCGTGCACGAGTCTTTGCATTTAGACTTAACTGTCCATGTATTAAAGCAAAGTCAACAAATCACAAATATTAGACAAGGAATGATAATATAAATTTACCAGTACCTCTGGAGATGTAAGTAGAGTAGTCCCTAGGGGTGAACTAAGAATAGCATCAAAGAGCTTGGCTAGGGTTATTGTCTTTAATGGACAAAATTGAATTGACCACATACTGTCTGCAGCTAATGGCAAAAGTAAATTAATTTACAGCAAATGACACCATTTGGTCAAAAATTGGTGCGATTGGCTACTGACAAGTCAATGACAGCCTGACCACAGGACACCGCTATTGCAAAGACAAGCATTTAGAGAGTTCTGAACCTGCAGGACAGCAACACCACAGCCAATCCCTCTTCAGGGATAACAGCTATATCCAAAGCTGCTTACTTAACAAGTTTTGTGCATTTTGATGGAAAATCACCTACAGAACAAGACACTGCCTTAAAAAAATACAATAATCAGGCCTCTCAATTTTATTTTTATTGCCTTTTATTAAGCTGACTGAAAACATTTTTGGTTTGCTTTATTTGAGAGCTATACAAACACATTAAAAAAAATACACAGGTTTTTGTTCCTTCAAATGAAAAAAGTGTGTGTTCATATGTAATTCAGATTGGCTGCAAACACCAACACCACTGTTACATTCAAGTTGCCTGGTGAGATTGATCCAGAGTTTTGAACTCTGAGGGACCCATTAACCCAATTGTTAACACTCGCTAAAGGGTCATATATGAAATCTGTGGTTTAAGTGGCGCAAGAAGCCAAGGGTTACTCTATTTGAAGTAAAAAACCTCTTATGCTCACCATCTCTGAAAGGTTCAATGGGTCACCACATCTCCCTAAGCCTCTCTGTGGAAATACAATGAGCCTGAATTCAGTGACTCATACACTCACATCAGTTTCCTACAGTGTCCACAGTATTACATGTTCAAAATCTTTCTCAGAGGTTATTAAATTCTTTCTTTTTACTGCAGTGAGTACTGCTCTGTGCAATGGCCTTCCCAGCCACTACAAACTCACTGATGGAAAACTATGGGAGCACACCATGTAAGCAATGAGGTTTCTGGTCTCCTCATGCTGCCCACCATCAGAGATGGGACTCCCTGTGGGCATCCCTGCTACCACAGGTTCTAACTGCAACTCTGACCTCAGGAAAAGCAACACACAGAGGCACAGAATAGGTGGGGGAATTGTTGGGGGAACAGTTGATTAAAGTCTTGAGGAATAAAATGAGGTTAGATTTAAGGTCTTGAATCACAGAGAGGCTTCTGCTGAATTATTGACAATGAAAGGCACTTTAATTGTAGTGCTTAAAAGCTCTCAACTGAAAAAAAAAAAAAAGCCATGAAATGACCTCTCTTCCTTCACATTGCTTTGATTCTACTCACATACTCTATAGACCCTCAGTAGTCACCCTTAACAGCCTTTTCCCAAAGTCTCCGTTTCAGTTGCATTGTATCAGCTAGGACCTAATTTTTCCACTCCCTAACTGAAGAAAACCAGGTCCTGAAAAGGTGTAAGCTTGTAAAATCAGATTATTTACAGAGCAGGAAGATTTGTCCTTAAAAATGTCACCTCATACTTAACATTCCCATCTCCTCCTTTTCAGAGGAATTTATACACACATAAGGTTTAAGCTCTACACTTAAAATAACCACCAGCTTTCATTAGTCTCTACATACATCACCTGTATCTCCAGGCCATACTACACAGAACATCAGAGCTGAAGAAATCACTAGAATAATGTAAATAAAAAAAAGTCAGAGCAGCTTGCTACCCGCAGACCTTGCTGAGTCTTTACTTCCTAGATCACCTTGGAAAGCCACTTAAGGCATCCAGGGAAGTTGAAGTACTATTCTAGCTGTAATCTCTAATACCTTGTTCCAGCCACCACAACCTCTGAGGAATGCAGCTAGTATCAAAGATTTAATGCTTTTTCACATTAGTGATGTCAGCACAAAATGGCCATCTTCTCTGAATAATTTATCTCCCCACTGCATAATTTTCTTATCTCTTTTTCCCTTTTGGCTTTTTACTGTAGATGGGAAGGCAAGTGGCTGTTAGCCCTCGAAAAAACCTATGGAGCATCCTTCCCATCAATCAATTAAAAAACACTTACCTTACACTCAACATGATTTATTTCTTGTTAATACAATTGTCTCACTATATCCTTCTATTATTATACCCTTAATTCCATTAGCCGTTCACTTAATGTTCTCTTTAAAGCTGACCCCAGTCTGGGGAGAAGGGAAAGAAAAGTTCGTCTAATAGTGGCAATGCCAATAAAATTCTGAAGCTCTTCTCTTAAAATCCTGTAGGTCACAGGAAAGACAGGTTGCAAACACATCCTGCTTGCTCTATAGGAGAATATTTATTTTTCATTCACTTTCAACTAAATGGTTTGTTGGCTCCAAGCTATTTGTATTTTCATATTTCAATCTTTACCACACTCTTCTGACACAGGAACTTTGCCAGAGAAGAGAACCCTTTCCCATTTCTCCTCTAACAAATACAACTCTGATTTGCAAAAAGGTGAGCCTAACAGAGCACCTCATTGCAGCTCTCAGGGCAGAGCACCTGGGCACATGCTTCTCTATGAGGCAGCATTCCCACTGAAGCCTTTGCAGTTTGAGAAACATTGGCTTATTCTTTGGATAAAGTTAGCACCTGTCACCCTCCTACCCACCTGATGACACCTATTAAGGCAACACATTTACAGCTGGAAGGGTGTGTTGACACAATGCCTAACTATGGAATCCTCACCAGGCAAAACTAAGGTTACCCAAGTTAGTTGCTTACATGACTGACAGCATCCTCTCTCAAATAAAGTTCACCTAACCATCAGATCAATTCTTGGGCATGTGAGAGTTTGCCAGTGCCCCAGCTTCAAAAGACAAATCCACCAGTAACTTGTTTGCTTTCCTGGCAACTCCCCCCAAGCCATTTCCTATGTTCAAGTAACGATTTGTCTGAGCCTGCTTCCCTGAGCACAGAGAGCACTGAGTGAACACCACGGCATCAGTCCTGGGGGATGCAATTACAAAGCCACTTAAATGAGTAACATGAGTAACATCACTACTTAACTAATGAGATTCAGATGCACCTGCATACATATGAGACCTGAACCTCACTGTGTACGTCACTGCCATATACTTCCCACAGAACAGTCATGGCTAGATAGTAACATCTGGATCACTTTATCTGGTATTGCTGACAACTGTCAGGCACAAGAGCCACCACACTGATGATATCGACCACAGTTTCTGCTTCCTGAGCAATAAGTTCTCAAAGCAGAAGGCAGGACCACCTTTTCTCAGGTTGAATTGTCACCTTAGCAGTGGTGACACACTCAGCATACCAGGTCTCTCCTTCTGCAGCTCAGTGCAACAAATCACAGTTCATCTGGCCAGCTCCAAGTTCACAAGGACAGAGTCAGACCAGAAAACTCACAGCACACAGTGTTCTGCCCGCTGACCAGCAACAGGCACAATCAAAGGCTGAAGGACCTTTGGGAGAATCTAAAATACAGTAATTCCTGTGGATTAATTGCATTGGGATCATTATGCTTTCTTAACAGCTTCCAGGCAATTAGTCTTCTCTCTGTGTCTGGACTCTTTCCCTCAGCTTTGTTATTAATTAGAGTAAAATTATTAAGACTATGAAGTATTTCATATCTTCCTCAGTGCATACTCACATACAGATGGATTTGTGCCAAGGGATTTGGGTTTGGATGCTATGATGGCATCAGTAAAGATCAGAATCCCAGATCTTGGCACAATCCCTTCAGGCAACTGCCCAATGGTACGTTTCAATTGCTGGATCCTGAATCCTTCCATTGCACAAAGACCTTCATTCATACTGTTGCCACAAAACCCAAAGCAGTTTGCAAGCTGCATGTATTGTAGCTTTATTTTCTTTCCCTGTTTTGGCACATAACAAGGAGTGTTAATTCTCATGCATTCACAAGCACAGCACACATTCCACGAGCTCAGTTGAAGCCAAGTCCATGGGATGGGATAAGATCATGCTCCCATCTCCATGGGAACCACAATGTCAACTCTTGCCACCACAGCAGCATGGTTATACAGTGTAAAATTAAAGGAACAAGAAGATATATTGAGTACAAAGTAGTAATCTCCCTCAAAACTTACATGTTACGAGAGGACGAGCCATCCTCAAAGAAGCACAATGTACCCAAGCAAGAGCTGCCATACAAGGTTCATCTCTAATAATTTTCTTTTTTCCACCTGTAACACCAGAAGTTTAAGTGGTGTTGCCAGTAAAAACATACAGGTTTCAGGTTTTGGTGTCATTTTATTTTATGGTATGCTTTTTATTACCCTCATGATCATCGACAGCAATTCAAGAGCAGAATGCTTTTTTTGGTTTGGGGTAGTGCTCTGCATATTTAGCAGCTTTCAAAAATAATGAGAAGCAAATGCCTTTTCCCAGCACTGCAAAAGTTTCAAGGCATTTAAGATCTGCTAAGCAGACCACACAACACACAAGCACCTTACTGTAGAACTTCCCTTAACACTGGCATCCATCAGCTGAACCCTACACATTTCACCAGATTTTCCTTTACCTTGGGAGTTTCCTCCTTATTCTCCTCTGAAAATTCCTTACTATAACACAGTTCGTTTCACAAAAGCAACTAAGAGTCATAAGTGTTCATATGCGCCTCTCCTCATATCTGCTCCTCTGATATCCATGTGACAGTCCAGTAGGTGTGTTCTGCTACACCTTGTTGGCACGCTAGGCAGCAGCAAAGTGGTCACAAAAATAAATGGAATTCCAATTTGTTATTGATTTACTTTCAAACTTAATAAATGGGCCTACTGTGGATAATTACCAAACCTCTGTCCAAATACAACTATGACACTTCATAAATATCTGATAGAGCTAGATCTACATGTGTCCCATTCCCCCCAGTATATATTAATATATACCTTTAACACTGAATCTTCTGTTAGGAAATGTCATCTCAGTCATACCCAGATGTTCAATTTCAAAGATAAATCTTTCCTCTTTTGACTACTTCAAACAAACACCCCTCTTACTTTAGGCCCCATACATAAACAATGTTGTACCCCAAGCATTCCTATGAGAAGTCACAGAAATAAAAGATGAAAAAAAGAAATCAATCCCCATGGTAATCCAATTGCTCTATTGGTGTCTAGCACAGACTAACCCTATACGAGCCAGATTAGCATACATCCAGAGTCAGGGAAGTGATGAGCTACATCACTAAGGAGGGAGCTTCTCATCCACAATATCATACAGGAACGTTTTGTGCCACGTAGGCAATTCGTAGTTTCCCTTGCTCTATTTACATTTATTATTTCTCAAGAGCCATAGAGCAATTCTCTCTTGTCCTTGATGTTCATAACACTCCTTAGGTACCAAAAGGTTTGGCCACATCCTCCACAGCCTTAAAACCAAGCTTTAGCTTGATTTGAGACCCAGCTTATGTGAAAAGAAGCACTTCTGCTGTCTGCTCCTTTCAGCTAGTCCAAGAAGAAAGACCAAGTTTTGAACCACACAGCTCGATATCACCACTGGGATATTTGTTAGAGAAGGCAGAACCTGTCTTTTGGCCATTATTAAAACACAAATCTCTCAGACTAATAAACATGGGAACTGGACTGATCTTTGTACAGTCTGCCTATGGTGCTTTATTGTTTAGACTGAACTGCTTTAACAGTAGGGGGAAAAACTTTAGATGTGTGGTGAAGAGGAAAAGGTATAAAAAAAAATGGTAGTTTCTTTCCACACAACATGAGACTTTCCTGTACTATCACTGAAATGAAAAGACATTTCTTCTGCCCCAATCAGTCATAACATTTAAACCACAGAGCTAGCCATGAAATCCTATGCATCATTTAGATCTTTGATGCTGAACTGACTTCATAGTAAAAATGTCTTGGCAGGGCTAAAGCACCTGCTGTCAAAGGGAAACACTGATTAAAGGGGTGGGTGTTTTTTTAAAGAGTTCTTGTTCACTTTCACAAAACTCTGTTACGATAATCCCTGAGTTACAGCTCCGATGAGTAATTACTCCTGCAGCGTGGCTGGAGAACTGCTACTCAAAATCCTCATTAAAACCCTTATGTATTTCTTCTGCATTTGCCTTTCAGCTATTATCAATTACAACGATCCATGTATAAATATACACTTTCCTCCTTGATGATTATCACTATTTCTTCTGCCTGATTCATTCAGTAAGGCCACAGTTCAATGCTTTTGAGGCCACAATGGCCTCTATGGGAATTAAGTCTGACGTCAGAAATACTGAATTGTGGCTTCAGTGAATGAATTAAATGGGGAGGGGAAAAAAATTACACTAAATATCATTGAAAGTGCTCGTACTCACATAGCCAATGGCAACCTATTTACTATGGAATGAGTCAGGGACCTTACTTTAGGTAGAGCTCATGAAAATTAATTTTACCATTTGGGACAAGTTCTTTTGCTATTGCTTTAAGAAGCAGAGCATAGTTGCACACACAGCGCTGCTTTCTGTTCATTGTGTCAGTGTTTATAGGGTGGGATCTCCTGACCAGTGGAAGAAGCTATAAGGTTCTGTTCATCTGTAGCCTAGTAAGTCAAAACATATATGCACTGCCCAGGTAGAGAGCGTTACCACCCACTTTGGAAAACTATACCAAGATTAATGGATCTTCAAAGATAGAATTATTAGGAGTAAAGTTCAGTCAGCTTCCCTCTGCCTGAGGCAGTACCAGTGGAAAAACATATTGATGAAGCAAATGAGAGAAGGAAGAGCCAGGGTGGTTGGGAGCTGGAAGACAATACAGATGCACAGGACTCAAGAATGGCCAGAAATATGCAAGAAGCACAGAAAAGCAAAAAACCTTCGCAAGTTTGAGACAACTCCAAACTCTTAGAAGGAATTAATCTGTAATGAAAGAAACCTCTTACTCTGATGGTTTTAGTCAATTTGTACAACTTCCTTAAAACTTCCTCAGCCTTCCTACCTTCTCTTTGGAGTTGGGATAAGGGATTACATGGGGTTTACCTTTTTACTTCCTCTGTTTCTCAGAATGGAGCATAAGACCTTTTTTCACAACAGAGCATCAGAGAGGTCAACACCTGCAAAAGTAGCTATTTTTCCTTGCATTTCTTTTAAAATAAGGACTTTGACAGTATGAACAGTAGCAAAATCAGTGTCTCAGCTGCCCAACAAGCTGGTCTAATGCAGCCCCCATTTAAAGGGCAAAACACTGTGGGTTTAAGATTTTCCAGTCACTACACAAATATTTAAGGTCCATTCCCTAACCAAAATCTCTACACAAGCATAAGTTAGCCAAAATAACAATTAGAGAAATTGAAGGGGATATAAGTTGTGCCATAAACCTCATCAGTTCACAAACCAGTCCACAGCAGGTGATCCATTTGATTCCTAGTAAGTCACTCAAAAATGAGTGAATAATTCAGTCTCAAATTGTTCTCAGTATTACTCAACTGCAATATTCAAAAATCAAATGTCTATCCCAAAAGAAGTATCGGGGTTTAAAACAGTAGAAAAGCAATTCTCCCTCCTCTTGTATTTTTCAAGCTTTTGGGGAAAAAAAAAATACCACAAAAAACCCAACTGTCTAACTTCGAAACTTTTGGTCCAAAATCAGTTATCACTTTTTGAAAAGCAAAATCTGAGTTTAATGCTGTTCTTCAAATTCACTTTTTCACTTCAGCATTATGGAACACATCCAGCATTGGAAAATTTGCAATGGGACACCAATACTTAGCAATATCTGGACTTCAAAAAAAAAAAAATCACTTTTTCGAAATCAGATCTGAAGTTGTTACTGAACTGTGAAGAGATCCTGCTTAACACTCTATTAAACTCATCCTGAATAACCAGTAGTATAAGCAACAAATAACCAGCAGTATAAGCAACAAGATCATAGATGCAATTTCTCTGTGTAACATGTTTTCTGCCTATGCAACATCCTACTATGCATAACTATGTGATCTTCCTATACAGGAGGAAAAAAGTCAAAGCTTTAAAGCTATAAATAAACCATGCAACAACACATCCCCAAAAACCAACCTCACTCCCCTCTCCTCCAAAAAGACCCACCAAGGCATTTGTTGGGAGGTTGTTTATTTAATGTAACAGGTGGCTTCCACTGTTTTATCTCATAACACCAAAACCCACTGCTCTTTCGGTGATTCAAAGAGTCACAGCCTTCAGGGCTAAGGGGCTTATACACTGGCCTCCCTGACTTTGCATCATGGGTGTATGCATCTCTGTTCTTAGAGAGAAATGCCTCTTAGGATATTCACACACATAAAATAGCAAGCTGCACCTAAAAATCAATAAGCAGACCACTGCCATTGGAATTTATTTACAAGATAAATAACCATGACCTGATTGAGCAGGTAAGATCATAGGAAAACACTGGAAATGTTTACTTTATGAAATAGGTAAGCAATGTACACAGGACGCTCTAAGAGGAATTCCTCAAGAATGACTACAGTTTATTAGCACACAGCTTTAATCAGAGGTTTCAGCCTGAGGAAACATTAGTCAGTCCTCACTGGCTGAGCACCAGGTAACAGGGAGGTAACAGCACATAACAGAAATAAAGACTGATCCATCCAAGGACAGACCCTGGAGCACAGAGCAGCCAGGTAGCTCTTGGATGGTGAATACACACATACAGTGGGTGGCCAGAGCATGTCTCAGGCTCTCATCAGGACAGCTTTAGTGCTTCCTTTCAGGCTGTTTTTTTATTTTGTTGCTTTTTTAGGGGTGGGGGTTAATGACTCTAAAGATGGGCAATCAGAGTCGTTCTTTTTAAAAAACTGTTTCTGTTTATTTACCTCAACGTTTGAGGAGCATGCACATCTGACAAGATCTCTAGGCTAACCTCTGCTGGTTTTGGATGGGGTAGTTAATTTTCTTCATCACAGCTAGTATAGAGTTGTGCAGAAAACAGCGTTGATAATCCAGAGATGGTTTTGTTATTGCGAGCAGGGCTTGCACAGCATCAAGGTCTTTTCTGCTTCTCATACGAAGCTGGCAGCAAACAAACTGGGGGTGTACACGATGCTGGGTGGGCACATGGCCAGGAGACCTGACCCCAGCTGAGCCCAGCTTTACCTATCAAACTGTCTTTATCCCAACCTAAAAGTTTTCTCACTTTTACACATCCTGTTCTCTACCCTACTTCACTGGCAGGGGAGTGAATGAGTAGCTGTGTGGTGCTTAATTGCCCCCTGGGCTTAAACCACACCACCTGTGAAGACCCAGGGCACCAGCTGTATTCATTTCTCCTCTGTCCCTACAGACATACAGGGGCTCCTATTTGCATTTTGAAATTCTCCCAAAGAAACAACCTCTAGTTAAGAAAATGGGAGGAAAGCCTTATCATGAGCAGCACAAACATGGACAAAGCAAAGACCCAAGGACAGTCACAAACCATGCTGGAAATTAAACATAACAAAGACAATCAACAACACCATTTTCTGGCTAGCCTTCCATCCCAAGAGGTGGAGCTCTCTGGGAGATGACACACTATGCCAGGAAAGGAGATTTTATGGCTCCCATTGGGCCTGAAGATTATGTGCTGGTGCCATAAAACACATAGACAATTACTGGATCAAACTGAATTGAAGCAATAAGAAGTCTTTATATTTCCACACACAGCACAATAATACCATTTAGAAACTGTTCAAAAATATCACATGAACAAAGATCTTAGTCTGCTTCACGTATAAATAAATGGCATCTGCATCACCACCTGAAACTCTGTTGGCAGTTTCTACTGCAGCTTCATAACAGGATGATTGTTCCAGCATTGCTTCTCATGATTGAAAAAACTCAATATATTTATATATTAACCAGCAGAGATGAACTAAAGCTGTGCTTGCACAGTCTTCGTGTAACAATTGCTCAAACAGATGTTTTGAATATTATTTACATTTGCCTCCTTTGATGAGCCTAAATAAAACATAAAAACTCTAGAGATTCAGCAATGCCAAATACTGTGAGATTTTAAATATTTTTAACTCTTATTAACTCAAAATTATATTAGCAACACATTGAGCAGTACCTGACAGAGCAGCAGGAGCAAGGCTGCAGAGACACCCGCTGTGGTCAGGCAATCCAAGAGACAAAGTAGCCACAGCACTCAAAGAGAGTAGAGGATATTGGTGATTGCAACTAAGGTCAGCCACAGCCTAGAGGTCTTCAAAAATTTTCACCAAAAAGCCACTCAAATAAAGAACACAAAACACATCATGAAAGATTCATACCTCTTGATTTGAGCTTGAATAGGAGTCCCAAGCTCATGGGCAGCTGAGCTGGCTCAGGACAATTAAAATTCCAGGTGTACTCAAGGCGGAGCTCTGCTCAGACACAAACGATCCAATTATTTTTAGCTGGCCTTTGAGTATCTGCTATCAGCAACTGGCTGGAGGGAACTGAAATGAGTCACTTGAAAGTTGTCAGACAAATCACTATGTAGAAGTGTCTCTTCATTGACTCTAATAGACATCTGAACAGCCAGGAGATGCCCAGGCATCTAAATTTTGTAGAGGTGAATCCCTCCCAATGACACCTATGCTACAAACAGACCTAGCCCAGGCTCAGGAACAAACAATGAAGACAGTTAGTTAGAGCTTGAACCATATGGGGACCCATTTGTTTCTGTGTGTTTCTAAAAGCATTTTCTTTTACAGGAAGCTGCTGTTTTCCTAGGTCCTGTATAATGCCATAAGGAAAACCATGTGAGGTTGTTTCTGACTATAAACAACATGTTTAGAATTGTTGCTCAAAAGCTTCTACTTTTACAGACCCACAAAGCAGCTGGGCTGAGAGCCATTTCTTGGTACATGGGTTTTTAGCAAGAAATTTTCCCCAAATGTATATCATGTCATTTTGTCATGACTTAAAATGCACAGAATGGGTAAAGTTGGAAGGGATTACAGTGGGTCATCTGGTCCAACCTTCCTTTGTGCTAGGAAGGCTCCCTGTTTTGGACAGAACAAAACTGGGGTTGTTTAAGAGCTAGAAATAGCCATAAATTGTGATCATCTAAATGGGAATATCATTTCATAAAATGCTTTTTATGTGAACCCTTTTTCACAATCCAGTTAGGTAAGTTGCTATAGCCACTGTATATTTTCAGCAGTGTACCTCTAACTTAAAAATAATGGTGCTGTATTGACCACAAGATAACCCTTCTTCATTATGAATAACATCAGATTATATATCTTTCACACGTTTTTGCTTTATTCAACAGTTTTTGGTGTGCCTGACCTTATTCTATTAATGTTAAGCAGAATTAATTAAAACCACAGGCTTCTTTTTTTTCTTACTGCAACACATTTTGCTTAAAAAAATAATGTATCACTCCCTGATTAATTTTTCATGACTTAAATTATTACTTTTTCCCCATGGTTGTCATTGTTCCATATTTTTTTTTATGAGCCGCTAATTTTTTCAAGTATAAATTTGAACCTGCTTTACTAATGTGAACAGCTGCTAGGCTTATATAGCTAAGGCAGGGCTCCCAGCAGCCTTGTGCTGAAAGTTTGACACTGAGACCAAAAGCCTATGGCTTTACAGCAAGATCATTCTGCACACTAGAGTGTGTGTTGAAGAGTGGAGGGAGACTTTTGGAGCCTGCTGGACCAAAAAGTACTTTGGAGATGTGCGCTCTCCTCGTTCAGATCTCAGGACTTACCAGGCTCAGGTATCAAGGAGGAGTTATTTTGAAACAAGTAGAAGAAAATAAGGTATTTATATACAGTAGCTGGCACTGACACTGGCTCTCTGGGTTTGAAAGTCCTCATCCATTTGAAGCCACAGCCTCCAGTTCTTTGGCCCTGCTTTTCCTACAGCCATCTAAAAGCATTGTTACCTCTCCACTGTATTTCAAGTCATTCCACCACAATCACTGCATGGTTACCCCATACCCATACATTGTGCCATAGTTATCTCATAGTCATGTCAGCCACAAGCTGGCAGCTCATGTCCTCATGCTTACTGACAAGTTATTTTCATATACCTGGATGATAATTGGTTTATAACGTTATTTCAACTGTGCTGCTCTAACGGAACAAGCAATAGAGGGCACGTAGGAAGAGCTGCAGCTCTTAATAGAAGCACAGGTATAAACGGGGAGCAGGGAGATGAGACTTCAAGATATTCTTCAGGTTCTCTGGCCCCAAGGATTTTTTAGGCCTCAAAACAGCTCAGATCTGGACATATGGAAACCATGCGTGGATGCTGTGTATATGGTTTCTGGCTGGTTTCATCACTTCCCTATAAAGGCTTTGATTGTGCCCTAATCACACGTGTTTGTGGAGTTTAGACAGCTGCAGTGAGGCAGGGGAAGACTTTCAGTGACTCTCCTCATGAGTCTGTGTATGTGAATACTGGAAAAATGGGATTTATATCTCAGACTCTGCTTACTATGTTGAAGGAAGATGCATTGCTTCCTAGCACTCAGAGAATACCTCTCATGTTCTAGGGCCAAATGTAGAATTCCTCACAAATAATTATATTATATGTAATATATGTAATAATATATAAATATGTTATATAATACTCTGTTGTTCTGTGTTATAAGAGATATAATGAAGTTAGATAACTGTGTCAAGAAATTATGAAGGACAACATTGGTTCACAGAGCAGACTGGTTGAAACTGAGCTAACATTGGTTTCAAGAAAACTTAAAGGAAATGTATGACGGGAAAAACATTTCCCTAATCCTAAAATCTTTGTGAAGTACTAGGATTGGCTCTAACCTGACACAATTCCCTGCTAGCTCTTTGCCAGATTTTCTCTGCCATGATTTAGACATGCTTGCTGTGCAGTTTCATCCAGAACCTAACTCTTTGCCTGCCAGTAAAACTTGCACTGATTTCTGCGGTTTGAATGCAGGTTTTCATCTATCAAACTTCCACCAAATGGTAGAGTCTTCTGGACACTGTGACCAAGACTATTAATAGGGAAAAGCTCAGTATCCAGCTATCTATTCCTGAAGCTATGCTTTCCTGCTGCTTGCTAGTGCTTCCTTCATTTTTGCATTGTTGACACAGGATGTTGCTGTTCCTTGATAAATGCAGGAGACAAACTAACATAGCTGGCAATGCAATAGTGAAAGATGTATGAAAAAACTGCTTATTTTTTTCAGGTTTTTGTGGCAGGCTCGAAATCCTTATACAGTCCTCCACCAGTTCTTCCCTAGATCATCTGTAGCACAGCTAATATGTTTGAAATTAAAATGCAGGGAGAGGAGGAGAGCGTGATGGTTGATTTTTATAAGCAAAAAGGTCTGGAGTCAGAAGTGAAGCAGTTAAAGTAGCAGCAGCATGTTTACTAAGCCATTTGAAGTTGATAGCCCACACGGCCTGGCTTTTTTCTCTATCTTCGTAAACCGCAGTGAATTGATGGAATGACCTGGACTTGATCTTCAGGGCAATATGTCTGATGGCACCGCTGGATTGATAAATTGATTCAAAACTATTACCATGGTGAAAAAGCAATAAGGTCATAAAAATTGCATCAGCTGGCTAAGTAAATCCTGGCATTTCATGACAAGTAATGCAGAAGAATCGCAAGAGGATCTGGGCATGAGGCTGAATGAGTGAGCGAGAAATGACTTTGAAGAGCTCATCATCTCCGATCTATTCTTCCTGCCAGCGATTCATGCCTTCGCATAGTGCCACTTCATTATGGGGAAATAACTGTACACTTCTAGCATATTCCTGGCCGTCCCTGGCGGCCCCTGGAGGACCCTTAGCTGGTTAATACCTCATCATGGGCTTCATTGAACACTTTAATCTGCACTTGTGTGATCAATAGAATCCTGGTGTAAATTAAAAGGACAATTTCATGTAATCAAGCCTGTTAATGCTCATTTTGAAAACCATTATTTGTGGAAGGCATTTTGGAGAAAATTACAAAGCGACAGGCTGATGCACTCGGAGCCGATTCAAAAGGAGATCTTTTTGTGACTCTGTGTATGGAAGGTGGGGGCCGTCAGCAAGTGCATTGCTGCGCTGGATGGGAGGAAGGGGGCAGGAGGAAACAGAGGGGCAGCAAGAGAAGCAGTCCAGCAGGAATATCTGTCTGCCTGCTTGCCTTCACGAAGGGAAGAAAATGAAATTTTCCAGTGTTCTATTTCTGTGGCAAATTCAATTACTGTGGGGACTTGTTCAAAGCGGTGTAACTTCCAAGAGGCAGAAATTGAAAACTTGGCAGCTAATGAAACGGCAAATCACTAGTAAGTTCAGACAGGGGCTGTCAGTCAGATCAAACACCTAGAGAAAAACAGCCACTTCCTTCTAGTTTTCAACAGGCAGCTTTCTCCCCCACACAACACACACTCCCCTTTGAAAAGCAAAACAAAACTTTCTAGGGCAGCACAGTCATTCTTTTCCTGAAATTAAAATAATCATCAGGGTCACACATTGCTTATTCCAACAGCTGCATAAGCAAGCCTGCACCATCCAGGAAGGCAAATCCTGCTCTTACTCTTAAAGTTTGTTTTAAGCAGATGAAGGAGGATGACACTTGCCCAAAGCACTAAGCTCCACACTCACCTGAGCAGTTCCAGTCTGCATGTCTGTGTCCGTAGCACTGCAACCTCCCTTGTTTCCAGTCATTCAGAAGCTGACAATTTTGAACCGTTGGGAAATAGAGAGACGGGAAAACTACAGAACACGTTTCAATTTTTGAAATATACTGCATGACCTCAGCTGGCCAGTCCTGCCTGAAAGATAGATGTCACTTGTCTATTGTGTATTGAATACATCGACCTACCACTTTGCCCTCTCTACATCTAAGGTATGGGTTGGATCCACTAGGAACCAAGTCACACTTTGAGGATGAATCTCTATGAAGGGACACAGCCTAGGATCCATGATGTTTTAAATGCTTCTTGCTCATGCTGTCTGTAGATGGAATCATACCCATTACTAAAATCTTTACTCTTCTGTAACATCCTGTCTTTCTTCCTTTCTCTGCTGATTCTGAAAGAAACTAGACTCTGTTGCTTTGTTCTTTTCACCTAGATGAGCTTCTTCACTGAGTTTCAGCAATGGTAACAGCAGAAGATGCTGTTATGGACTCCACTCTGAATTCAATTCCAAAAATACAACTGGTTCCCAAGAAGTGGAAGCTACAAACTTACCAACTTTCCAGGATGTCCCTCTGTGAAGTTCTTCCAGAAATCCCTCCTAACCAATACTGATTTGTTCCTCAACCATACATGTGTATTCATCTTCAGTTATCTGTACCTCTGGTGCAGATCACCCAGTCTCTTCTAAATTAAGACACTAAATTAATCGTGACACATTTGACTTCATATCAGAGACCATTGCCTACCAAAGGGGAACAGGCAGTCTAAATTCAGGGTAAATAGACTGCAGCACACAAAACTTGCAATACAAAGAGCTAAGCTATTTTTTTTGCCACTCAATTTTTACCACTATAAGTGAGAAAAAATAGTAAACAAATAAAGAGCTCTTGTTCTTAAGGGAGGGCCTGTCCCTTTCTCATACAGTAAAGGCCATAAACAATCTGATATAGATTGATCTCAATGTCAAGATAGGAGTAAGCACCACCTCTCTCATTGGTCACTTGGGATGGCGAGTACCATTTGGGTTCTTCCACAGGAAAGATGCTTGTAAACACAACAACCATGCTTATTTGTTGCCTGTCCTTCTGTGTTATTACTTTTCTCAATGAAGTAATTTGAACTTCAAGTGCCTCCTTTGTTGCCATCCAAGCTATTTGGTTCAACTGCTGTGGTTTTATTTTTCTTCTGGAAGGGGTCAACTTAATAAAAATTAGATGAAAATGTGTAAACGAGGTGTGGACGAAGTTGTAATTAAATATACAATATGTAAATATATTTATGGCTATATAGCTAGATTTCTCAGGGCCTATAACAGAGTGGTTTCATGCAGAAGGAAACAGTTGAAGCCTTACTTTATTCATGCTTTTATCTATTTTATTTATTCTTTTGTCTGAGCCAGCCAAGATAGCCATGAAAAGAAAAGCTGATTTGTCTAAGAATCACTTGGAACGTGCTAAAGTGCAGAATATTAATCAGGAGACAGAACTAAGCAACTTTTACATAAACTCTGAATAAGAAAAAGTCACAAGGAAGGACTAATAATGCAGTGCTTCTGCTACTTTTTTTTATCTTGTGATCTGTTTTGGAAAGAAGATCTTTTCACTCCTCCAAAACTAAGAAGGAAAGAGCACTAAGTGTTGGTTAATGAGGCTAATCAGCAGAAGTCCTGTGAACTTGACAGAAGTTTTTCATTGCTGTGAAAATTTGTGTTGGCTTGTGCAGACAGGAGTTCAAGTTCAGCATATTTATTTTGAGAAGGACTACAGAAAATGAAAGGAAGTGGGAACAACATAAGTGAGAAGAGCAGAATTTGACCCTACACATTTAGGAAAAGGAATTCATAAAACTAACTTGGAAGTACCAAAGATGACTTGTGCTAATGAGAATTTAGATTTCATCTTCAGAAGTTTTATGAAAATTTGCCTAAGACAGTAATATGATCCTGATTTTGCATTATCCTGCATAGTTGTAAAAGCCAATTCCAGAAAAAAAACTAGGGGTGAAATGACTACCGAGTCAGCATACACTTGGTTTGAACAGTAATAAGTTCTACATTCCCTACTCTAAGTCAGTTAAACTGCACATCTGATTTAGAGAAGAACTTTTCCTGGGACTGAGAATGGCATGATTTGAGGCACAAAATCTTTTGTAGAGTTAAAGGAAAAGCTTATCCCTTATTTATGGGTATGTAAATCACATCTGAGGTTAGTGCACAAGCCCCAAAACAAAAAAGGAGACATCAAGATGATATTGTAGCTTTATGTTCTACACTTAGATTTTAAATATGTAATATTTTAAAAGGTTTTTTTCAAATATGACTACCCCACAAGTAATCTTGGGCCTGATTCTTTCTTGTATTAAAGCTTTCACTACACACAGGATTTTTTTTGTGTGTAAAAATACTATTTTTGGTTAAGACTGTTAATTAACTTTTTTCCCTGAAGAAGTAAACTTGCAGTTGTGCTGTCTGTCTTCATGTCCCTCCCCAAAGACTTTTCAAACCAAGAATTCATTCTGAGCAACTCTGATGGCAGATGGAGCTCTCCATAATACAGAAATCCCACAGCCTTAGGAAAATGGGTGGCCAGAGAGAAGAGAGAGAGATCAAGCCTCTGTCAGTGGCCCAGTAGAGATCAAAGCTGCAACATAAACTCACCATCAGGGACACAAATGCTCTTGGACTGCTTTCAGAGACTGTACACAGAAGCACAGTCTTGCAAGACAGACCCACGCAGAACCAGACTTTATCAGCTCCCCTGTTAAAGGAACTGCTTGTTCCACCCCTGCTGTTCTGACAGTAGTAACCCAAAATGACCTCTACACCCAAAGAACTGTAGTAACACAAAACAAGTGAGGAGGTGAAGGGATCAAACTGCTTTCCCTTGGAAGTAATACAATGCTGAGGTGCACTGGTGGTGAACCCATTTTCATTATGAGGTACTTTTACACTGCTGTTGATGTCATGGAGATGAAAAAATAAAAATCAGAATAGACCAACAGGAAAATTCACTGCATGCTTTCTGACTTTCCTGTCTATATTCAAGCAGAAGTTACACAATGACATTTATGCCATCTCCCAAGCACTTGACCTATTACTTGCCAAACAACCTCAGTAGCAAGCAGAGGCTCATCAGGGTCACTGCAGAACTGCTTTCATTCAAGTAGTTTAGCACAAGATCATTCTAAGTATGCATTGCATTGTGTGAAGTTGTGATGTAGAAACAAATGGGATGTTCTTTTTCCCCAGCAGTCATGGACTCAGTTTTGAGACCAGCTCTGCCAAAATTGACTCTGAGTCTCCAGCAAAGCTTCGCTGAAATCAGCAGAGCACTGCATAGCAGATGGCCGTTCAATTGGACATCAAGACTGGGACTGAAACTCATGTGAAAGAACAGAGAAAAATAGTGACTCTTAAAACATGTTATTAAGTCTAAGCATTTACTGGATAATAAATTATTTGCTAAAACTCTAAGATGAACTGAAGCCTTTACTGTTAATTCAATCATTTTGGAGTTCTTGATGTTAAGTTAATTAATTGTTGTTGGCATAATTATGAAATATCTGCAGTTTTATAATGGGTATAAAGTTCTGAAATATAAATTGAAGATATCTCACATTTTTAATAGTTGTTCCTTAACCTTTAAGGCATTTAGTTTTGTGTGGTCAATGAAGACAATGTGAGCTTTTTTCAATTACATAGAGGACATTATCTGAGATATTATTTATCAGGCAACTGAACAGATAGTGTTTTGTCTACTTACTCTTCCCTATTTGTCCTTCTGTGATGCATCCATACCACACATCCATTTGTTGTAGTTCATCTCATTCTGATGCTCAGCAGATGTACCAAGTATGGTCTCCATTTACTCCACCTTGCCCTTTTTCAGTTTATGTAGAATAACCTCTCACAGAAGCTGTAGGACAACTGCCTTTCATTCAGTGATCCAGAAGATGCAGTGGTCTCATTCCAAATACATGCAACAGCATTATCTAAATAGGCTACTGCAAACTGACAGAGACGATAAAACCCCGTATTCCAATAATACCTACAAACTAGAGGAATCATGCTACAACAAAACAGGATAGTGACACTGTTATCTTACCTCTGTGGCCACTACAACCCACTTTAACCACTGTACAACTGTGCCATTCTATTCAGCATACCCTCTGTCTTGCTGGGTAGGCATAGGCCACCAGTGCATCACCCAAGTGCCTCTTTACCAAATTGTGGCAATAGTCTCTTACAGGAAAGGAGTCAGATTGGTTTCCAGGAGGTTATCAAGTCTTGGTAACAGCTTAGTAGTGGTTAGATGGCCTGAATGTATACCTTTCTGTGCTTTCTATGAGATGACACTTTATTCTTGCTGTGGTTGCACCAATACCTGGAGGATATCCTCAAAAGCCAATCATTAGAGATGGGCCTCCCAAAAATCTCCGTTGTCTATACCTTGCAATGGCCACGCTGGGGTTCACAGGCATTATTTCCACTCTCCTTCCACAATGACATTATAGTAAATATCTGCCAGATCATCCTCCTTAACCAACTCAGAGCATTGTCAACTTCCAGCTTTACTGAGAGGCACCCTACAACTCTTTGGGGATCCGGTCTTGTTTCTGGAAATCTTGCCACTGTAATGCCACACCTCTCTGAATGATCACTTTTCAAGGAGGGTGGGAAGCTGAGGATTTCTAAAACGCATGAAAGTTTGGGTTCTAAGAAACCCAGAGATAGGAGTAGAACAGGAGTTAATGTGACCACAAGCTCAGCTCAAAAATGACTTTTTCACGGTAAATGAGAAATTACAACAACCAGAGATTCTGAGGGTTGTTTTTTCTGCACCTCCTCTTCCTATCAGTCAGCAGAACATCAGATAAAACTAATTCTTGAGGCATTTTTTGCCACCCTGTGCCTTCCAGAGAATAAACCACATCTTTGGGATTCTTTCCCAAAACACAGTCCTAGGGAAAAATTTACCCAGTGGGATCCATTGAGAGCTACATTCAGAACTCAGCTTCTCTCTCAAGGGTTCCTGAATCCATCAGCTTAATTGAAAAATAATGAAGATATCCATACTTAGCATTTCCCCCAAGGCTGTTGACTGCTACAGTCAAGCTTCTTCACAGACATGTAAAAAATGCTTAAAAGTGCTCACATCCCTTGGATGTTGCCATGCTGCTTTGTTTAATGTGTGCAGGACATAACTTAATCAGTCAGAGGGGGTTGCAGAACCTAAAGACATGGCTGGTATTTAACTTGACTATAAAAAAAATTATTTATTTGTTCTCCTTTCAGACCTGCAGGAAAGGATTTAAGCTTAACATATGAGCTGAAGAAAAGTCACATTTTATACAATCATATAAGAGAGAGCAATGAACATAGCTCATTACTAGTTTCTGACAAGGCTTAATATGTCAGAAACTAAATCAATTTGAGGATTATAACATTTCAGAGTAAAAGATGCCAAAGGATGCCAAACCTGATAGATTTGAAGGGCAGTGCACTACAACATAACATAAAAAATTAGCCCCCTATGAGAAGCTGCAAGCTTAAAACAAAATAATTAAATAATAGGCCCTAGTGGCATCACCTCCACAGCTTAACTTCAGCAAGACAACATCTCTGCAGTTCTTACCCAGAACTTAACATTGCCATGCAAAAGAGACCACTCAGATTTCTTATCCATTCCTGTTGCTCAGCTTCAAGCTACAAGTTTGATGGAGGATGTCCTTACATAAGCTTTGACTATAAGCTTGAGGCTGTCACTTATAGGTGCATTCTTACTACGTATCAAGAAAATATGGCATATTTTATGAGTCTGATTGCTCTCACCAGCAATTAGCTTGTTTTAAGGCAAGTGCATTACACCTACGAGTGTCACCTTCCAGCATCTCACATCAATACACAGTGCTGTGCTGTTGTTTCTTCCAACACTTAAAATAAATTTTGAACAGAGATCATCTTTTTACTGAAAAGCAAAAAGCAGTGAAAGCTGGAGTTTCCTGTTCCCATTTTCCCCTGACCATGATAAGCCTTAGGCCCACTTTTGGACAAATGTGTTTACCACCTCAGCTGTTCAAGAAGAACACTGGCAGTAACACTCTTTTAATGACATCATTGCCCCTATACACTGAAATTCATTCAAAATTGATTTTAAATAGTCTTTTTAGGATTGATGGTGTTTCCTTTCACTTACAGGTCAGGAAATAGTCCATTCTAAGTCATGAAAAAAACAAAAATGTATAGACTTCCACCAAAGCATTTCCCCTACCAACTGCAGAATATTCTCAAGATCACAATTAGTAATATGGTATCTGAGATATTTTCCTTTTATCCATGAAAACTCTGCCTCCATCCATCAAAAAAAAAAAGTCACAGGATTCCATTAGCCAAAAATATCAGTGCACTGATGAGGCCGTGGTAAGCTCTGTTCTTTATTCAAAGCTGGTGATACTGGGTTTTCTGACTGTGGAAAGAGATACACTGTATTTTCTACATGCTTAAACATGATTAAAAGTGGATTAAAAAAATATAATCAAACCAAGTTTAGCATTGCAGAAAAGAATATCACATGGATAAATCGATAAGCCTCACAAGATACATAGGGAGATGATAGAGAGAAAACCATCAACTGTAAAAGAGTTGGGATTGTTCAGCCTGAGGAGGCTAAATTGGATGTGGGACCTAACAGTCATAAAATACATTAAAATTCTGCTACAAGCAGGAAAGGAACTTTTTCCCTCCTTATTTACAGTGGAAAAGCCAAGAAAGAATGTCCATAAACCATGGCAAGAGGAAAAAGGTTAGACACGAAAAACCTTTCAAATGGGAATTATGAGGAAGCCCTCCAACTGATCACCTGGACAGGCAGGGAAGCCTCCAGAAAGGGACACCTTTAAACTCTGACTGAATTGACACCCATTGGGAATAACAGAAGTATCGCTGGGCTTGCTTGTAGCAGAGGACTGCTTTCAATGGTCCCTTCTGACCTGTTTTTCTACAGTTTCTGAAGTTAATTCAGAAATGTAGCTAGGGCAAAAATCATGGTAGTGAAGGGGGAAAAAAGCTCTGCCTTTTTTAGTGAAGGAATCTACAGGTGCATGTGTGTCCCAGTAATTTTATGTAGAGGAATGACACTACAGATTAAGTCTAGCAAGACCTAACAAATTAACACTTTATCTTAATGTTGAGAGAACAAGCCATTCAGAATTGGATGCCAAATGCTCCCCCCAGTTTATTTCAAATATTCTATTGGAAGCTGTGTAACTACTTAACAAAGACAATTTCTGCTTACAACCTACACAGAAAAAGACAAGTGGGGAATGGATACACATCAGGATGACTGGATATACCCTCGGACTCAGGCAGCTAGGTGAAACACCAGGTCTCTTTTCAGTAGACCATGTTCTGAGGAAGAGGGCTGCAGAGGTTTGTTTCACCAGAGGAAATAACCTTGGCTATTTAACCTGTCCCATGCACCATATTGCATGTTGTGATACATCATCTTCACGGAAAGTTAAGATCAGTTTTGAGTGATGTGCAGCCATTTATTGTTTTTGTACACAGCCACCACACAACCCCTTGCTCGGGTGTATGCATATATTTTCTGTGGTGTAAATAGCTCAGTGAAAGGACTGTCTCTAAGTATCTCTAGCCTTGCATTTGTACAGCACCTAGTACAATACTGCTGAGATCATAATTAGCTTCACCGTGATAATCTGCAATAGAAATGTGAAATACCAAACAACAAAGAAGCAAATGTTTAAAGGAAACCTACTGACTGGCAGAAGTGGTAATTTGATAGTACATACATTTAATGCTTTGTACACATTTAATGCTTTGTACATTTAATAACATTCAGTAGTCAATGTTTCATGAGGCGAATCACTGGTAAAAGAAGTTTGGGGATCCCTATACCCCTATGAAGCCCTTTTTTAGAGCTGAGTTAAAGAAAAGTCAGGCAACAAAAAAAATCTTCTCTGCAGGAAATGTTTATTAAAACCTCTTTGAGGAGATTGGAGCGCTCATTTTATAAAGCTTCCAGTTCAAGGCTCAGAAAAGAAGCAAATTTTTAAAATGCTAAGTAGGCAGAGTTTTCCATTTGACTATTTGGTTCAAGAAAGTTCAAAGGTTGCTCTTGTGACACACTAGGCTGAGGCTATCATGGAAATCATGATAAATGTGTTTTCCAATGTACTGACCTGGATGTTAGCATATTTTTTTGCTGAACATTATGGGGTACTTTGCCTAGTACATAATTGATTTTCCAGTAAAGCTTAGACTCCTTTCTGATTCCAGTAGAAATCTGCAAACCATTTTCTTTACTACCATCATCAAGCATCAGGGTGGAGTGCAGGGTGGGGTGAGGCAGGAGAGAGCGGATTGTGAAAATCCAGCAGCATTACAGAGCACTAGTTTAGTAGCTCTGAGAATAACCTGTTGAATTCTTTGTGTGCACATACCCACACTCATATGTTCACTTAAACAAGGACATTTTCAAAGACCTAAAGGCAACTGGATGTGCCCCCACCACTTCTTCAAGTATTCAAAGACCTTGGAATGAGACCTGGTAAAAACTCAGAACTGATACTTTTCTTGTGTGTTCTCTGTATGTTAGTTTCCCCCCTTCATCCTCTAACCTTAAGCACAATTATTTTTTTTCGATTTTCAGAACCCTTCTGTGCAAAGTTATTTTTTTATTCCTTTATCCTTCCTAAGGGTAAGGAAAAAACCAAAAATAAAAATCAAGGAGCCTTGGTATATATATTTGCTTTTGACACATATGTAAGATGCAATTTGAAAAAAGATCTCAGGGCACACAGTAGAGGAAGCTAGTGTGTACAATCTTTTATTAAAACAAGTGTATATAACAAATGCCACATATGGTATGCATCGTATCACCCACTTGTAATTAGATCATCTACCATATGTAAAGTTTCCCATATAATATATACCATAACTTAGGTCACACTGACAAAAAAGAAAAAAAATCTATTTCTTCTACTTGACATATTCAGGCTACAGAATTTATTGTTTCAAGAGTGCTTTCACCCAAGGCATGGATATATATATTCACCCTGCTGCCCTTCCAGGCCAGCTGCCTTCTCCAGGCATTCAGAAAAAAACTTAAGACTCTGTGCCAAACCAAGGGAAAGGTGCTACCTGTGACATCAGCTTGCAGGTTGTGGAATTTCTTTACAAAGCATCATCGAGAGCCGACTGGCTGCCTTCTGGTCTCACATTGGTGTTCCTGTATATCTCACATCCCTGTGCTCGCACAAGCCCACAGTATGATTTCTTTGACAGTATCTAGATACGCAAGAGTCCCCCTTACTAGTGAAGAGGCACAGTGCTGGACAAGGCAGGAGCCGTCAGCCCTCAAGGAAGGAAGGTCCAAGCAGGAAGTTAACAACAGCCACTAACTGCCATAGGGGTATACCTCGCACCTTCCCATTAAATTAGCCAACTTAACCCTCAGGCTGACCATTCACTGCTAACTGATGCTCTTTTCCAGAATAGTTCAAATTAAAACTGTCCCCCAGTGTAAATGTAAAAGCCAAAAATAATTCTGACTCCTTTCCCCTCTGTAATAATTTACTTTGCAATCATCCTCTTCTTCCAAGAGATCACAATGTACGTGGGGAAAAAATCAGCACATCAACAGCAGTGATATGTGGAGAAGGCAGGAAGAATGCACCAAGTGCATCAGTGTCTCTATGGGTTTGCCGGAGCCCCGTTTCTAAAAAGGTTCATCATATTCCAACCGTGATGGCTTTGACTGCTTTAATTCAGCAGTACGTGTCCAGGGGCTAAGGCCACCTTGTCATTGATACACTTGACTGGCAGGCATGGATCTTCCCTGTCAAAATACCCAAGTGTTTAAGTAATGACTAGTGCCACTTGAGTGGAAAAAACTAGGCGAGCTGTCAATACAATGGGTGTCAGAAGCACATTGTTACTCATCCTAATCACAGTAATTGTACACAGGGACAGGCAAGGAAGAAAAGGAAATGAATGCCTATCTGCTGGCAACAATGCAACTTCATTTAACCTTAACAGACCAGGCATTGATATCATTTCTTCCTGGCACTCTCTGCGATCCTGATGTCAAAACAGCTTCTCATTTGCAATGTATGACAATTTCCTCACATCTGAAAAGACACTGCTGCAAGTCAATAGACTATAAATTGCACCTGGAAATGGGATCATCTTAACTAAAGCCTGCCTGCTTTCCCCAGGAGGCCCAAGCCTGCTCCCCCCTCCTTTTAATAATTTGTATGTTTAGGTGTTCGGTCAATTTACTCTACACTTGTAATGTCTTATAGCCAAGACCATCAATCAGATTCGGTGTGACAAAAATATCCTGCTGCAATATTACAGGTTATTAAAGGGATGATGGGAGAAGGCTGCATGCATTTACTGGTCCCCTTTTTTCTCATCTCAGGAAACCTGTCACAGACCTAAGCTGGTGATTCATCTTCTCTTCACTATCAACAGGTAGCAGCCAAGAGTGGACTTTGATGAGCTGCTTTCACTACTCTTTTCTCCACACCCTCTATCCTCCTCTTGCTACCTCCCAGCCCTATATCACAGTCTTCCCCACTCGTGGGAGAATGCACAACCATGGAGAATGCTACTTTGAAGGCCCAAGTGGGTAATTAGCTAGTTCAGCTTCCAAAAAGGCCAGGGAAGAACTACAGTGTCCATTGAAGGGCTTTCAGCAAGGGGCCCATCACAGTCCAGAGCACTGTATTTTTTCAGAGTCAAATTCACCCTGCAAACGTTTTGCATAAAGCTCTAAACCAAATCTTGAAGCGCTATTGTTCAAATGCTCTTCTTAAAGATTTTTAAAGGCAAAATAAGCTAGTATATATATGATATAATTACATTCATTGAAACATGTAAGTAATTATACTTACTAGGACCCACAGCATTTTTTCTGAGCTTTGCAGTCTAGGGCAAAGCAGGGAGGAACAGAAGGGTGACAGTTCACTCCCTGATTTCCCAGGCTACTAATTGTCTGCACACAGGGTGTCTATTTATGACATGGCACATCACCACCAGAGCCACATGTCAATCTCAAAATTGAAAAAGAAAGGGGTGAAATAAAGTAATAAGCACAAAGAACAATGTGAGGCCTACACCCTACCCTGGGATTTCTAAAAGTGACAGCCTAGGTCAGCGAGGGTCTGCAAGGAAACTGCAGCCAGCGTACAGACGCCAAAGAGATGTGTGATCTTTCTTTCCATATTTAGTTCAGTGGAAGAGTGTGTCACACTGACTGCTTGTGATATTCCAGCAGCCTTAATATCTTAAGCCAAGGGTCTTATTTCAATTTTGTAAGATTTCCTGTCTTCCTTTGGAATAAAGGTGATATCATATGCCTGACTCATGACTCTATGCAGCATCTCCATGATGGCAGATCTGACACCAGAAAACCTCTGGTAAAACCAGGTATTTCTTTTCTGCATCATGTCTGGGTGGGGATCATAAATGGGGACGATGTTGTTCTCATAATAAAATACATAACCGAACTGGTGAAACTATGGTGAAAAAACAGATATGCACAGCCCATCTGACCTGCATACTGAAGTATGTTTATTATATGCATACAGAAATACCTAAGAAACAGATCAACTCAGGCTCCATCACCTTTTCTAAAGCTTTGCCATATTCTGTTCATCTTTGATACCCTCAGACTCCCATCAGCTGATCACACAGCAAAGCCCCATACTACCAAGGAAGAACAACAAGCTGTGTCCAGTGATTGACACCAGTATGAGTCCTCCAACCTTGCTCAGGACCAAGTCTTTAGCAGGACACTATTTAAAAGTCTGATGTCATCATGAGATACAATATGGCTCAGTACCTAGGAAACACACCAGGTAATTCTGTTTTCAAGAAGGAATTGCCTACCAATAGCCATCAGGCAGTGAAATTAATGCAAGAAAATGATGAAGCACATTTACATCATTTCACCATGTTTAATCTGTTCAGTCTCCGATAGCTGTTTTACTATGTGCTCACTACTCAGATTCCTCCACACTGTCCTTGTAAGAAAGAGGGCACTGGACTAGCCCTTGAGGAGGACGTTTCCTACCCCGCTGCCCTCCAGCCCTGTGTGCAGATTGAAAACCTGCTAGTCAGCCTACCCTGAAATACAGTTTCCCACTAATAAAAGACAAGGTAGCATTTCTCCAGGGCTGTGCAGGGCTGGAAGGTCTTTTACGTAGTCTAATACAGACTAAGACAACGATCACATCATTAGACAGTGAAGTTAACAGTTTATCTTCAAAGAGATGGAACAATCAGTCCCAGAGAGACCACTAAGCACATAATGCATGAGCGTGCAAATTATATCTAAAGCTTTGTGTGGAATGAGCAAGAAGGAAAGACGGAGAAAAGGCAGCAGGTGCTGGAAAGACCTCAGGACTCTGCTGATGGCATTGGAAAGGAGGTGGCAGTGCACTTTTACCTTCAAAAAGACGTTTCAGTTGCAGAATGTGAGCTACATCCTGTGAACCAGGTACATGGGCAGCAGAACCCCTGCAAGACTTCCACAGGCTGGCAGGCAGAGGATATGCAGCACAGGGACCCTCCACATTTCTTATTATTGGTGGCTGATGCCAGAAAGGCTTTATTTCCCATAAGGGAAAAATGTACTAGCAGGACAGGCAACAAGGAAAGAAAAGTGTGTCTAGAGCTAAAAAAAGTGATGGAGCCACAGGCTTGTGTTCTGACCTGGATGTCTGTTCGTGCTGAGGCTGCCTAGAGTGAGCTCCCTCCTCTCCTCCAGAGGTTAGCTGCCAATGTGCCGCAGACCAATACGTCAGAGCTGATATGTCTCAGCCACATCATCATGGACTTGGGGTGCCCAGGAAAAGCTGTGAGAAAATCCACAGAGAGATAGGAAAGGTGAATACATTACCAACAGAGACAAGACTCTTAAAAGAGACAGGATCCAATAGGAAAAAGAGAAACACAAAAAAAGATATACAGCATTAGAGGAGCAAAGCCCATGGAGATAGTCTGTTGGGTGCAGCCAGAACAGGGCCAAGCACTGAGAGCAGCCTACCTTGCCAGCCCAAGTCCCAGCTGGGCAGCAGTGCCCTTCAGGGGCATCTGCCAGCTGATATCTTTTGCCTTGTGAACCAACAAAGCATTTGGGTGGCTATGTGGTGTGGAGGCCTTGCAGTGAGGATGTTTTCCCCATCTTTCCTCTCTGGTTGGCAAAGTCACCCCCTAATCCACCAGTGCTTTCACACCTACATACTTTTTCTGTTCCATATTTGCATCATCATCATTATCCAAAAGCATTGTTTGTTTTTGTGGTTTTTTTTTTTTTTTTTTTTTTAAGAATGCAATTTTAAGCATGGCTGGTTTTTGCTGGTTTTTATTAAGAGAAAAGGTCACAGTGATTTTGCTTTGCAAGCCATTAAGGAGGATATTCATAAGGCTCCAGTCCTCAGTGCAAATTAATACGGCCCTGAAACAACCCTGGGCTTCACAGTTCGCTTTTCCTCAGCAACAGTGTTTTCTGTAATCTAGGCAGCCCCACAAGAGGGCTGCAGGGCAACAGCCTTATCTGCAAGGCTGAGGAGGAGGGAGATGAATCTAGTGAATGTATTTTTTTTTTGAGCAGTGATAAATTTAGAAGGAGCAAAACAGCATTCCCAAAATTACAGGCAATTTCATTAATTTACTATTATCTAGTGTTGCAGAATTTTGACAGCAATGGCCACGGTGTGAGTTACTGCGAGGTGTGTTGTAAGATGCTGTGATCTTTGCACAGCCAGCCCATTTTTTTATATTGAACTTTGAACACACTGTAGCGTCTGTGCCTGTGGAGAGATGGCCCAGGAAACAGCTAGAATATTAAGTACCCAGTTATATGTCTCCCAAAGGAGGCTGCTGCTAATATTATACATTACAACAACATTGCCTGAATGGTTTATTAATGGTAGCAAAACAGAGTGAATACGACATACAATGATAATAACAATAAATGTTATTTATACGGTGCCTATCCATGACAACGCTCTAGAGGCCTCACAAAAATACACTTAAAATGCTAGCATTGCAGTATTAAAATGTGCCCAAAGCCTCAGCAAATAAAATGGATTTGGCATTTAAAATGTGATTTACTTATACACAGTGCCCTTAGCAGCAAATTTACATTTTAGATGGACAGACAGAGATTTCCAAAAATCATGCACAGTTATCATTGCCCAAGTGTTTGGAGGCCAGCTTAAGCTGATATAAAAAGATTCTGAGTCCAAGCTATCTGCAGGTTCCTTTTAGGACTCAGAGCAAATTACATGGAAAGAGAAGGTCCTGAAGCAACAAATCGTATTGGTTTATGTGTGCACACAATTATAACTGCAAGGTAAATATAAATGAACTTGTTTTTAAAATGTAGCTAGTGTAAGGTAGCTAAGATAAACAAAAATGTCTCTGGTTTCTTTGATCTTCCTTTCATATTGCTGGATAAGCAGTGCTGCATGTTTGACACTCCCTTCTTTGCTGTGCATTTCCAGCTTTGGAAACACCTTTCTCAGAGCTTATCACATGTGTTGGGATTTACCTCCTCAAACAGCCTGTGCAGATGAGGTGGTGATGGAGAATGCAGTGTCTGTCTCCTTGCCTCTGAGTCCAGCCTGGCTTTCCATAACAGAGTGGAGCAGGTATGCTGTCTCATACCTTCACCACATCAGGTCTCCTTCCAGTGTCCAAAGCCTCACCTCAACCCCCTGGCTCTAACCTCACGCACATAAAGCAGGGCAGATCCTCAAGTGCCAGTATCAGTGTTAAAATGAGCAATGTTTAGAGGAGCAGTAAGCACCAAACTGCAAAGCCAACAATTTTCTGGGCTCGCCTCTCCTCCAGTATTATAGGGTCTGTCTTTTCATCATCAAAAGTTACCCGGAAAGAATGAAAGCTGCAGCTGTCAGAAAGCTCTGCAGACAAGGCTGCGGAAAGCAGCTGGGCAGTAGGAGACAGAGACTAAGTTAATGCATTTATTTGTAGTTAGCAATGATAACTGGGTTAAGTGCCAAATTCAAACCTGACTCTTCATTCTTAAATGCTATACCTGATTAAATAGCCAAAATCACATTCCACCACTGCACCTGATATGCAATTACAGAGCCATCTTCTAGTTCTTTTTTTATTGTGTCTCACAAGTCCAGAGATACCTGACCATGTTTGAAAGGTTTATTAAGAGACAGTAACAAGACTTCAACTAACACTCTATTTATCTGCTAAAACCCTTCCCAGATGTACTTCTGATGGCATCATAGCATAACTAAAAGGAGCATGAGCTCATCTTTCTGCCAGAAGACTTCTCTCACTGAACATTCAGAATTAGGAACAAAAACATCCCATGTTCCCTCACCTCATCTTCCCACACCCAATAAATTTAAAATGGAAAAAACCACTGAATATGTAAGAATTTTGTGTGGCATAACCCAGAGGCACTCTATGCTCATCAAATACTATTTTACAAAAATTAATTTCTACATATACATGCATGTGTGTGTTTGTATAGACACATGCATATTTCTTACCATGCAGTTTTCTGAAGCAACCATTTTCATACCATCTAGACCACACTTTGGTCCAGATTTACTGTGCAAGAGGCACAAAACTGCAGGGAAAATCCAGTTCTTTGCCCTCAATGTTACCGACAATAAATAAAGGTTATTAGCATTTATATACTTTAAGCATATTTAAGTGTATGGTTCTATTTTTCTGTAAAAATTAAAAATCTCAGGTCACTTAAAGGGCAAAGGTCTTAGGCTTCATGGAACAGAATCTGGCAAATGAGCATAACGTGAGGGAAAAAAAAACAACACAACAACAACAACAAAAAACCAAAAATCACCTTACAAAAAATTATCAATTAGTAAAAATTTAGTGAATTGCAAGTAGTAACAATATTTTAAACCACCAGACAGAAAACCTGGCCCCAAATTATCCATTGAAGATATAAAAATAATTACAGTAAAACTATTCTTAGTCCCAAGGTTTCTCTGTGACCACACAAGGATCTTCTGCAGTCCCTCTCCACATAATAAGCACGGCCTTTTTCTTTATCTGTGAACAATGACAATTTTTCCATTGTCAAAGAACCTGGGGAGAAAAATCATCTTGTCTTTGCATAGAACACCACTCGGTTTTATGCTTTATATAAATTAATAATGAATGTGGAAGGATCGCTAAGTTTCAAATCAATCACAGTCTTTTGATGTTATTATTAACTGCACATACTCCATTCTTGTGGTTTATGGCATCATCAGAACCCCTCAATTGATTTATACCCTGGTGATCTAGTTGTCTCTATTCATTATCCCATATTTAATTAATATATGCCTCAGAAGGAGTTGTCAAAAGACAAAGTTAATTATAGCAGAAAAAAAATCTAGTTGAAATCATGTCATATTTTAGTTTAGTGACAGCTCCCACAAAAGACCATTTTAGCTGCTTCTGTATTTTTTCTGCTTCTCTGAATAAATACTATCATGTTTTCCCACCCAAGTGAGAAAAGAGACTTGTCTCTACTATTTACTAGGCACAGAAAGTTTTCTTAGATAATTAATGTTTTACTAAGTATTTGCAATGTTTGAGCTGTGCCAAAAAACCTGATCCTGAAGAATAGAGAATTTGGCAACAGATTATTAATCTTATTCATTAGGCTCAAATAGCACCTTTTATTAGGGGAAAGTGAGTACTATACAACCTATAGGTAAATACATCAGAATCTTTATTCAAAATTATTCCAGCTGTGTGGGCAACCTTCTTTGAGATGCTTTCGCTATGTTCAGACAAATGACTCCTTCTGGAGGAATGTTTGTAGAAACAGTACATTTTAAGTTCATGTTGGAAAATATTGATGTAAAATGAACATTTTAAGTCTTAACTATAAATATTCACTGTGGGAATTCGATTCAAAGCTTTACAGTCATCCAATCAGAGGTGTGAGGCTCACATATCCAAAGAAAGCTGTCCTGCTTGTCTTGACTTAGGTATATTTAAGGTGTATCTGTCAGAGACCACTTCCAAAAAAATATTGATTTTAAGACATTTGCAGATTTTTAGTGAATTATTTTGAATTATGAATATATTGAGAAAATCCTATCTGTTCCCAGGTATAGCTGAGTGCTGCTATGTACACAGCACTTGCACTCTTTATATTATATATGCTGATGCAGGGAAACTGTCAAGCTGATGTTTTTAATGCTTGTTGTTTAGGATTCTTTTCTCAGAGGTCTGTTTTGCTAGTGAGTGTTTAGTCTAGGTCTAATAGTAAAATCTGAGAGTGATGGCAAAGTTAGAAATATAAATCATGTCAAAAAGTGACCTAAAACTATTCCATCCATTAAAAATGTCCTTATTGCATATCCTCATACCTTCCATTGCACACAATCTTACTGTTTACAGCACCCATTTAGATCCTTTAAAGAAATCCCTTTACGGGACTTCATCGGACAGCTGATGTCCCTTCACTACAAAGACTCCCAGACATCTTACACTAATGATTGCTGTCACCCCCCCAAATTTTTTCCACCTCTGGCACTTCTGCTTAGAAATCTGTGGTTATATAAGTGTTATTCCAGGTTACAGGTCTGTAGACCTGTCACAGACTGCTTATCGTGACCCCACAGACCACAGACTGCCATTTGGGACCCAGGATTTTGAGGCTCAGCTTCCAGCTGCCCCCATTTGCATCAGGTCCAACAACTGTTTGTGGGAAACATCTGTGGAATAAATGTTATTTCTGCAAAGCATTCGAGGACACCCATATTAAGAGGCACAAGTCTACTCTTGATTACAGCATTGGCTATATGAACCCACAATAACACATCTATTTAATTTCCTGAAATATTTCAAGGGTTATTTTTTTTTTTTGGTCATTAGCAGATTTTTAGGCAAAGTGAAACTTCAGACTTTGTTTTTTCCCCATCAGATTTGATTACAGTGTTTCTGGCTGCCATTTTGCAATGCTGCCACTCTGGGGTAATCCAATCCTTCCCCTTGAAGTCCCAAAATTTTCAAAACTCTTCTGAACGCTGTTTCTGACTTGGAACTCTAACATTAGCATCCACTACAGCCATACTGCACTGCAATGTGAAACTGAAAAATGTCTGTTTGTGGGCAAGAGTAACAATTATCCTACCAAGCTGGAAAGCACACTCCAGTAACCTCATTGCCCACTGCAAGATGAACATTGCCTCGTGAGCCACCTGTATGTCAGCAGCATGTCACAAACAGGGATATGCCAGGAGTAGTTGTTACTCTTCTTTAGAAAACAGTACCCTACAAAAAAGACCTGACATCCCTCAAACCCCTAAAGTCGGCATTTCAAAATTGGGTAGACGGAACTGGATTCCTTGGTCAACATTTCAATATTTGATGTTTTGATCTTGCAAAAGGTGTGCTCACTCCTTTCTGTGTCACAGTGTGTTTCACCCCAAGAAGGTCGCTGCTCCACTGACAAAACTGATTACATTTCTCAGTGCTTTGCTAAATTTCCAAAAGCTGATCTAAGGATGCCATGGCAGGACCCATCTCTCTTTCATTACAGGACCCCTAAAGGCATGATCCTGCATATTCCCTGCCACCCACAAATCCCAGGGGATGCAATTTCAGGAGGAATTATAAATGTCTAACAGAGATGGTCATCTTATTCTTCGTAAGTTTTCCAGAAAACTGAGTGACACTATTTTGATTCATTAACCATTTCTGAGGAGGTTTCAATTTTTTACCTAGTCATTTACTGTTTGTATCCATCTAACAGAAACAAGTTTTAGCAAGCAGAGAAAATATCATCTAAGCCTCACTGCTTATTTAAATTTCTTGAATGTATGGCATTCACAAATAAAAAACATAAGAAACAAGTACAAAACAAACATGGATAAATTATTATATAAAATATTGTTTAAATAACTACTACTAATAATATAATTATTATAACTAATAATACATAAAATAATGTTTATATAACCACTGTCAATATATAACAACACAAGTATATACAAATACAAAGAACATAAAAAAGAAAATACCACAAATCAAGCTAGACACCATAAGTATTAAAAAAAAAGGTGCATCATGAAAAAGTAATTGAAAAGGTGAATATATGTTTTCTACATCTGTAATATTTGATTCACTATGATTTTTAAGAATCAAACTGACCATAGAACATCATGGATTATAATCATTCCACTTATATAAATCTATTTATAGGTTTTCATTTTTCTCTCTTAATTTTTAACCTTGTTCAATATTTTTTCTCCTGAATATGCATGGATTCACAGGTTTGGGATTTTCTAATAAATCTCTTTAGAATAGCTTACTGGCATAAGTGGATAAAGTATTGTGCTCTTTAAATTATATCTTAGCTGGGACAGTATAGTGACCAGAATCAGAGAGCTACTTTGTCTGAGTGGGGAGCAGACATTTCCCGTCACGTTCTCAGAGGCAGTCCCTGCTCCAACAACTGTGTGTTTAAGGATAGAACATGATTTCCTTGCCACAGTCTTTTCAAGTAGCGGATGAACACACACTGGCACTCAGATACAGTGATAATGGATGTGGGCTGAGGGAAAAAGGAAAACAAACTTGTACAGAATGGAGGGTATCGATATTCTTTCATCAATACAAGGACACTAAAACCACATTTTAAAAAGCTTCATCAGATCACCTGTGTGCATTCCTGTCACAAATCACCACTGTCCTCATGAATTTACAGAGGAATCTAGTAAGTAAATACCTCTTCTTGACTTGTATAGTAAAAATGGAAGAAAAAAAAAGGTTGTGAAGTGCCTGCTTGGGAGTATATACAAACTAAATCAAAGGTATTGTTCAAAATTTACAGCAGGTCATCTCTTCTTTTTTCCTATTTCTTTTCAATATCGAATGAAGGGCTGACCAGCAAGGTCAAACTTTCCTTATTAATGAGGCATTGCTAGAGCTTTGTCTCATTAGGGCACTCAGAACTATGCATTTACTGCAATTTGCAGCACTTAATAGAGAAAGGTCAGAGCGGGTTACGTTCAATTTCCACTTGGCAGAGGGAGGAAAAATGGAAGCAATTCATTTGCACAAATTTGAATAATTCTTCTCAGTCTCCTTTTCTTTATCTATGTCTAGATAATTCCTGCATCTTAGCCCACTCACAAGCATCCCAAACCTGCCAACAGCCAGCTTTCTATGAAGGCTGTAATGGAGCTGACAGATTCTATGAATCCAGGTGTCAAAATAAAGCCATTCAGCTCCCCCTCCTCCCTCTCTCACAACAGGGAATAGGAGCTGCCTCTAGTGAGCTCTTAAACTTATCATAAATGTATCAAGATTGCTGTGGGCCATGAAACAGCTGTAGACAATTAATCTTTCCACAATTCTTCAGCATAAGAATTGCTTTCCCTGCGAAGTAACATCTGCCATGCCGAGGTGATTATTCATGGGCAATGGGCGCCACCATAGTTTTATGCATAGAGCCATCAGTGGCAATGAAGCAAAATTTATAGTTTTCCCTGGTTCAGTAAAAATAACATTTCAGCTGCATTAAAATGTCATCCATCAGCATTGTCCCAGAGCACAGGGCTCCATCTCATCCAGAGAAATTAAAAAGTATTCATTTTAATGGTAACTTGCAAAGCTTGCAGTGACATGGCTTTTTTTTCCCCTCTTTTTTTTTTGTAAGCAATATTGAGGAGGAGGAGGACTGAAGGAAAAGGTTATGTGGTGCAGCGAAGCTGAGGATTAAATGTGCTACTAGGGAGTAATGATATACCAATTACTGGGCTGCTGGTTCTTATTTATTCATAACCCCTGAACGCTTAATCAAAAATCCTTGAATCAAATTGAACAACTAAAGAAGGAAAGTTATTTCACAGAGATAATGTAATTCTTCAACTTAAAAAAAAAAAAAAAGAGAGAGAGAGTGCCAAATGGATATAAAGGCAAGACGTGGCACTTGCCAGAGTGGTAGGGTTAGTCTTTTAAAACATTAGCTTAAAGGAGTAGGGAAATTTAAGCCGGAAATGTAATGGTCGTAATTTACAAGCGAGTTTCTATTCTAACTCATAGAGTAAAGCTGATTAATGTCTGCTTTGGCAGCATTCTGGAGGGAGAGAACTGTGCAAAAACTTACTGTGTGAGTTTAACACTTCACATTGTGTTGCTCATGTATCATTGACACCACTGGACTGTTCAGGTAGCACCTTGCCCAGAGCAAGCACTGACAAGTCAAGGTCTGCTTAGGAACTGAGGTACCATTCACATGAGCAAAGATAACACATCTCAGATTTAAGACTATTTGGATACTTACATGGATAAAAGACATTTTTCCTTGGTAAAGAAGTGATTGAAACAAAGAACTAGCTACACCTGCACCTTTTGGAACTGGACCTGGACTGTACAGACTCGACAGCCCAAAGGCAGTGGAGAGCTGCAGTGGGTCCAATTCACATTTCTGAGCTGCTACCAATACAATGATTTATTCTAGGGTGAAAAAACCCTGTGTTTAGAGTAGGATATTATGTACAGAAAAGATTTAAAAACTCCAAGAGCTAAATCTAAATATGTCTGCATTCAAATTTTCAGCAAAATTGTGCTGATTTAATTTCTAAAGCATATTAATTTAACAGGGATAGCAATCTGCACATGAAAACTCTTTTGGAATGAAAATTAGAAGATATCTTAACCTTTAAGGATAGATTATTTACAAAGGCATATAGACATAAAATACCAGGTGAAACACTGCACTGAAGGAAGAGCTTCCCCACTAGAGTAGACTTGGTTCCAGGCAGTATGGAGCACTCAGAGAGCAAGTTTTATCTTACCTGAGGGTGTCCACAGACTGATTTTACTGATCAGTTTTAGAGTTGTACCTTTATCCATTCAGTTGCTGGGTTTTTTCCATAGCATTTCTGTGGAGACAAACTTTCTCTGGGGATTCAAATTCTCAGTGTTTTGTGTTTCTCTCTCTTATGATCCACCTCATTACGACATGAGTGCCCAAAGGAAAAACTCAGGCTTGCACCATGAGTCAGATCTCAAATCCTTCAAAAAGTTAAGTGATACCAAAATATACGCTGCTGAGTCCAGAACAGTTCAAATGTCAATAAAACACCGTGGACTTTTATTATACTATCTAATTCTGAAAGTACAGCTTGTTCTAAGAAAATACCTCCTTCTCTTTTCTGAGAGCCCCTAGAAAATGCCAAACACACAGTAAGAGACAAATTCCCAGTCTAGTGCTTTTATCTGAGAATGTAATTAATTATGGTCAAAAGGAAAAACTAAATTCCCTTAAGTGAGAGTCAGGGCTCTCAGGAACTTAGTGGTGGTGAGCAACGCCAACAAAGAACAAACAGGTTTGTGATAAATTGTTACATAAGATGCTTGGTTTTAGTTCCATTCTTCTGTTTCCTTTGCAGTAGAGGAACTTACTCAAGGTCCATATCTAGGACAAAGGAGGCTTGAACTGATCTCTAATGGATCCTACAATATACTGTTTGCTGCAGAACACAAAAAACTCACAATGCTGTGAGACCTATCACCAACACAGGAACCAACAAAATAATTTTGAAGGTTTGCATAAATTCTTTCAGTCCCACTGCTGATTCATTGGAAAGGACAGGTTCAGCTTTTGGGTCCTGACTGACCTCACTTGAATTATGAGGGACCTTGCCTGGAAGAAATATTACAGTTGGCAAGATCGGAAAACAGCCACAGTGCCTGCCAGACCCTCTTGAGACTTCAGCGATCAGCTAAAGTGGCATGCTGAAGGACATGAGACTCAAGAGCAAAGAAAATACTGAAGGGGAATTGCAAGTAACAAATCCTGTATGGAATCAGAGAGAGAAGGGAACAGGTAGTGAGAAATCAAATGAGAAATACATTTGACTTAGAGAAAAAACACAGGTTGTCTCAGTGTGGAAAGGAAAAGACATCTGACCAAGAGCCCTCTCAGTTTCCACCAGCTATCTGAACTTTCCTGGATTCAGCCCATTCACAGGAAAAAAGTAACCTTTGGGTTCTGCTGCAGCTGAGAAAGCACAGTAATCTAGTAGACGTACATGGTTTTTTGCGAGGTTTTACTTTTGTCTGATTTTGGACTGCATTTCTGAATCTTAAAAAAAAAAAAAAAAGGGGGGTTGGCTTATCGATGTGCAGCTCACTAGGGACAGAAAAAGTCCACAGACTGCGGATGACTAGCTTTAAAACAAAACATGAACAAAAAGCAAAAAAAAAAAAAAAAAAAAAGCAAGCAGATTCTTCCCCTTTTCATTTTTTTTCAGTCAGAAAGATCAGGATAAAACAATCCAGAAACTTGAAGAAACAAAAAAGTCTGCTAAATTTCATATGCTTAACTCTGCAAATGAAAATAAAACAACCTTCATTTTGTGTGGTATGGAGATGCCTGAAGGCTTATATCAAACTATTTAAGTTATAGAGTAAGAATTGGGTTTTACGAGTACTAAGAATGGACTCAAGAACCATTCAGTACTGGACCCATCTCTGAACAGGAGACTGCGTAAGAACAAGACAAAGCATTTCTTTTCCTGGGTATTATTCCCGGTTTCCAGCAATTAATGTTTCAGGAATCTCCTGAACCAGAAGTTGCTTCTTCCTCTTACACATCACTTATAATATCCAATCCTCCTCTACAGTGTAATTGTGCTTTTGATCAACTAGCATTTTTGAGCAGCTCTAGAGAGCTGCTTTTAACTCAGTGCTATCCCTACCCCTTCCAAATACTACCCATCTTCGAGGAAGGTCATTAAGACAGATGTCGTTCAGTGCTACTGGCAATAGCCCAAGCAGAAGAGCATCCTGTGAAGGGCTCATGGAGAGTTTGGCCTTCCTTGGCAATAACCCATCTTGAGCTCTCGAGCTTTCCCCAGCAGCTCTCAGGGTATTTGCCTTCCTAGGAGGCCAAGTCTCTTCTGCATTCAGAGGAGAGACAGAACTCCTCCACGTGACTCCTTTGAGTCTCAAGAGGTGTCCAAGTAGATAAACCCTCTTCTCGAAGTTAGCAATACAAGCATGATTTGGCTTTCAATGTTTCTACTGAAATGGTAAGCCACAAGGCTTTTAGATTTTGGCTCTTTTTTAACTGTACAATTACCCTTCCCAAGAAATGTTAGGACAAGACAATTAACCATGTTATTGATTTTCTAAAATAGCAATCTTACTGTGACTTCATCAGGAAATCTGCTGATGTCGGGCCATAACTGCACTCACTGGCCCCACCAAGTCATCTTTTCCAACTGGGAAGGTCTCTCTCACCTTGAAAACGGCTGGGTCTCACCATAACAAAGGCTGAATACTTTTAGGGATTCATGATGAGCTCTTAACTATCATTTATTATCTGGAGTCCAGAAACCACAATGGAAGCTCATGCTCATAATACAGAATTGCAGAGCATTTTTCAACATCCCCACACTAGCTTTCTCTAACACAGTAAAAATGTTCAGGGAAGCACCAGTCCCATAAGTTGCAGCATATCTCAGTAGACTGGGTATGTCCCAAGGGCCTCCAGGGAATCTGTATCTGAGTTGTGAGGACAAAACTGAACCTCTGTGTCCTCCCATCCAATGTCAATCATGTACTAGATTTAAGACATCGGACTCCACAAGAAAGTACAACTGTGCTTCCCTTTTGCTGGGCAAACATACCATTAATTATAAACATTAATTAGGAACAGCGTGTCAGCTCCAGCCAGAGGAGTTACCCATAGGCAGAAAAGAATAGGGAAACCTGGCAGATAAGTACTCTGTTATCCACTTCACAGGTGAGGTGATGAGGAGATTACAGATGGCCTGCTTAAAGTCCTGTGGGACTGCAACCAACCTGGGCACTGTGTCTGCAGTCACATTCATTCATCAAGCACTCCTTCATACTCATCTTCCTTCTAGGTACATGTCTGGCAGTTTCTCAGCAGCAACAACCGTGCACAATTTAAGGAGAGCTGAGAGTCTTCTGTTAATTTAGCAAGCCACCATTTTTTCTGTCCTACCAAAGTCACTACAAGGAGAGAATCTGCAGTGAGAAGGAACAACACATTTCTGCAACATCAACTCTCAGCCAAAAGCAACCATTCATTCACTTTCTAGCAGTAACAAAAAACATGAGGTGCTCACATTTGGAGCCAAGGGAAGAGCAAATTAAATCTCTTCTTGTATTATTCCCATGGACCTAAACACCTTTCTTTAGATATATATGATTATTTACTATAACTTTACTTCATTAGTCTTAAAGACATTATTTTATGTTAAATATTGTGGGTCTTTTAAAATAGGACACACAGGGGAAAAAATAAAGAGTTGCTTTATCAAACACATTAAACTCCATCTCTATCTGATTTTAAAAAATTGTGAAGCACAAATTATCCAGAGCTTAGCACTCAGTGTCTCTTTCTTGGCCTATAAAGTCAACAGTTATGGTGTTAAAGTTTAATCAATCCCATAAAATGTTACTCAGAAAGTGACCCTGGTGTTATGGCTGAAGTACATCTCCTACATTAAAAAGCACTTTCGTGGAAGCCAGAGCAGTGTTTTTGAAAGAGAGCTAATAGGTGTCTAGATGAGGTTATGAAAGGGAAGAGAAAGTAAAGGAGAACATTGGGAAAGGTAGTCGAAGGAGGAAAGTAAGAAGGGAGGGAGGACAAAATCCCTTTTTTTCCAACTGGTTCCCCACAAAGCAAAATGTGGATACATGAATGTTCAGGCTGAAGGATAAGAAGCAGAGATCTTCATGAATTTCATATTAAAGCCAGATGCAATTTTCACAGTCAACCCAGGAAGATTACAGCAAACAAGACCCATGGTAACATCACCGTAGACAGATGACAGGGCATGACTGATTCCTGCAAAGCATAGGCTTTTTGGATACTGTTAAGATGAGGTTAATTAAACTATAACTTCATCAGAACATTATATTCACTGGCAAAAAAATAAAGCCAAAAGATCAGCAATTATGGTCTGTGAACATTCTTTTTGACCATTATCATCCTGACTATTAATTCACTTCCTAAGACCCAGCTGTCTTCCACGGCAACATGAAAGCACTAGATAGAGTATAGTAGGCCTTGCCACATAATCTACTTCATGTATGTTTTGGGTTAGAACAGCCAGTATCCTTTAATATTTATGTCACAGTACATAACAACTCTGTTTGGAAAGTGTCATTGGTGAAGACAACGAAAGCACACAAACTCTTCTGAGGGAGGCAGTATGGCTTAAAATCAGAACAGGCTACCATGCCTACCAAGAGGTATAAAACTGCATAGCATGTTGCCAGACCTCTGTATTTCACTTAGTAGAATTTAGACTTCACCATTCACTGATTCATAAAAGTCTGACAGATTTCAGGTCAAGATTATTTACTATGCCCAACCTTTGGTGCAATATATCATGTCTTACAGACCTATGCCCAAGAATATACAAACCACTAAGATTATCAGAGACATTCAGAAACTACTTAAGTTAGTACCTTACCAGAAATAGTTCCTTATGTTAGATGCTATGCAGGAAGAACTAAATTAAAAATCAGTCTGATAACAACTCTGTTTTGAGAAGCAACTAAACAAAAGCTATTTTAAGATGGAAAAAAATATTTCTCTTTCAAATGCCTCTGTCTCCAGATTACCCACCAGAGATTACTAGTCTATTTTCAAACCCTAAGGAAAACAATATTTTTTTGCTTACTACCTTTGGTGAAGGGTCTAGAGAGAAAGTCCTATGAGGAGCAGCTGAGGGAGCTGGTGGTGTTCAGCCTGGAGAAGAGGAGGCTCAGGGAAGACTTTATCACTCTGTACAACCACCTGAAAGGAGGTTGCAGCCAGGTGGGGGTTGGCCTCTTCTCCCAGGCAACAAGTGACAGGAAAAGAGGACATAGCCTCCAACTGTGCCAGGGGAGGTTCAGGTTGAACATCAGGAGGAATTTCTTCATGGAAAGAGATGTTAAACATTGGAATGGACTGCCCAGGGAGGTAGAGGAGTCACCATCCCTGGAGGTGTTCAAGAAATGACTGGATGTCATGGTCTGGTTGACAAGGTGGTGATCACTCAGAGGTTGGACTCTATGATCTCAGAAGTCTTTTCCAACCTAAATGATTCTGTGATACCTATGAGAAATTGCAAGTGACTTTTTTCTCGGGGATATGGATGAGGAGAAGGCCATGTTTTAGAAACTGTTTCAAGTCAGTTATACCCTGAAGTGAGAATGTCATCTGCAGCATCAGATATAAGGTGCTAGTATTTCAGCCTATTTTAACTAAGGTAGTTAGTACTTGTTATTTTATTAAAAGATTACCTAAGCCTAATATGAATTGGATTCCAGTACTGCTATTCCAGAGCCTTGTTGAGAGCAGTATTTTCTTGTAGTTCTGGAGTAGAAAACAGTAAAGCCCTCCTCTGAAGAACAGCTAAAGAAACATTAAGATTCACCTCTGCAAGGTTCATATAGAAAACAAGGCTGGACAGCTCCCTCCGCCGCCGGGCTCTCCAAGGCAGACCCCGTCAGCAGCCAGTCTTCCTGTCACAGCTGTTCTCCAGAATTTGTTACAGCACCCAAAAGGAAACATTCTCAAACTAATTTGAGTTACATCTCAAATAACCAAATGCTCATAGTGAATAATTTACAAGGAAGCAGATACCTGTAGTCATTCAAATAGAGTGTAAATCTAAGGGCTTTGCAGGTTAGACTGTGTGTCAGAAACAACTGCACAACCTAAAGAGTAAATTATGAAAAGTTGTTCCAAATGTACATGTTTGCAGTTCTGCACAAGCTAAGCTGTAAAGGCCATTATATGCTAGAACTCAGTTGAACAAACTTGAATGTACAAAGGCATCAGAGTGTACCTTCCAAGGCTCATCCAAATTGTACTAATCTGAATTTCACTTTGAACCTCTTGGTTCATATGATGTGGAGTTACTTCAAGCTTTTATGGTGTTCAAACCTGACATTTTCACTAGTTAAATCTTCAAATATATGGTAACACAAGAAATAGTTTAATAAATATAATCCTTTGATTGAGAGGGAAATCATAGTAAGAATTCAGTTGTTAATTCTAAGAAGGTCCATGACTAAAACACTGAGGCATTTTGTACAGTCTTTATACCTAATTATGCCAGAACTTGTCTTTGACATACCTATCCTGACTTTAAGGCAAAAGTATTGAATAAAACAATGAGAAAGCCCACCTTATTAATTCAAAGACATCAGATTGTTCAGGTGAATTTGTAGGCATGCAGAAGTTGACATCAATGGAACACAACTTCTCAAGTCCTCAACTTGCTAATGGAACCAGATCCTCAGAATGACCAAAGCTGCAAGTGGAAAAGACAGATTAGTTTCTTGTATCCATCTTCCATTCTGCTGGGGCTTTATATGCTTTTTTATCCCCCAGGCCATCTTTAAACAGCTTTAATCACGTTTCCCTCCCTGTCAAGAGACTACTGCAAACCCATGGCTGTCACCACCAAATCTTTCCTTCAATATTTAAACTAAACCTTTTGTCCTCCTTTTCATCTTGCTGTTTTCATTTTTTATGTCCTATATACAATAAATAATTCTGCCACCTTTTAAGTTTTTTTTTCTGGTGAAAAGTATTTGTAGACCATGATTTCTTGCTCAAAAATTGAGAAGCTTTTAAGGCAAACAGTAAATCATTCGTTTCCCTGCCATGTCTCTGAATAACAAAAATCAAAGTGAAGTTCTCTTCAAATAATTTCACACCAAAATAAAGCTCTTTATCACTGTTTTGACTAGGAACACACTGCTAGTGAAGACATAGATAATATCCCGTGGGAGGGTGTTCAAGTATTTAGTAGAGATGCAATAAATTATGAATAAATAAATATAACTACAAAACCGAGATACAGATTAGTGTTTCAATCTCCCCAGCATAGAGGGAGGGTTGCTATTTCAGCATTCTTCTGATCAGTCTGTTCAAATTATGAGCTAAAAAGGCCTTTTTTTTTTTTCCCCTTAAATAACTTATTAGTTAAAAGGATGTGAATTAACTTAGAATGAATGTTCAATTCATATAGTAGAATCGCCATCATCATTATTACAGGAAGCTCTAATCATTACGCAGCCACTAATATAAGACATTCTGCTAGCTTGCCTTTAATGAACATGACTCACATTTCACTTTAATGATTTCTACACCCATGACTCCTCTGCGCCTTCTCCTTCTACCCAGTCATGGAGGAATGGTGGCCTACATGCCTTTTTAAAGGTAAAGGGATACCTTTTAAGAGGGGAGTCACTTCCAGTACCTCTGTTTTATTTTGCAGTACCTCACACTGCAAAGCTGTGCAGAAATCTGAAGTCCAGAAAGTACTCGGAGCCAAGTCCTTTCAAGAAGTCTCCAACTGGGCTACCCAAAATAGTGGCACAACAAAGGAAAGATCTCGTCAAGGGAGCTGAACCATCTGCAGCATTTCCTCCAGAAGAGTCTTTACTCAGCTAACTCACTATTTTCTGAAAAAGAATGCAGCAGCTTAAGCAGAGCAATGCTCATAGGGAAGGGGCTTGCATTGATGGCAATGCAGAGATGCACTAAGTACATTGCACTCTTCCCAAAGAGTCTGTGGGAATATACCACAGAGAAGTCCAGCACCTCACACACTCCTCTCTTATTCAAATCTAGCCTCATCATAAAAATCAAAAAAGGTACTGAGATACTGAAGCTTTAGATTGCTAAAGCAGTCCACGTAGTCCACTTACCTCCAGTTCCTAAGGCCTTAAATATCTTCACAGCATAGAAAATTTCTCAAAAAAAAATCCACCTCAATCAACCAGGTCAGAGTCAGAAATATCTCTGTGGCAACTATAACCTAATGCTGGAGAAGTGTTGTTAATAACAGCCAGGATAAGCACAAATTTACGAATTTAGCTCTTTGTGTGTCTGCTACACTAAAAAACAAAGAAAAAATAAAAACCACTCAACACACCCCCCCTCCCCCAAACCATATTAATGGAACGAGGGATAAATAAAACTGCTAATTTTCACAGGAAACCCATTACATTCCTTAAGGTTTTCTTGCTGTTAACTATACAATTCAACTGCAGAATTAATTTCACTACAAATTCCATGATTCAAACAGAATTCTACTCCTAATAACCTCAGTGCTAGAGACAATTCTATGCCATTTGTTGTCACAGCCTTCCCATCGGATAAGACTTCAGTAGTTTGATGAATCAGGTTCTTACAGGCAGCACTGTACAGGAGCAAAGTTTGGTCCACTCCTGACTTGAAAGCTCAAAAATATAACTGTCATTGAAACTCCACAAGGTGCTCCTAGCAAGGGACAAGGAATGTAGTTGGCACGTCAAGAGACTTGATTGCAAAAAGGAGTTGGGGAACATTTGAGGAACATCAAAATGGGTCTCTGATCCTGCTCTAAAGCAACTATAGCAAATTAAAGTAACTAAAGCAATCCTCTTTTAATCACCCGAGAAGTGCAAGAGACTGTCTTTTTGCTACACTCTTCAGCTACTCCTGTATGTGACATTTATGCCCATGCATAACTCTCCAGTTTTTATTTGTTATCTGTTTACAGGACATCTCTTTATGGCCAGTGCTCATAAGAGATGCAGGACTTTCTTCCATTTCAGTTTTGGAGGACTATAGCTATTATTTCATGCATTCAGCTCTCCTACAGTTGCTTCCTATTACTCCTTAAAACCATACAACACCCTTTTCTCACTCTTTGGTCTGCAGCACACAAGGATGTACGGGATCACAGCTGAACTATTCCTGGAAATGCTAAACATCTCATGCCCAAAATTCATCCGTGGTGTAGTTCAGCAGCTCAGTCCATCATCACTCAGTTAGGTCTAATATGTATGAATAGTTTTGGACCAGGAACAGAACAATGAAGTCAGCTAAAACAACATTTTTGGTATGAAATATTGACCAAATATTTTAGTGATCCCAGAACAAAATGTTTTCCTTTTTGGTTTTGATGATAACAAAATTAAGATCCTCTCCTCAGTACACACCTGTTGCTATTATCCTGCTTCACATCTGTTAGAATCAAGAATACAAGCAGAACTCCTCATTACCATCAGGAAGATTGCTTTCTAGGCTGACCATCAGGAAATGTGGTACAAGTTGAGAAGCCTGCAAAACCACTCTAGGCAATGCCTAGAGTCCCTGAGTCTTTCAGGCCAAATTCAGATGTTTCAGCTGGTGCTGAACGGCATCTTTCTCATGTGGCTGCACAACAAGTGACTGTGAGCCCATGAGTTAGACTCTGACCTCACAGGCTTGTTCAAGTTCGCAATTATCCCAAAATGTATTCTTGTCAACAACACACAATTTTCAATACATCACTTGCTTTTCGAGTCAAATTAACACTTCACAGTCAGATCCTGCTTCCTAGACAACTCCATCCTAATTGAGACTTCCGTGATTTCATTTCAAGAGAGAGTAAGAGCTTTCATTTGTGATTTTAGCTGCATGGACAGATAGATAATGAACTGCATATGTTTCTCCAAACAAAATATCACATCCCTTGAATGCAGCTACCTGACAAAAGACATTAGACTACAGGAGCTGGGACTGTGCTTAAGCTCAGACATGTATTGTTAAATGTGACATGCTCAATTTATCATTAGTTATGAAGTGAAAACGGATGAATACACATTCAATTTAGTTCAGCTGCTTTCTTCATTTATCATACTCTTTCATCATCCATCATTCTTCCCTGCCACCCTTTTGATTTGAACAAATAACACACTTTCATAAGTTTAATCTAATTAATCATAATTGTAAGGTAATGTTCCCTTAATGAAGCATATATTGGGCTCTATAAAGTTTGTTGCAATTTTAATAAAATCTTTTCCAGATAAAATCTACAAATGTTTTCAATGGAACCAAAACCAGCCCTATCTCTCTCCCACTCATTACTAAGGTTGATGATGATGTATCAGTACAAAGAGTTGCTCAAGCATATTGTTCTTTTATAGAACCACTGTTTCAATAAATTGGAAAGCGTTCATCATTTTATGAGACAAGACAAGCAGTTAAAAAAGTTAATTGAAGTAGAAACAAATTAGAAAACCAACCTAAAAGATTTTTCACACGTTATTGCTATGAAATACACAATACTCGCTATCTTCTGAATGCATCTCACATGCCAAAGTCAGTACAAAGAGGAAGTTTCTCCTCAGCAGCAGAAGCACTGCACAGAGCTACTAAGTTTTGCTGCAGTTCTCCAACTGCAGATAACCCAGGACAGAGCCACTTTATAGCAAGGCCAGTGAACATGTATCTTCATAAATCAAAGTCCAGAAATCTTAGTTCTTCTCAGGACAACTTGGCTTTGGTCACTGAAATTTTTTGAGTCATTATGATCCCAGAATTCCTTCACGTGCCCCCCCCATCCCCACTGTCTATGCTACACAAAATTTCCTACCTTGTCTTGCCATGATTTTCAAAGATCCATAAAATATTTTGGAGCATCTGAGTGGAAAGTGCTGTAGAGATCAATATTACTTATGATGACTGTTAATGAGCAATTTAATTTGATCATTATTAACATACATGGACTCTTCATACCAAGATTAACATAACCTCCATTTGCTCACACCATAACATACTCATTTGTATCTGTTTCCACTCTTATATTGGCAATTATTTCTAAGTTGCAATAGCAGACATAGGACATTAGAAAACTGACTTATTTTCCCATTTGCAGCATTTCACATCTCTGGGCCACTAATGACAGATGTTTGTCCTTTTCAAACACTGGTTGAAAGCTTTACTTCTTTGCTCCGGGGATTTTTGCCCAAGTCAGTACCCTGTCCCAGAGTATTGGGAAGTTTGTACTCCATCCATCCAACCATTTTCAAGTGCAATTTTACTAGCTTTACTTCAGCCTTTTTCCAAACTAGTGAGAAATCTCCACAAGAGGAACCATTACTACTATCATCTCCATCAAGATGAAGTTTCGCTTGGCAAGATGATGGGTGAACAACCCAGAAAGCATCTATTTCAGCATCTTATTCTGATGCAAGTCATTATTGGACACTTTCTCCTTTCATCAGGAAGGAAAGAAGACAATGTAGCTCTACAGCTTGCTCCCTGGTTTATGTAAGGAGTTGCAGAGCTTTTTCCTTCCACTTTGTGAAATGAATGTGTGATGGTTTCTGGCAGACTGTTACACAAAATGTGATTGCGACTCTCCCTTGTTGCACACAAGATTAGAGCTGCACAGCTGCCAGTGCTCCCTTTAGACCTGGCAAGTTATTTTACACACCACACAAACAGTGGCAGAAAATAGGGATTTACCGGTTACAAATACAAAGGCAACACTAACAGGAACTAACTTTGTTTCTAACATGGACTTGCTGTAGCCAATTGCCTCTTTTAATAGCCACTTATTTCTGTACCTCACCCCTTGAAACACAGGAGTACAGGGCTTAATAATCCACCAAGGACACAGAACAGCTGAGCAGCGATGCCAGGAAGAGGAAATAACACAACAGCGGTAACAAGCCCTTGCAGCTGCAGCTCACTGCAATAGATTCATTTGTAAAGGAGCAGATACCCAGGAGAGACACCTGGGTCAGCCTCTTTCTAGGCAGACGCTGGTGCAGCAATATTATGTGAGAAGGAAATTTCAGGTATTAGTTCTTCATTTTTCTGAAAACAGAGAAAAAAAATGAGGTCTTAGCTAGTAAGGGAGAAGCTCTTCTCTCAGGACAGAGGAGTTTCCACATCTTCCCAGCTAGGAGGATTCCTGCTGTAATCCCCTTTGCCAGCTCTTCCCCTTATTCCTATTTTGCCCACAACATTTATGCGGGCCAGTGGCACTTGCCAGAGGCACTTTCTGCTTCCTTTTGCTCTGCCCCTTCACTTTTTTTTTTTTTTAATTTTTGACTCAGAATGAGTGTATCTTCTAAGTTGCTAGAGCAGCCAGCGCAGCCAAAGCACTGATACCAATTAAGTTAAGTACAAAGTATGAGATCAATTAATCATTCATTATCTTTACAATTCAATAGCTGAAGCTCCAGGGTAGGCAGTCCAATAATCCTTACAACCCCCAAGGTACTCATCTTCTTCTAAGCTGATCATTTATTACTCAGAGTATATCAGCATAGAAAATTCTTCATTTTCCAAGGCAATCAGTCTAGTAGAAGTGACAAGTCTTTAAAGCTCTGGTCCACCTTAAATACATGAAGTTCAAAAGGCCTGTAAACACATGTTCAATCAGTGCTTTCAGTGAAAGCAAAAGAAAAATTCATACTGAGCACTTGGAATTCAGGTTCATTTCACAACAGAAACAAAATCAGGTAACCTTTAAAAATGGTAATCTTTACAAGTGCACTGTTCTGCCTTAAGTGTTACCTCTGTCCCAAGGCAGAAATATACAAGAATCCAATCCAAGGGATGTATATGCAGTGAAGAAAGCTGCCTTTGGCAAACTGAATGAGGCAGGAGCCTTCAGGCTTCTGGTATATGAAAGCTAGAAAGTGCATGTGCAAAATAGCCCAGCTCCTGCCTTCCTTGCTCTGAAATGATGGGTGAACTCTGACACAGAACAAATAGCAAGATGGCAGCACAAATCACACAAGTCCCAGGAGGCACATGTGTAAGTTAATCCCTTACTAGAAAATATTCGGACACAAAGTGATGCTAATTGTCTTGTGCTATGGTGCACTCACTTTTCTAACACAAAGGTATTTTACAATGAACTACCTCAACTTTACAGAGGAAGATTATACAGGGGGAAAAAAAAAGGGTAATGCAATGCATCTCTGCTCCTTAAAACAGGTCAGTAACAAAGGGAAGAGAAAAAACAACTCTAAGAATATGCTGAAGCCTGTGACCTTAAGCTCTCAAAACAGGACCATCCAGAGTAACATAAAGCATTATTTAGAGAAAAGTGAGTGCCAAAAAGAGAATAACTGAGATGATGTAATGGGAGTGTCCAATTCAAAGGAACATGCTGGTCAGCACAGACTTTGATTTACCACCCTAAGATCACACAGCTGTTTCTCCTACTTCATTTTGTCTCCTAAACCTCCTTTCTTTTGGCCTCCAACTTCCAAGGCCTCCCACATAACCTCATTTCCCTGTCAAATCTCAGTTCCTGACATGGAAGGTGCTGCACAGACCATGAAACAGAAGGAGGTTCTGGGACCCTTCATGCCAAGGCAAGGCAGGCACTGGGGCTGGGTGAGTGGTGGGGTGTGTGCATGTATAGTCCATAACCACCACCTGCAGCAAAAAATGATTTAGCCAAAAAGTAAGACAGCAAGCAAGGAAATAAGAGGTTTTCAGCTCACAGATCTGCAGAGGCAGCAGGGCTTAGAGAAGGGGTTTACATGCTATCCAGATATGGCTGTTCACACCAGTAGTATCCAGGAGAGCTTATACAGCTACTAAGTGCCCTGGAGCCTATGCAGCTATTACTCAGCTGTGAGTTTGCCACAGTTTGGGAAACTCTTCAGATGTAGAATGGCATTCAAAGTCCACTCAGACATCAGTTTAAAGAACCTTGCCTCTAGTTCTCTCTCCTTCCATATAGTAGGACTAAAGAAGTTTGCTCCCATCTGGAAAATGTAAATAAGAAGGAATTAGCTTTTCTAAATAGAGATCTCCCATGTAAAAAAACCCAACCCCTCCTTTCATCCAAAGTGGAAAAATAAATACAACAAAACCTCAAACCTCAAAATCTGCTTTCTTTCTGTCTTCTTTTTTTTCTTTTTTTTTTTTTTTTTTTTATTTTTTGTAGGAAACTGATGAGTGGGAAGATTGTTCTGTGTATCAAAGTGTTTCTCCTGCTTTTCCTTGGAAATTAAAGGGAAAGAAAGGAGAAATCTTAACACATCTACATTCTAACATTGCCTTTCTGCTAAGTTCCTTCCAAATTCAATTCTTTCCTGCAAAGCATATTAGAAAAGGAAATTTAGAGGTTTTCCATGGTAGTTCCCATAGTATTTCCACCAACTCACATGCAAAGAGGCAGCACCCCCAGAGCAGACTGCATCCCTCTGAACATGTCCAAACTAAGGGTCTAGAAGCATCTTTTCCATCTGAACAGCAGTGCTGCCCATGTCTGCTTGAGACATGTTGCAATGCTGCTGCTTCTATTCCAGCACAGCAGGCAGTGAGCGTGCAGGAGTCAGCCTGCACACTTTGGTTTCACCTGCCTAGTAAAGGCTGGAGCTGCTGGACTTGTCCCTTTATTCAGAGCCAGTGGCCAAGACAATCTTGCACCCCAATACTTTTTCAGTAATTTTCTCTTCTAGCTTTCCCACCCCTGCAAAGGACTTGAGGCCACTCAGGGGTTGTGTCCTACTTATTATTGGCAATTGTGTCCACTTCAGTGCACTCATTGAGTCAGGAGGCTTCATCCGGTGAAGCTGGTGGAAGACCCTTCTATTTAAGAACTAATTTGTTACAAAGAATGATCTCTTACATTTGGTTGTTGTTTGTCCAGGGAGTTCCTTTGTCATTTGCTTGCTTGGTGCAAGGTATTTACCGAGCACTGCATTCCTGGCAGCAGCACAGAAACCGCTTGGACTCAGTTCATTAGCGTTTAACCTTATATTCATAGTAAGATCCACTACTTAAAAAGCACTAGCAAACGTTGCCACCATGTTATGCTGCAAGCAAAAGATGAGGAGAAAATGTACTAAACATCATCTTTGTTACATATGTGCCAGTACTAACCTTGCTGTGTGTGGCCATTATAACCTTGCTTTCAACTCTACAGAAACAGCTCATAAAATCTGCCTCTACTGTACAGCACTGTCTGCTCACACAGGGCTAATGTTTAATTAAATGGATACTTCATAAGAAAAGCACAAGGAAAGACAAGTACCCTTCCAGTTTCAGCAAGACCATAACTCACTGACACACAAAAATATCCGCTGTTTCAAGTTTATGAGTGTATAACAGCACATAATCAACACATCCCAGCTCCTGAGCTACACAGGTGTATTTGTTCAACATCCACACTCAGCATAAGAAAACATTTCTTTTGGGAAAGAGCTTGAATTAGAACAAAAAATCATAAAAATCTTAATAGTAGGTTACCACTCAAATTTTCTTAAGCAAGCAATTTTTTTTTCTTTTGTTTTCCAACTTTTGTTTGAAAAGGTGTTTTCTTGGAATTGCTTAAAAGAAAATTGCCAGATAATGGAGCTGATCAATTAATACCTGGAAAGAAGGATGTCATGCATATGGATCAGTAGGGAGGAAGTGTAGGGAGAAAAAGAAATAGTAATGAAGGAATAGAGTTCCTGTGAACTGTCTTCTGGATGTTTGCACCTTATCCCAGCTTTTAAAAGGAAAGACACAGTCTAGAGAGCAAATTTAGCAGTGTCTACTTGAAAGGTAAGAGTAAACTTAGACCCTGACAATTACTAAATAAGAACATAATTAATTATTCCTCCAACTGAATAGTCCTGAATCCTACCACAAATCAATCAGCTCTTCTTGCCTAAAAAGCTCTGACTCTATTTTAGCTCAATGAAAACAAAATCAATGAAGGCCAATTATAGCCCATCTCGTTAGAGTATGCAAATAGTGCACCGTATAACTGAGCTGCTGCTGCTTTGGGCACTGCTGGGTAAGACGCGTCAGGCAAACACAAACGTGAGCTGGTGCTGGCACCTAGCTGCGTGTGCTGTGATACACCAGCTGCTTCCAGTTTCTTTGAAGGGGATGTAAAAGCAGCAGAGACCAACTGTGCCGAATAGCCGTTCTTCGTTAGCCTCCTGCCCTGCAATTTCAGGTGCAGAAAGCCCACCAGCCTGTCTCACAAGGCAGATTCAGCCTTATTTATGAAAAATTATGCATACAAAGCAGCAGAAAACTAAGCAAGCCCGCCGTCCTTTCATCATCTCACACTGAGAAGAAAAGGCACTTTAGGAAGCACATAATTATATTGCAAGGAAAGGATTTCATCCAAGTGCCATCTATATCAATTAAACATCTTGCTCTCTCAAATGACAACTGAGAGCTCTGAGTCTCTAGAACACAACTCTGGCTACCGACTTAAGGCAGTAGTATACATCACCTTGCCACCACTCTAATCTGAGCTTGCTTTTCCCCCCCACCAAACCAAACCCAAAATTGCAGCATTTCAGGAAGCTTTATCCCCTTCCCTGTGAAAATTCAAAAAGTGAAGGAAAAGTTCACCAAAATTTTCACACATGCTATGAATGCTCCATAGCTCTCTGGAGACACAAGGCTACTGTTCCATGAACTAGTTTGAGCTTAACCTTTTTTTTTCTATCAGTGCTAACTCAGCCACATGGGAGTACTGACACAGTAGATAACAACTGTATGCACATTCTTGCAGACCATGAGACCACCAGGCCATGAGATCCAATTTCATACATCCACAAAAATCTGGCCTTCCTGAGTCCTGTTCATCCTGACCAATTTTCCCATCGTTTGCCCAGAACAGACAGGATTATTCCTTTCAAGGAGCTGCCTGCAGGGACTGACTTTCCCAGTTTTCTGGCTACAGATCAAAGACATTTTTGGCCAAAAGCCTCCTGCACAGTGGTTTTCTACCCATATAGTGGTACTCTATCCTTGGCTCTAGAGCCAACTTTGACAGATTCATCTTCCTACTGGTTACCTAAAAATTATGATGTAATACTTACTTTCCTGCCACACTTGTCAGTGCTGCCAGGACTTGGGGTAAACAACATAACAGCATTTAAAATTAAATATGCAACTTCTGCAAGATCAGGGTTCCTCTAATTTTGTTTTGGGTGTTGAAACCTTGATGTCACAGCACAGCTCAGGCTTTTGGGCTGTGTTTGTTTTGAGTCTTTAGCTTTGGGGGGTTTTTTCCTTATTGTTATTTTTACATTACTCATTACAGCTAAGGGGTTTTCTGAAGCACCTTGAAAAGGAAGATAATTTTGCTGTACTTGATGCATGTTTTTAATTCTTGACACACATACCTAGGAGATATGAGAAGCCAAACGTACGAGTTCAACTGCTCCAAACACTGCTGAACCTCACTCTCCTTCCATATTTGCTGTTAACACTGAATTCTAAGCTAAATCCTAACACTGGCATTTTTGACATTAAAAAAAAAAATCTTCCTATTTAAATATTGTATATCTCTAACTTCAGGAACTGAAAACATTAGAATTGAAACTTTTAATGTAAAAAAAGTGAGGAAACAAATTGTTCTTTACTTCATAAGCAGCTATATACTATGAAAAGCACCCTCTTCAGACAGTTTTGAAAACAGTGAGCAAACCCTTGTGGAAAAGTAATGTGATACTCAATAGCATAAAAGCCTCCCTGCAACAGTATCTTTAAAAGTTTATTTTACCTTTCTGCTAAGAGAATAGTGTGAAATATCCACTTTTATTTCAGGATGCACACATAAATGCACACAACTAGAAGGCTGTTCAAGACATGGCAGTAAGGGAATTCTGTAAGCTGTAGCAAGGTTCACTGGAATTGTCATCACATACCTATGAAAGAAATTTCAGGGCTATCAAGGGCATTCTCTTGACAGCACTTCTCCTGTCAAACTTTCTCCTCTCATCCTGGTATGTATTTCTTCTGCTTCCTCTCTGAGTCACAACCAATTCAAATAGCAATTTTCTTAATAGCTGAGAGTTTTACTCCCTACAGCGTCCATTTTCTTAAAAGACCACAGTGACATATACAAGCAACCTTACTCTTTATTTGTTACTCATCTATCTCTCTCTTCTTAAGCCTACAAGAAAAGATGGCCCATAAAAAGCTGGAACACAGCAGCAGACAAGAAGAGGAAGTCTGCCTTAATGATGGGAAATCCCAAAGACAGCAACAAGCCTGAAAAATTGGCAGAAGCAACTTACCTTGCTGTGAGGAAGGAAACTCCATGTAGAAGGGACTGAAGTGCAATACCGTGCAAGGCTCAACAGCGGGCCCATTTACACAGATTCCATCCCTGCCCAATTTAATTTCGGTTGGTGATATGGTAAGGCAAATAAAGCTATCTCAAGCAAAGATTAATCCAGTTGAAGGTCCCAAATTGTTAAGCCACTTCAGCTTTGCAAAGCTGGACAGTACTGGTTTAAGTAAGTAATTTTTATCTTTTTTAAAACAAGCCTGGACTTGGCTTGTTTCCTAAGCTGGATTTCTATAACACAAGTTTACTATGACTCAGCTTCTCTGTGAGAGAAGCTGGTGTGCATTTCCACCAGGAGGAGCTAAATAGTCTTATTTGCTCCTAAAGTAAAGCCAGTAAAGGAGAGTAGCGGTATCCCTAAAGCAGCACACTCAGCAGCTCCTGGTGCTGCCATCAGCAAGGACCGTAAAACTCACACCTCATGGAGAGCCTGTTAGAGAAGCAAAGTCTGAATGATAACAGTGATTTAAAGAAAGTAACAGCATGCCTCAATTTTGGCAATTGGAGATGGCACCTACAGCGGTGATTAACTAAGACAGGCTGGTTAGTACTGGCAAGTGAGCACAGACATGCATCTCACCTTAATCTTTTCTCTGCACTACATAGTAACATGACAGTGATGCCACTCTGGGTAAAAGTTAACTCTAAGACTTAGCCCCTAGAACAAACCTTAGCCCTTTTGCCAAACCACAGCAGCCCTCTCAGTGTGCTTTGGAAACCTCTGTGAATGCAGCAGTAAGCACCCTGTTCAAATAAGTTAAGGACCAGAAACCAACATGTCTACAGAAAATATAAGTCCTAGTCCAGAGATAGCACTGATGATCAACTCCCTGTGGCTTCTCTTGAAGAGCTAAATGAGTTCACGTGATTTCAAGGGAAGAAGAGTCAAACACTCCTGCCATCCTCAAGGGTTATTTTGAGCTCCTTTGAAACCTAGTAAATCCTGTTTCAATAAAATACTGGTGGAAATGGGAACACAGGTGAATCCTGAGCAGAACACATTCAGAATATTGAGGACAACATATCAAGCTCAAACACAAGCAAAGATTTTGCACCTTTGGTGCATGAAGACGTGGTCATAAGACTGCCCTCCACAGCTCAAATAGACACTGAGATCAGTACAAACTAAGGATGCAGTTTGGCTCAAGGACTACATTTTCCAAGCAGCCAGTTATTTCAAAAATCATAACTGCACTCCCTTCCCAGTCATGTCTTCTTTTTAATTCATGTGTTATCTGTAGTTTCACAGAGCTAGTTTGAGCCTATGCTACTTCTGAATTTCATAAGATTGAAGACTTACATTTGGGACAATTTCCAAAGATCTTTTGGCACCTGAAGATTAAGATAGAAGTTTTTTTAAGCATCCCGAACAGCATCTAATTAATACCCACCAGGCACTTAACAACCCTAAAAGCCTAAATACCCTCCCTCACCACCCAATTCTTCCCCAAAACCTCAGACACATTTAGTTTTTACTCTAAGCCAGGTCAGCTAAATAAACAAGTGGGTTTGGAACTTTCAGTTGGTCACTGGTTTCTTTATATGGCTAGCTTGGAGAGTGACTACCTCCTAAACATCATTATTCCTCTCCCTCCTCAACAGGTGGTGTCATTAACTGAACAGGACAAGGAAGAAATTTCTGCTGCTGACAAGCAATCATGCTTCTGAATTCCCATCCCTTTCCCTAAGCACGAACCAAGCATTAGGAGTCGAGTGCATGAGTAGAGGTTTGATTGCAATTGTTGGAAAGGATTAATCCCTGCCCAGGCTGCTGACTTCCACAGTGCAATAATTAAGTGGAACGGTTGCACAAGATGAAGCATGAGGAAGAAAATTAGAGTATGCCATGTGAGGGTTGTTTTGTGCTAGAGCTGCCCCACATGCGTTTACACTCCATCACGCTCACTTTATGCAATGCTGTCAAGCATCTGGACTAATCCATTATCCCAGGATGAAGTGAGAAGAACACAGGGCCAATCTCATTGTTCTTCTGCGTAACTAATTGCAGGAGGCAGTGACTTGCTACTGTATGGGAATGGAGGCAGAAAGACAGAGCCCACAGGCAAGAAATGTGAGAAAAATGAAAGCTGGAAGTACACACAGACATCATTCTTCAGCGACAAAACTTGTGCCCTTCTTAAACATCAGGTATGAAATCGCACAGCCAGAGAACATTAAAAAAATAAATAAATAAAAACTAGGTTACAACAAACATGTGGCAAAAAATATAGAAAGGTGGAAAGTCCTAATGAGCAAAGCATGCACAAAAACATGCTGCTGTCCAGAAAAGCTCTGACTCATGTCAAGTCACTTCAGAAGCAGAAAGTTTTGGCATGCCTAGCCTGACACAGGGCCCCAGACTGAGGGTGGCAGTGCTCTGCTGACAGTGCCCTTTACTTGAAAACTCCAAGGAAGACTTAGTTGTAAGAGGTATGAGTCCCCAGTTCACATCCTAGCTCAGTGCCAATTCATTCCAGAAGTCCTCTTCACTATCCAAAGCAAGAATATTTCCACTATTTTGTGGAAAGATAAGGTTGCAAGTTATACCCCAGCCAATTCATTGCACAAGGATGTAACTTGGGGGAAAAAAACCAAACCACAAAACCCAATAAATCTTCATGCAGTCATCAGATGATAGACAGGGCTGGCTTAAGCACTGAGACAGGACGTGTATTCCAGGTACACCTAAAAACCTCACTCCTGAGATCCACTCCTCATTCTGGATGGATGCCCCATTCCTGGAAGTGTTCAAGGTCAGGCTAGATCAAACTCTGAGGAACATGGCCTAGAGGAAGGTGTCCCTGCATATGGCAGGGGGGTTGGAAATAGATGATCTTTAAGGTGTTTTCCTACCCAAACCATTCTATGATTCTTTAACAACTGACCTGACTGCAGTAAAATGAACCAAGTTACACTGGTGGAATAGTGTCAAGCCATCACATGGCAGAGCAATTTACAGAAGTTAAGGGTTATTAATCTCTCATGCTCTCTCTGAAATTAAAATCCCTACAAATTAGGTCTCTAAGACATGCTGTGTGCACAGAACATTATCTGGTGTGTGAGAAAAAACTGGGTACATTCCAGCCTGCGAATTGTACACTACCATAGCATAAGGTCACAACATAGTCACTGCCACTGACAGAAGCACTGGAAATGTTCTGGAATTCAGTGAGGTCAGGTCTAGGCTAGGTGGTCCTTCCCGCCACAGAGATGCACAAACTGCAATCTGGCCACCTCTAGCTGACTTTCCACTCCTGTGCTATGCCTCATCTACAGAAAAGAGGTAGGAAGCTGGCAGGGATTTTTCTGTGCCTCCTCACCAAGCTGCAGGGCAGCTCTGCTGAAGCTCAGATATGGACAAATCCATACCTTCCTGCCCCAAAGGTGGACAGCAGCACCAGTCCACAAGATGGAAAACCAAGCCACACACTTTCCCATCCCATGTTATTTAACAGAAGTATCAGCCTTATCCATGGCATTATCATGTCTGTCTTGTATTTAAAAACAATCTCACTTTTCTTATTAGTCCAAGGGTAAGAAGAGGTCACACAAACCATTATAGAGCCTAAAAGCCAGATATTAATTTTAAAAGACTGTAACAGCTTTGTGCTCTGCCAAAAAAAAAAAAATAAATAAATCACCATTTCAGATGATGTCTTACATGCACTGGCTTCTCAGTAAAAGGAATTTACCTTTTCATTATTATTTACTGACTGTGCTTGTATTTCATTTGTATGGATTTTATCCAGTGAACCGGTGGAAAAGACAGCAGCCTCAGAAAAATTTAATAAAAAGATGGAGACAGTGAACAATCATTGGAGTCTGTATCTTGACTTGAGGTCATATTTCTGTTTCTTTTATTATGTTCATTTCAGGGAAACAAAAAGCATTTCAGGGAAACAAAAAACTCCTGGATGGGAGCAAATCAGAGCTGCTAATGGCACTGCTAGATTCTTCATGAGCAGCAGTGCCCAAAAACACATCTGTGACAAAATCAAAGAATTCACCCTCACTGTTAAGCTTGAGCAGCCAGTTTGTCACACAAATAAATATTAAAAATCCCCAAGACTTTTTAGCAGCTTTCTAGTCCAACTGCACATACTCTTACATGGCTGAGTCAAGATCTGTGTTTTGCAGCACACACTGCCCCCTCAGAGGGCTGTACTGGGACCAGTACTGTTCCACTTCAATGACAGAGGGAGCAAGTGCACCCTCAGCAAACTTGCAGATGACACCAAGCTGAGCAGGGCAGCTGGTACACCTGAAGGACAGGGATGTCATCCAGAGGGACCTGGACAAGCTCAAGAAGTGGGCCCAGGGAGATTTTGTTGTGGCCTTTCAGTATTTATAGTGGGCTTATAAGAAAGATGGGGACACAGTTTTTAGTAGAGTGCTCAGTGATAGGACAAGGCGTAGTGGTTTTAAAGTAAAAGGTAAAGTCAGACTGGATGTAAGGATGCAATTTTTTACAGTGAGGGTAGTGAAACACTGAAACAGGTTGCTCTGACAGGTGGTAGGTGCCCAGTCCCTGGAAACATTTGAAGTCGGGCTGGACAGGGCTCTGAACAACCTGATCTATTTGAAGATCATTCTCTGCTCACTGCAGTGGGGTTGGACTAGATAACCTCTAAAGGTCCCTTGCAACCCAACCCATTCTATAGTAACACCACATTATACCCCAACAATTAGAGCTTGCAGTCTAAGTTGAAGCACAATTGCATATAAAATCAGTCTTCATTAGTGCTTGTAGTGATAGATTCCTTTATCCAACAGCTACATAATATCCAACATCCACACCAAAGAAAAAAACCAGAGCTAGGGACCTAGGAACCTCCTTCAAGAGCATTAGTACTAATACTTTAGAGAAGGCTTCAACAGCCAAGGTCTGCTTTGATCTTAGTTGTGTCTCTTTAGGGTTTTCTTTTCTCCTTTCCTTAAAATCTCAGTACTGTTTAAAATCCTTTCAATTCCTCAAGCAAGAACTTGCATATTGAAAAATATCAGGATTGACCAATTCTTCAGAAGTACTAGTTAAAAGAAGGAAGAACAATATATCACATCTGCCAAGTCTGATATTTGAAGTCCTCTACAAGTTATACCAGACAAATATTGGGGAAAGTGAGGGAAGACCTAAATCTTAACTAGAAACCTTTTATCTGTCTGTTCAGTAATGGAGATGACAAGGATGTTTTTAAGTACCCTAAATCCCAGGGTAAAACCTAATTTAGGTTTGGCCCAGGAGCTTCTAGAGTCAACACTGAGGTTTTCGTAACAAGTTTTCAAGGATTCTCAACTTGAGCTTTTTTTCACTGGCTTCCTTCATGTCAGCTATGAGCTGTCTATAATAACAGCCTGCAAACATTTCATGTATTAGAGACAGAGCAACTTATCAGGATACAAACAGAATCTTTAGCTATAACCACTGTGCTCAAGGAAATAACACATAGATTTCAGCAACAGGAAAATAATATTTGAATTGGATTCCATCATCACCTCTAAAATCAACTAGCTGGGTTTTTTTTCCCCTCAAGACCAGTGAGGTTCTTTTCGAGCTACAAAGAGGCCAACCCTTCTCTAAACTCTTTCTCTAAATCTAAACAAAAATATGTACTTAGGTCCTAGAATAAGAATCAATGCTCTATGTGCCCAGCACTAGAAACTAAGACTTCAAGTTCAGCCACTGGATTTCTTGAGCTGTCTCTACTGATACCACCCAAAACAGCTGCAACATTTCCCAGATCTGTCAAGGGGAAAAGGAAAAACACGTACAAAAAGCTTTCCAAAGGCAGCAGAGTGGCCTAGCTGGCACTGAGTCAAGTCACAACTTCTATGCACTGGCCTCCTTCTATTAGTCATTGTGGTATACATCGCTGCCCTATAAAAATACTTCTCCAAAGTTAATAAAACCATCCAAGGAATGTGGATCTGATGTCTGTAACAAATCTGGGATATGGTCCAGAACCATCTATTAGTAGTCACACCACTGCCTACTCAGCCTCCCTGAACACTTTTTCAGAGCTACATGAGAAGTCCAGGGATACAACACCAAACACCTATCAAGAGTCAAAGAACACACAAAAGGTCTTGCTTAATAAAGATGTAAAGGTTCAAGAAACCTCCTCAGCTTATTCATTCACCTCCATCTTCTCCACTCATTTAGCAATTAAGAATTGACTGCATGATGCCTTTCCTCATGGTCAGTGCCACTCATACAGCTCATCTACACATTTCCTTGATAAATTCTCTCAAAAATAAGTCAGACTTTGTTAAAAATTAGTTCAGTGGAAGCTATTTGTAATTAATCACAGAACTCCATTTGGTTTGCCAGACAACATTTCATTACAGTGACACTGTACTACCTTATCATCCTTCCACTTAGCTGGACTTTTTGCCTTAAAATTCGGTTTTGCCCTAAGTGAGAAGCAAACTGCAGTCTTCGGCACTTTTCCCAAAGCTCACAATCCTGTTGCTGTAAACACGTGCACCCCAATGAGCACAGTCAAGATTTCCTAAAACCACTGCAGTTCAGTTACTGATGATCAACTCCAAAAGCAGGAATAGAGTAGAGGGCCCAACATGAGGAATAGAGTAGAGGAACCGTGAAGGTTCTCTTAGGAATCACACATTTAAACCTTCATCAAAACAGTTCTTGTTCCACCTACTGAGAAACATATCACAATCTATACCTTAAAAGAAATATTTAAAATATATACACACACCAATATTTATACATAATAGATTTTTAAATGTGTCACCTAAACTATATTTTACATGTGTATGCACAGGTGCACACGCAGGCATGTTTTTAAGAAGGTAAGTTGTCCTTACAAAGCTTCCTATTTTGAGTGCAATCCAGGAAAGCTCAAGCTCACAGCTATATCCATAAATTATGACAAACACATTCATTAGCCCAAAGCTTGCAGGACCAGTTCATCTTAACAGTAATAACATAACTCAGTTCACAGTTGAGCTAGGTTCACATCAAGCAAAAGACTTTTGCTGTGTCTCACCTGTCTTACCACTCCAACCCTTTTAATACAAACAAACTTCCTTCTTAAAGGCCTGCCATGCTACACCTGAAAACACTTCTCTGAAAACCCCTTCCTCAGTGTTTTCTCCCAAGGTCACATATCTCCAACAGGCTTCGCAAGCAGATTTCCAAGACACAGATATGCTGCATGTCCATATAATATTCAATGACTAAATATATTTGTCTTTGTGCAAGTGCACGAACTGAGAGATAATGAAAAGCAGATCAGGAAACCCTTTTTTTGGAAACTATGTTCTAACATTTTTAAATTCTGATTTGTAGAACAGCAACATATTTTTCCAGCATTACATTTAAATTCTCTTTGCCACAGGAAAAAGTCACTTAAAAATGAACTCTTAAATTTAGAAGCTAATAGTTCCAGTTAATTATATATTCATTAGTTGAGTCTCCCTGTTATGGCTTCATGCTGTAATTTCAAGTTCAGTCTGTATGAGGAGTCACTCCTGCTTCGAAAAGAAAGGATAAACACCAAGCCATAGAGTCCAAGGAGAGGGAAAATAGGAAAAAAAAAGTCAGGTTAGAAATCAGGTAGAGATCAACTACAACTGGTCCTTTATGTCAGTGACCGAAGTTTCCATGACTCTAATGTTAAGTTCTCAGGAAGTATAACTGTTTTAATTACATACACTTAGAGAACAGTATAAATGCCACAAAGACCCATTAGAAATATAGAATTTATTTTTCATTACATTCAGACAGCAATATGTTGCATATTTGGACATGCCACATCTTGTACCATAGGTGACTTATGGAGCCTATGTTTATAGTTGTGGTAGCTATTGCTAGCCCAGAAAACACAAAATGTGTTTTTGGAGTGGTTCTCTTGAGAACTTTAAGCCACCAGCAGCAATTTTTACAGAAGGGTACTCCTGAAAATCCACTTCATAAAAATTCATTATCCAACTGTTTCCTGTCTCTTACCTTTACAGTCTCAGAGCTCAAGAAAGCAATTTCAACAATAGCAGTGGGCAGGGAGATTGAGGACTTGCCCCTTATCTTCCCTCAGGTAGCAGTTCTCAGTAAAGATGATACCGCGTTGTAAGGCCACCAAATTCCTCATGGGCCATGAACTGTGCTTTTGGTAGGGCAGCTCCTTTCCCATCCTAGGGTCTCTGCAGCCCTTGCTTCCATTCCCTCCTTGCACATCCAGGTGCAAGCTAACCCAAGAGTGAATCTTACAGTTCTGACAATATCCTAAAACATGTTATTTAAAAAACCTACAACAAAAACTCAGTGAGCCACGGGGGGGAAAAAAAAGACAACATTTTGTTATGTTTAAATCTTCAGTGTACCATAAGCAAGAGGTATCTTCACAACCAGTTTTCCTGACAGCATCTATTCAGTGTATTTCCCTTCATCCTTACAAACTCAGAAACTCTGGGGTGCTGTTTTCCTTGTGTCTCTTAACTCTGCTGGCATTCAGCTCAGGAATACCAGGAGCTGCAGTGCATCATCACATAAAGATGGGGAGGGGTAGGAGAGTGAGAAGAGTGAATAAGGAGGAATACAGAGGCACTGTCCTTGGCAGGCTCTGCACCAGCCATACAGAGAATATGCATACACGTCATGAAGGGTTTTATTGTTGTCTTGCTCTATTTTTTGTCCTTTTCTTTTTTTAATTAAAAAACATTACTCCTGCTAAGGCTGGTTGTGCAAAGTTAACTTTCAAGAACCACCATTCAGTCTGACTCTGTTCCTGCAGACAGGCTTCCTATGGATCCATTTCTCACTAGCATCCTGCTGTAGTTTTTCTGCTGTTCTTCTCTGAAAGTATCTTTGACTTTCGCTCGTTTCAGACCTCCATCCCTGAAATAGAGCAAGAGGGAAAAGTAACCCATCAGGACTGTTATGACTGTTGTTATCAAACTATGCATTACGTTAACTGTAGAGTCTAAATTTAAAGTATTATTATTAAAGGATTTTCTTTAGAACTTCTATAACATCCAAGTTTAAGCATGTTTATTAAAACCTTTACCTTAAGCCACAATTTGTATGAAGTCCAAATTTTGAGTCTAGCTCACTAAAGAAGCCTACTCATGCTGGTAACAGGCTGTACCTACAATAGAAATCTTTGGCAATCTGGGATACTGCTTCCCTAGCCTGTAGGGGAAGTCAACCTTGTGCAACACCATAGTTGTCTCTTGCCTTACATCATTCAGAGGGCCAGCTGGACCTCACAGTTGAATATATTTGCCCACTCTTTTCATCAAAATCTTGCTCTGAAGTTTGTTTTATATGAAATCTAGGCATTGTACTGCCACTTACTGAAGTAGGACATGAGAAAGTCAGAGCAGAAAGCCTCAAGCCCCATTTTTTGTTCAGGTTTGACAAGTAACTTCACTTCTGCTGCTTAATCACAGCAGAAGTCTCAACATGAGGAACAACTGTGAATGGGCTGCTTCAAAAGCATCAAGCCTTCAGGTGAAAATCATTCCATGTTACACACTCCAAAGACTTTGTGCATCTTTATTTTTACTTTCACATACGTGCACGTGGATTTACTCCTTTGCTTTCTCCAGAGTGTAATAAAGTGATGTTGAGTGTTATCTGTCACAAAGCTAAGGGAGGAAGCACCTCTCAATCAAACTAACAGAAAGTCCATGAAGTCTAACAAGGATGGCATTACTCACCAGGGAAGTTCAGTCAGTCCTCCTTGGCGAGCAATGGCTGACCTCACTCTGTTGGCAAAGTGAACAGCATCTTCATCCTCCTTCAAGGGTCATAAATTCAACATAAAGCAGAGAGAAGTGAATTGAAACAGGATTTAATAACATTTTTATCTGCTGCCTCATCAAATTAGCTCACTGCCAAATGATTTGGTCCTTATCATGCCAACATCACAATCTGATGTCCCCTTGTGGTAATAATTTAATTCATTTTTCCCCTAAAGTGTTGAAACTAGCAGAAAATTTTGCTCCAGCAGGATGCAACATTGACACTATTGTGATGGTACCAAGCTGCATCAGGAAAAGCTAAGTCCAGTCATACATCAGTCAACACTGACAAAAATCCAATACAAAATTGATATGGGGGTATGGGGTAAGTAGAGGTTTTGGGGGAAAAGAGTAAAAAGGTCTTGCAGACACAGTCAAGTTCTTAAACAGCAATTAGTCAGCCAGATGCTAGATTACCTCTCTAACCATTGGTGGCAAGTACCACACGTTGCAAACAATGGCCCAGCTTGTCATTATTCGCAGCAGGTAGCTCACGATGTTGTATTTGCTGCTGTTCCAGAATGCATCTCCAAACTGAGGATCATACTGCAAAGGATCACAAAAAACAAATCATAAAACCCCTTCCCCACAGACCATCACAGCCTCCTGGATCTGTGATTACATGACAGAACCAGTAGCAGATGTCACTCATTTGCCTGAACAGCCAAAACAGTTAAGTCTGCTGTGAGCAGCGTGGTTCCCTTCCCTTCAGTACTGGGAGGGACTAGCTGGATCTCCCTTCCTTTCAGCTTTCTGGAGGAAGAAGCTGATCCCATCAGGGACTACCAGCCAGGTTCCATAGGCCAAGGGATTTCACTTTCATTTTAGCCACTTTTACTCCAGGAGTTATCCACAGCACACAGCCAATTGCCAGAGCTACTGTACTGAGACAGCTTCCTGCCACCCAGACAAAAACAGATCCCAAACTTTGAAATTTAGCAGACAATTTTTTCCACTTACTTTGATTGCAACAGGATAGATTGTCCCTCCTATTTCAAAGCTCCCCTTCTTGAACATCATCACAGATGTATTGTTTATGCAGGTGCCTGTCCAGAAGATAAAGTCATTGCTCCACACAGCCTACCACATTTCAGTAGCAACACTGTATCAATGTACAGGTCCTGCCCATAAAGGCCTGCATTTGCTGCTCAGGGAGTGTAACTTAAGCATCTCTCCCTTCCTTACTTTTATCCTTTGTCTTTTGACTGACTCCCTGAATAAAGCCCAAATGCGTGTGAGACAAAAAGCACAATGCTGAATTTAAATCTATAGGACAGTGAATTGATATTCACAGGGCAAAATAAACAATCTTCCCATTCTTCTGCCTAGAGCTTCTGCCAGGAGAACCAACAGTTGTGTTGTCTCCACGTAATCTCGTACGAAAGATGAAAAATAGGAATGCCCTAACCAAGTTTATGGCAAGGGTGAAGATACAACTGAGCAGCAGAAGCCATGGAAAGAGAACAGGGATGACATCTACTTTGAATGGAGATAAGTAGTTCAGCTTCTTACCTTCTGGAAAAATTAAAATTGGAAGCTTGCTTTTATCTGCCACATGTTCCCTGAGTCTGTAAAAGCAGAAGGAAAGCTTAAAAGACAATTTCTTTCCAGTCTTCTTTCCCCAGGCAGGTGCATTAAAAATATCTTTACATATTATGTATTTGTTTGAAAGCAAAGGCTTTTACTAGACACTAATTTGTACTTGCTTTTCTGATTATAAGAAAACTGAAGTTTTGTGCAAGCCACCCCTTAGGCCCGTGGTGCATTACACTGAGGCAACATCCTGTTTTCCTTCCTCTATATTATTTTATTAATGACTGTCAGGAAAGCCAACAAATGTATGCCATTAAGTCAGTCCAACCAACTCTGATCAACTCAACCTTCAAGAAATTACCCACATAAGAAAAAAAAAAAAATTGTGCAGTGGTCCATCCAGGTTTTGCTTACTTAACAGCAGATTTCATAAAAAGTGGGTTCCTAAATGCCTACAGCTCACACTATTTGAATAACACTTGGATAACTTGGCAAAGCTGTCCTGCTGTGCAGAGGCAAATAAGAGGTGGTAAAGAAGTTAACCTGTCAAAATTAACCTAAAAGTTCTTTAAAAATTAGGAAGAATTTCTATCCCTGTACTACTGTGTCCACAGTTATGCCTTTGGTGACATTCTGCAGAAAACCACTTTTTGTAATCAGCTCATTCTTATAACTAGACACCTTCTGCCCCTCACCCAAACAAGTGAAGCTTGGTATTTCCAGTGGCTCACAATTTCAAATGAAATTGAGAGTTTGTATCACAGAAAGCCCATTTTATGATCAGTATTTCTCTTCAACAGAAAATCTCAAAATTTAAATAGCTTCCCATCCTTTTAAAATGTATATCTGAATTCACCAGACATTAGTTATAATGCTGATGGCTACCCAACTGAGATGTTTTGTGACAGTCCACTATTCAGACCTTACCAGAACTTTTGGGCTCATCCATGTTACCCTGTACAAACTTTTCAAGCCTTTGTTGGTGACCTTGACACCTGACATTTTGACCAGTCTACTGCACCAAAGCCCACACAAACAAGCTTATTCAGGTCATTCTGAGTGATCCAGTTTCCTGCATACCACCCCTGGAACTCACTCCAAAAACCCCTCGTCTGGGTCTTTGATTGTCCAGTGACTCTCCAGGGAGTCGGGCACGGGGAGGTAGCAGAGACACACCTCACCTTTTCGTCACTAGATGGCGATCCTTGATCTCGGAGCGTTCAAACCAGACGTGAGGACAGGCCTTGACCGTGGCTCGCTGGATGACTCCCATCAGCCCACCATGAACCTGGCCAACCTGCAAGCCCAGCAAGGCACATCAGCATCTAAGACACTTGAAAAGCAGAACCTCCTCTTATGCATCTCTCTTAAAAAAAACCCCAAATGCACTGGAGACTGCAAACCAGGATCAAGCAGCAAGCACAAAACTGTTAAACTGCATTCACTTGAGAGGACTTAGGTGCACACAGGGAAGTGTATCCCAAGTAGGTGAAGAGCCTAGCACTGACACTGCCAGGACAACTTCACCAGCATGTAAATTGAAGACCAACTTCAACACTAGTGCTCAAGTAGATATCTCTAAACCATGGAAGTTTAATACTGAAGTCCACAACCAATACCCCACAATCTTTCCCTCTCATGGTCCCTCCTCTCCCTCTGCTGTGGTCATAATGGATCTGCTCATACCATGGCATAGCATCCATCATTTGTCAGAATGATTGCATCTATCGGTGATGTGTGGTTGGCAACACAAATTCCTCCTTTCTTAGGTCTGTTTTCCCTGCAAGTACATATTTTTTGGTTAGACTACTAGTGCACTAAGCATCACATTACACACACAACAGTTCCATAAAGCTGCCAGGTGACTCAGTATCTAGTGTGACATTAACTTGCAGGTAAAAAAAGAGCAGCCCCCGTTTCAAATGGGATGCTCACACACACAGAAGTATACACACACTTTTGCTATTGTCACTCACTTGTTATGATAATGGATGGTACCAGACAGAGCTCTGACGAGGATGCGGGAGCACGTGAGGTGGACCAATTCACTCAGGTAGTTTTTCACACTGAAAGAAATCACAGATATTTGGAGCACCCTGGAAAGCAGCTAGACACACATACAATATTCTCCAGCCTACTCAATACAACTCAGGACTGAAATTTTCCTGGTGTTCTGGAGCACAGAGGGATATTCCCAGTTCTACCACTCACTTGCTATTGCAGCTCAGCCAAGATATGTCATACTCTTGGTGTCGCTTATCTAGGCAAGGCTGTAATCTCCTTACTGGATGTTTTTCATCCCAACACCATTACCTCCGCTACAACGCTCCCTTTGAGTCTCTCCTGAGAGCATGAGGAGCCCTTTAGAGATCTCAGTGCCAAGCCTGGCAAGAAGCCAACCTCAACCCAAAATCAAAATGCCACTAAAAGCAAGGTCACAAATTTGCGGTTCAAGTGGACTATCAGTAGTCTGTTTGTAAAATCTGTCTGCTCCCCATCTTCAGCTGTTTGCACTGATGCAACTTGGCAAGTTCATCCTTTACACGCAGTACCTACCTGCTGTTTGGCAGCTGGCCTACCAATGTTGTTCCCACAATCATTGACGAAATCCCAATGGCAGCGAGGGTAATGCTACACACAACACAGACATTAAATCAAAATAAGTATTTTATTCATTGTAACAACACTTTCTCGCTACAAAATAGAAAGGGATTGCAGAAATTCAATTATTCCTCAGATACCCAACTTCTACAGTTCACTAACTCAGCAATCCCCTGACCTGTTGCTCAAAATCATGGTCTAGCAAAGGCAGCAGATTCAGATACAGTGTAAGGGAGCTTTACAGCTCACCCACCTTACACTTATACTGCCAATACACATGACTGTGGGGAAGAATTCATGGGAAAGATGATTACTTAGCCCTAATCTACTCTCCACAGTGAATGGCAAGATAAAAGTATTCTGAACAGCAACTTAACCATTAAAAGGAGTCTTTAAGCAGGTTAATCTTCTGTATCTGCCAATGCTGCCTTTCGACTAAAAGCAGCTGAGATGACATTTACCAAGAAAACACAAATTTATGCATTCCCAGGCTGCCAAAATCCATCAGCACCCACGAGCTTACCGTAGGGGCAGCAGGAAGCAGTACCGCACTACAACCCCAATGACCCACACAATAGTCAGCCTCAGGCTGATGTAATGGAAGTTGACATTAGTCCTCGTCAGGAGATTCCAAGAGAGCAGCTCTTCTGAGGAAAACCTCTGGGTGACTGCATCATCCACAATAGCCCCAAACCCTTTTCTGCAGAAGTAGAAAACGTCAGAGAATTCGAAATTCAGTTCATCCATATGTGCAATTTCTTCCTCCATAGACGTTTCATCTCTTTCAATGATACCTTGGGAAGGAAATGGTAACCACATGAGGAAATAATTCTGTGAATTAACAGTCATTCTCCAAATCACTTGTCACTCTGCATTACCCAAGGAGACAAACTGACTTTCAGAGCCCCTCCTATGACAGCAAGATCAGCTGGGTAGTTGAACACAGCATACTCTTCAGTAGGCAAGTTCCAGCTCCCCTTCCTCACATCTACTCCTTGAGCAGAAAATACATCAAATTCTGTTGCCTACTGAACATGAAGCAAGAAGACTAACCCTTTCCCACCATCTAACATGCTCTCAACTCTGCAACTTTATCCAAGACCATTTTATGCTTTCAGAAGAAACCAGGTGAGATCTTGTCCTTTACATTCCCTTCTGTGTTCTGTATATTTGTAGGCATTTATTCTTCTCAATGGAGGCTTTCCTGTTCCCTAAGCCCATCTTATATTGTGGTGTTCCTCAGCCACATTCAGCTGAAATGTGTTCTGCTGTTACTTGCCAAAGCCCCAGACCACAACACTGTGCATGGACCAGCTTTGAACCAAATGCACCTTCCTCCCTCCACAGTACAAGTCTTTCCTATAAGTAACCACACAATTTTTTTATTTTAGTTAAAATCAAACAAAGAAACATATCAAACAAAGTCATGCCTAGAGGTGCCTTACTATAATTTACTTCAGTTGTGTTTCAGTTGAACTCTGAGCACGTAATGCCTGGCAAAAGAGGAGAAACCTGGACAGTTCAGAACTGCAGTAGCAATAGGAAGTATTCCCTCTTCTCCTCCCCTCTTTTCACTTTTTATACTTATGGTCTGATAACCTCCGATTTCTCACTAGGGCTTTTAAAGGCAAGGACAAATTGTGTAAGCTAAATAAAAAGATCAAGTAACTGCTTTCTGGTAAGCAAGTCTGGCTCCAGAAACTGATGACTGAAGAAATTTAGAGTAACAGTTCACCAGAACAACCATCCCCTGAGACACTCAACTTGGATTACAGAGGTCCAAGTTCAGGTTGCCACTCTGTCAGACATCCTCTGACAAATTGCATAATCCTTGTGCTGCCATGTTGAGATAAAAAAGGGAAAGGACGTAGGAAAGGACGAGCTACTAAGAACTTTCCACATTATATTAAGTGTTTTTTGTAGGAAATCTGCATCCCAATGAAGTCTTGCCAGCACAAAAACTCTGAACATATTTGCTGTGCAAATCACACACAACATTTAAATTACAAGTGATACGGAAAATCTTCGTATTGCACTGTAGCATACATATGGGATAACATAGGAAGCTCCAAGATGCAAGGCCCACTAATTACTGAGGACAATGCTAAAGAACAACATCTAAGAGATGTCACACTGAAACAAAACCTATTAACACCTTCAGCTTTGAACCTGGCAGCCATGTCTTCCAATTCCACCACACCACCTCACCACATCATCCTATCACAAGCCTACAAATATAATTCATTAATATGAAACACCAAAATGGCACACCACATGCCCTTCAGGACCTAAATTATACAAGCATGCATCACATCAAACATTCACCAGAATAAACTACACTTGTGTTGTATTTTAAACCCAAATCAGAGCTCTAGTTTGTGGTTCAATTTTTTTCTCAGTCAGTCCCCTAAACCTCTAAACTTTGAAACATCCAGGACTGTAGGCAAATCAGTCGAACCTGTCTGCTCCACACTGCTGGAGACAGGTTGTAGGCAAGAAACCAGGGGAACTCTCCAGCACTCATCACACAAGTATCACTCTTCTCTCCAGATGCCAGAACTAGGAACACTTCCTCCTTATCCAGACTCTGGTTCAGCACCAGTTAAGCATCTGCCTCACCCGGCTACAATTTCTTGGCTGAAACCAGCCCAGGGTTCAAGATTATCTGCTGGCAAGCTGAGAGAGCACAGCTGTACTGTCTTGCCTCATCAGCCTGCACTGTCCTTGTCACATGATGCCCCCATGCACCAGCCCTGGGACAAGCCAGGATCTCAGCAGCACACGAAGGTATTATGAACAGAATGGTAACACATGCTGCTCTGGTCATGTACTTAGCTGTCTTGTAATCAGAAGGAACATTTAATGGCCTTTAATCCTTGGCCATGGGCAGAGTTGAGTTTGCCAAAGACAGCACTACACAGAAGAACAGCCAACATCACTCTCAACCAAACAAAAAGCCATAGCAGCAGCTTTACTTGGCGTTGCTGCACAAGCCCCAAGCCTTCAAGCTCACATATTCTAGGTCACCTGATTATACCAGGCTCAAACTTGATACTGTCTACTTACACAGTAAGTATATACTACATAGTGAGTAGATGCTACTAACATTATTTGCTTAAACTTTTCTTTTATTGGATGTAATTTTCGAAACTGACTTAATAGCATTTTGTCTTTTTTAAACCCACCAGCTTGAAGATAACACAGCCAACACCCACACAGAGCTGAGAGCTGGTTATTCAGCTGCAATGAGATAGACATCAAGCCTCCAGCTACCTGCTCAGCCAAGAGCTACCATTGGCTCCAGCACAAACACGCTGCCCTCTAACACAGAGGCACCCTGAGGTGAAAGCACCAGGTAACTGCCTAAAGCAACTACATTTCTCCCTGGACTATTCCTTATCACAGCACCAGTGCAGGGGCAGTGGTTGTCATTTCTGCCAAGAGATGTGAAATACACTGGGTTTGGTACTGCAGAGGAAGGTGGTGTCTCCTCAGTTGTGCTCACTTATCTTTGTCTTTTTTTTTTATTCACGGACACAGTTTTAAGGTGTTTGGGAAGACCATTTTTGCTCTGCCTGCAAACAGGAAAACTTGCCCTTGCACATGCATATGCAATGCTCCCTCCTATCCTGACCCAACTCTTAGTGATCACTGGATGGTCAAGAAAGATGGAAAAGGTGATACACACTCCCTTACAACACAACGTGCACATGCGTACACACAAACATTTACCTTTACCCTGTTTTATCAACTACTCTGTAACTCATTATCAGCAGGAATTTCTCCTCCCTCAGTAAATATTGTGTAATGCAATTGGGCCTCTCTGCCTGCTCATGTTTTGTCACCTCAGGGGATGCCAACTTATATAATGCACTGTTAGACCTACACCTGCCCTGACCCTCCAGCACTTTCATCCACATACAGGAATCCAGACTCCTAATTACAAGTCAGTTATTCCTATGCTTAAAATACTCCCAAGAGCAATACCCAGAGCACAGCTTGGCACAGCAGGCTTCATATCTCCCCTGCTTCCCACACCTTCTCAATAAGTAACAGTTAAGACTAGCTTCCTGCAGAAAGAGCCATCTACAGTGGGGAAGGGTTTTAACCTTTTATTTCAGATATAAAAAGGACATTAAAAAGTGGTGCTTCAGGCCACCACTGCAATTGTGTATCCCCATACATAAGACCACCTGAACACAGCCCCCATGCAATCATCTGTATGAATTATCTCAGACCATTTTTACTATCAATGATGCTGCTCCAGACAGTGGAGTACACTCAATTTAGTCTGAACCATGGCACATATTAACACTATACACCCCTCAGTCATGCATAACACAACCAGCTATTTGGAGTTTTTTGGAAAGATAGCTCATTGATATATCTACTAACTGGGACCTCTCCCTTTTCTTTTCTAGAGAAGAAATAATTACACATGAGAATGACCAGATGTCTAGGAATACAAAATCTCCTACTGCACAACTAAAGCAGCACAGCCAGATCTCTTGCCCTTTTCCTGACCCATGGCATAATGGGGCACTATCAGCCTTACAAGAAGAAAACAGGTATCTTGCTGCATCACTGACAGCCTGTGAAGCACATAACAGGGCACTGACATTATTTGGAAGGACCTTGCCTTCCCCTGCCATCCCCCAGAAATATCCCACAACTGTCAGGACACTGGTTAGTGATATAGAATGTACTTTTTCTCAGCCACTTTAAAGTCAGCAATTAAATAAGACAAGTTTTAAGCTGTTTTAAGAGCTGCTGGGCAGTATCTCCAGTTTATTATTACAGGTGCTGACACTTGCATCTGCTACCATCGAAGCCTGTTTCATGCCTGGCCTGCAGATAGTAAGATACCAGTGTTTACAGTATTGATAAAGATACTCCTCTGCAGATGAAACACACACAACCAGTTCAGCAATTCAGTCCCCATTACTGCCTCATGTTTGCATGAGCTAATTCCTAGAATCAGGTAACAACTGACTCGTCTACTAACTGGCAAGCTGGGCCTGTTTCCAGCTGTGCTGCCTAATGAGAGAGCACATAGAAAATGCTGACACTGCTGCCAAATGCTGTCAAAACCAAGCAAATGATTAGCAATACTGAGGCATTCAGGAATCAGGAGAAAACCAACTGCAGACTGCAATGCCTTTTGAGCCTTCTCCTGTTTCCTAGGCTAACTCAGACTGCTCTCACAGCTCCAAAGTCTTACAGCCAACTCTGACCTACTACAGCCTACCAACTGACCTACTACGACTCACACAGACTATGGGTTAAGACATAGTAAAAAAACCAATTTCAAAATTAGGCTAAAGGAAGAATTATGAAGCAATTTTTCAGCTGTCTTTCTACAGACAAGGAGTGTAAGAAGTTTGACAAACACTGATATAAACTCCAGGGGGCAAAAGGCTCATAGAAGCAGACTGAAAAAGGGGAATGAGTATAACACCACACACTTTAATCTGGCAGCCCTACAACAGGAAAGCACTGAGCTTGGAAAAGAAAAGTACTGTCCAATAAACATTCAGATCTCCTCAGAGAATATTTTCAGTGTACTCTGATGCTGTTAGGACTGAGATAGCTGGCCAGCAACCCTGCAGAAAGTGACTTAAAGAGATTTCAAGATAAAAATCAACCTTATATTTAAAATTGAAAACTTCCATCAAGTTTGAGGATGGTCTCCATCTTACGCTTTACTTTGTTTTGTTAAACTTAATGTTATTTCATACACTTCATTTCCTCATCCCCTGTTTGTCAACCATTCAGTACAAGCCGGTAAAAAAAGCATTTCATCCTGCAGGAACAGCAGCATTGTAAAACAATTAGATGCATCAGAGTGCTGGTTTTAGCTGGGGTAGAGTTAATTTTCTTCACAGTGGCTGGTATGGGGCTGCATTTTGGATTTGTGCTGAACACAGTGATGATAATACAGAGATGTTTTTGTTATTGCTGAGCAGGGCTTACATAGAGCCAAGGCCTTTGCTTTTTGTACTGTTACACTGCTGAAGATTTTGGGGGTGCATGGAAGGCTGGGAAGAGACACAGCTGGGACCCCAACTGACCAAAAGGATATTCCATACCATATGGCATCATGCTCAGTATATAAAGTGGAAGGAAAAAAGAGGAAAGAAGGGACATTTGCAGTGATGGCGTTTGTCTTCCCAAGTACCTGTTAAGCGCCATAGGGCCCTTCTCTCCTGGAAGTATCTGAACACCTGCCTGCCTGTGGGAAACAGTGAATTAATTCTTTGTTTTGCTTTGCTTGTATGTGGAGCTTTTGCTTTCCCTATTAAACTGCCTTTATCTCAACCCACAAGTGCTCTACCTCTTACCCTTCTGGTTCTCTCCCCAGTCCCACTGGAGGGGGAGTGAGCGAGAGGTTGCTTCGGGCTTGGAGGCTGGCTGGGGTGAAACCACAACAGTCAGCACATACCCACCCCACCTCTTTTCCAGTTCTCTCATGCACACATCTAACTAATTCATTTGCAAAGGACTCTACTCTGATTTTAGAACATCAGTCTTATCAATTTGACTTTACCCCAGGCTCTCACCATTAGCAGTAGGAGTCTTTGGCATCTGTGGCTGTGGCTTTTTGGCACCTTTTTCTATCCGTATAGTGGCCCACTGTCAAACAGAAAGAAAACATTAATTTCACAAATGCTGTATTCACTCAAGGAAGAAAAGTCACCTAAAAAAAAAAGCAACAGTTAATCAAAGACAGCCTGTGATTTTCAAAGAATATCTACACCAGGTAATCATCACCCATCTTCCTCAGATGTGTTCACAAACCCAAACCCATACAGTTTCTATGAAGAAACAAACAAAGAAATAAAAAAGCAAACAAACAAAAACCACCAGAACCACCCCCCCCAACACTCTTTGCTAGTCAGTACTTCCCAGTTGTACTTGTCAGTCTTCAGAGAGCCACCTCAGAGCTTTAGTTCCAGTTCAGACACAGCCACCAAGAGCCTGAAAGGCCTCTGTCAGCCTTGCTACTTGCACACCACCCAGCAAATCCAGGCTGCATGGGAAGCTCCAGGAGTTGAGCTAGACAACACCCCTTGAGCACACAGCACAGAATGTTCACAGAGCTGACAGACACATTACAACTCAGCCAGAGTAGTTTCACCATACTGAAGCAAAAGAAAGTCCTAACTGGGTTAAGTCAAACTAAGGCCTGCACACAGTTAATTCCACTAAAAACCAAGACAGCATTTGCAGTCACAGGAAGCTTCATTTAAATGCAATCTCAGTACAAAAAAGGACTGCACCCAAGATTTTTCCAAGCTGAACAAACCAAAAATTCCACTTGACTCTGCAACTGCTCATTTCTTGGCATTTTCAAAGAACCATAGTGGTTTGGTTTGGAGAGGATCTTCAAGTTCATCTAGTTCAAAGTCCACTGCCATGGGCAGGGACACCTTCCACTAGACTAGGTTGCTCAGAGCCCCATCCAGCCTGGTCTTGAACACCTCCAGGGACTGGGCATCCACAACTTTTCTGGGCAACCTGTGCCATGGCCTCACTACCCTCACAGTAAAGATTTTCTTCCTCATAACTAATCTAAACATACCCTCTTTCAGCTTAAGGTCACCCCCCCTTGTTCTATCACTGCGTGCCCATGTGAAAAGTTCCTCTCCAACCTTTTTGTAAGCCCCCTTTACACACTGGAAGATGCCATAAGGTCTCCCCAGAGCCACCTGTTCTCCAGACTGAACAGCCCCAACTCTCTCAGCTCTCACTTTAGAGCTCTGAGCAGCAGAGGAACAGGCCAAATCCCCAGCTCTATTGATACAGCTGCAGAGAGCCCCTTCTCCTGCCCTTGGGAGGGGCTGCCAGCTCACTGGGGTTAACCTGCTCTTTTCCAGCGGGTGGGCTGAGAGAATGAGATTGGAATAGGTGATAAAGTAAGCTCTGCTCTCCAATGAGTGTCAAAGCTTCCCAGCTGCCCTGCTTCTTGCATGCAGGAACCTCACCAGAATTAGGAGATCTCCTCTCATTTCCAGTCTCGGTGAGGGTGGAGCCAGTTTAACCTGTTCTCAGGGCAAAAGACTTTCTTGACCTTCATCTGACTCAGTTCCACAGAGTGCTTTTATTACACCCTGCTATCTCAGCTTCATTTTTACTGAGTTAACAATTACACCCCCTTTTCCACCCCAAAGCCTGTGATGTCAGAGTAGCCCTTCTTGCCTGGATCCTTCCTTTCCCTACATGGCAGCTTTGCTAAGGGATGGAAAGTTCAGCCAATAAGGGCTGACTCTGTGGCTCCCCACTATGCACATTAATTCCTCCTCCACAAGACTTCATACTATTTCTAGGAATATAATAGGCATATTCAAGACAGACAGGGGATCTGGGAGAAATGAGCTCATAGGAGAAGATCAGGGTATTATCCTGTTCAAACCTTAACAACTTAAGCAGCATACTTTTTTAACAGCATACCAATGATGCTCACTGGTCTGCACAGGAAGGACCCAGACCAAAGATAAACCATGCATTTTCCACCTCTGAGGTCTAACCAAGCCGTGGGGCATTCAGAGATGCAGCTCCCTTTTGGAAGGTCAGCATCCTGACTTGTGGCATTATCTCCACCACACAGCTTCCCAGTACGAGCCAGTACTGCTTCATGTATCAAGTCTTGCTGAATCACAACCTACCCTACCAATATAGCCATTTGTTTTCTCAGCTCTGCTGCTGCTAAGGCAATAGCTCTTCCAGGAACTCAGTACTTTCTGGCTACACAATATCCTCAGTAGTGTTATGGCCATAAAACTTCTGGGAGATACCAAATTAAAATACTGTTCAGTGAAGAAACTACTCACAATACTGTCATTTATACATTTCTTCTATGAAATAGGTTTGGGGGTACAGGAAAACCAGCACATACAGTCACTCTCTGACCAAGTTTGAACCACTGAATTCAATGAATTAAAATCTCCACAAACAGGTAAGTCACTTATCACATAGAAGAGAAAGAGCATACTTGGCTAATGGTCTCAGGCAAACACACTAGCAAAAAAATAATTTTTCATCTTTCAAATTCTTTCAAAGGGGTAATCAAAACCTGGAAGAACATTTTCTGCTTGGTGTTTAGAAAGAGCACGCAACAGTCCCTGCTTCAGAAACCCTGCAGTTATGGGTTCATGCTAGACAGTGTCAAAAAGGACACAGGTTATTGAGACACACCTTTGTAATGCTCAAAAGCTTGCAACATCCTACTGTACTGCAGTATCCTTTGTCATTCTGCTATGCAAAGGAGGCAGTGGACTCTTCCCAAAGCAGACAGAAACTGCAGGCTCATGTAACTCAAGTCAGTTTCTACTGCACAGATATGTTTAACAACCCTACTGAGAAAAGTACATCCCTTCTTCCTAAATCATCTACCTTATCTCCACAGGTTCATCTACCTCCAGAAAAGTGCAGCAGCCCACCCTGGTGGGGGGAAGGAGGGAACAATGGCAGAGAGAGACTAGAGCAGATAGCTAGCTCCCTTTGCCCTCTACCCATGTTTTCCCAGGAGTTGGGAGCGCTGCCCCAGGCTTGACACCAGCATGGTATCTTGTACAAAGGTTGAGCAGAGCGTTCCAGGGAACAGCTGACTTGTGCTCCACTAGTCAATAGCTGAGGCAGTTTTATGTTCCCTGCCAGGTCTCCCACGTGATTTAAGTACACTTAATAAAACAAGCAAGGATGCGACCAGCTCCCCCTCTTTGCCAGGAGCCTTTGGGCATTCAAGGATCCACATCTACCAGATGCTACAGCAAACAAGCTTTAAGTCCTCTCTGTCAGCTTTCTTCTTCCCTCAATCCACCATATTCCCAGAAAATATTCATGTTCCAGCAACCAAGCAGCAAGACATTTTTACTTAACTTTAACTTACAGTCTAATTCTTCCACTTATTCTCAGGCACCCGAAACAATGGCACTATCATCAAAGCCAAAATCTGAACTTTGATCGAGTGAAAAGCTTGTTTATATCCAGGTTGAAAAACAAAAAAGACATGCAGCAGTGTGAGTAATTTCCCTTCCTTCCTGCAAACTAGGGATATGTACCATCCACCGCTGTTTCAGCTGGTTCCTATGCTAGAGGACAATTTTATGCTACAAAGAGTGATCACAATGTGAGCTGATCCATCCTACAGAGGGGAAAACACTGTGTTTGTGTATTAGAGATCAAAAAGCGTGAAACAATTACAAGCCACAGCCTCCATTCCACTCAGGAAATGAGCAAAAAGGAGACTGGCAGGTCTTCTGGATCTATCAGTAATATTGACACAAATCTAGGTGGCTTCTCCCACCTTGCGAGCTGGCGCTGAGCAGGTAGTTTCAAATACTTGGTGCAGACCTAAGTTTTTAGTAGGGATTCTTGAAGATGCTTTTTGGAATGAGTATAAAACACCAGGCTCCTGAGCAGATTAAAAACAGTTTTGCAGCTGGGGCTACCCACAAAACTACAACTGTAGTTAGAATGCAGCATGATCACATAACTACAAACATCACCACAAGTCTGATTTTGAAATTTTAGTATTCCAACTGCTCACAACAAAGTAGCTTGCATGTTCTAATCACACAAGGCAGAATCTGAAGATATCACACTTCACTAGGCAAGGAAAACACCAACTTTTCCCTAAAAAGGCCTCCCTCCTCATCCCCCTAGGAAAGGCCTTTAATTTATCAACACCTTAAAAAAAAAAGAAGAACCAACAATAACAAAACCAATTTAACATATACATCACTGAGCAATTGCCACACATACAGGACTTATGCAGTGCTTAGAGAAAGATACAGTCAGACTTCAGAACCAAAAATCACACAATATTTACAGGAGATGTGAAAAACCCTTCCTAACTCCAGATAAGACAGTTGCCAAATAGACAACTACCTTCAAAGACAAGCTTGACATACTGTTTCATGAAAGCACATCTAGAGATATTTTGCTAGGATCAAAAGTCAAGTTATTAGGAACACTTCAGAGATTTCCCCTGTTTCCCTAACAGATGGAGCTTAGCCTTTCACCTCATTTACCACCTTTACATCATCTCTGGCTTAATAGCAAAGTTTGACAATTATTCAGAAGAAGAGAGATGACTGAAATCTGTAGTCAAGTGAAGTTAGACTACTGGTGTTCTTCTATTTAAAGGCACTGCCAGATAAGAGCCAAAAATTTATGTGGTAGTTCAGGTGAGTACTACTCCTTGGAGTCTCTCCAAACCTCAATAACAACAGAAAGGTTTCATAGCACCTCCCACACAATGCTGCCTTGTTTAACACAGTAAAATCTGCATGCCAATTACTGGGTTGTTTTGTGTGAGGAAAGGGCACCAGCACCATCAAGAGGAGCAATCAATTCCGCGTGAGGGCAAAAGGTCCTCTTGATCTCCCATGAATCTTCTCATCCTGATGGACATCTGCCCCCTCCAAGGACCTTTCCAAATTGTTCTGCACACATGACCTGTATAGCAGGTACTTCATGGTAGACAGGTATCCAAAGACCAAGAGTCCAGCTTTACAGAAAAACACTAAGGGCATCAGCAACAAAAATGCCAAGCAGCTTCTTTTATGCCAGCTTCACAAACTCTTACTTTAAGGCAAGCTTTGAATACAACTGCTGTTATTTTTTTAACAGCATTTGCTTACCAACAGTATCAGGAATCCCAATGTTCACATGCTGTGAAATTGAGAGCAGTTTCAGATCAGAGTTGTTGACCTGGAAGATGCTGCATTAATTAGTGATGCAAACACAGCAGAGGATAACCCCCACCTCTGCCAAACTTACTTATGTGCAAGGAGCCTTGATTTTTAAATCTGTGGTAAACATACAGAAAGGCCTTCAAAGGACTGGGGTCTAGGTTAATACGGGCCAGGAATTCACTTCATGATTCTGCAGCAAATTTGCTAAAATACTATTCCAAAAGCCAGTTCCAAGCTCTGTAAACAAGGATGCGTCATTCACATCAGGCATGTCTCCAAGACATGCTCCTCATTACCATCCGAGCTGGCAGCTTCCAGAGCCACTCTCTCACTTCAGAGCCCTCAGATTCTCCTCTGCCCAGCAGTCCTTGAAGGATAGCAATTACAGAGACAGAGGCCTTCACTGACACCATGCAATGACATTAGTCAGCAAAGCTTGCTTCAGAGGCCAGTGAGTTACAGAAGAAACAGTCAAAACCCACAATGATTCATCTATTTATTAGCTTACATCTTCTCCTTTTCCCTTCCCCGCCCTTACATCCAGCACCATATGCAACCCTGACAGTGACTTATGGGAAGAATCACAGAATCAACTAGGTTGGAAAAGACCTCTGAGATCACCTCTGACCTAACACCACCTTGTCTATTAAGCACCACATTCAGTCTCCTCTTCAATACCCCCAGGGCCAGTGACTCCACCATGTTCCTGGGCAGCCCATTCCAAAGCCCAATCACTCACTCTGTAAAGAGCCTCTTCCAAATGTCTAACCTAAGAAGCTGCAGCCTGGCATACCTGGAATAGGACATTACAGTCCATCCCACCTACCCTGCTGTTGTGCCATGATCTCTAGTTTGACCACAGGCACTGACAAGTCCTTTTTTCCCCCACAGGTATATTTTTCTCAAGTTTAGATCCACTCATATTGCCAAGGTCACCTGCAACACAAGTAACTTGGGCTTAAACCTCCTAGGTACCAAATAAAGTTACATTCTTGTCCAGCAAAAGCACATTCCCTGCAGGGCAGCATAATAAGTTATCAGAAATTGCTTCTGTTAAAAGGGGCCGCTATTAAACCTCGATGGATCAGTTACAGGACATGAAAAACACCTATGACTGCAAGCATCTGTTGTGCATTACAGAAGGCAAAGCCAACCACACAAGAAGTGCTCTCTCTGCTAACTGCAAGCCCCACAAGGAGCCTCAAGAGATTGGGGAGCAGGGTAGTGCCTTCAAAGGGCTTGCAGTCAGCAACAAACCATTAGTCCAAAAATAGACAATAATCTGATGTTAGTTAATAGCCAGGTTGTTTGTTTCCTGACACAAATGTGACCCAATAATTTCACTTCCCTCGGGCCTTCTCGTTTCTTAATATTTCACAAGTATCATGCACCACGTTTCTTGTATTTAAAAAAGACAAGAAACATAGTCCCATTAGATAGATCAAGCAGAACAATTTGTACAAAGTGTTGCTGACAGCAACTTTACTGTGTTAGGTAGCTAGGCACACACCCCCAAAAAAACCCACAAAGAAACAAACAAAACAGCAGAATGAAAAAACACCAAAGTACTGGAATTAGTTTTAACAAATTGAACTGCAGTCTGTCAAGCAAAGATCATTACTTGGGGGCAGGGGGCTCATTGCTACTGCCAAATATATGGACACACGGTCTAAACAAGTCCTCCAGATCTTCTACAAGATGATGAAAATAGAGAAACAGATTGCTCTGTGGGAATGGCTGCTCTACGGGCCTTAAGGAAAGACAACTGACTCTCTGAAAGGCTTCACCAGCCCCAACCATATTAGAGCTCATAAAAGAGGCAACAGATTGAGATAGAGGAAAAATGAGACCGAGAGGTGAAGATGCACTAATTTTAAAAATGGAAGCTATCTGATGATGTTGAAAACCGAACAGGGAGAAATGCAGCATGCTGTGATGATTGCAAGAGGCAGTCCCCAGTGTTCTAGCAGTAGGAAAGATTTCTGCAGCAAGTGATTTCACAAGCATCAGTGCAGTAGGTGACTAGCCCAGACTAGCTTCTCATAGGGGTGAACAGCTGCTGGAGACGTTTTTTAAAACCATGCTTCTATTAACACCGAAAGGGAAGCCACAGGCAGAAATAAGCAGTTTCCTAAAAGTCTGCTGAGTTTGGTAAGGCAATTCAGAAGCAAGTTAATGTACTTTAAGGAATACCCATGTGATTCGGGGGAAGCAAGCTTTCTAATAGCAAGTGGTCTGCCTGCTGTACTTCATTCCTCTGGTATTAGCACAACTGGTCACAATTTTCTACTCTTTTTCCCCTTATCACATAGGAAAAAATCTACTCATATTCTCCATACAAAGCTGGTAATCCCTGGTGCAGTACTTAGGGGTCAAATGCAAGCCAACAGAAGCACATCCTCATCTGTACATACTGCATTTTGCTTAGAAGCATGCGTCTTGCTGAGGCAGCTCAGCATAGAGAAAAAGCTATTGTGCACCAACTGATGTCCCTTGTCAGAAATGTCAGATGGTCAAAGTACAAAAACACTTTGTTCCTAAAAGGAGCTTTCCCATCCCTTTTCCTGAACCATGCCTACAGCACTGGGAACAGGCTTCTGCCCTCCTGAAACAAGCAGAAACAGATTTTTTTTCTTGTTGGCAGGAAAAAAATCCAAGCACAAGTGTTCTGCTAACCTCAACTTGCTCCTTACCACAGCCTGCATAACAACTGAAGAACACCACAGACTCATATGCCATTTCATCTGACATGACAGTGGACCAGCACATGTACCACAGTGAACTGTAGATTTACCATCTATTTAGTCTCTGGACTGTGGACAGACTTGGACCCTCATAGCAGATTAGCTTTAAAAAAGCACGGTTTTTTACCTGACAGTAGATGCCATGGAGGAAACAAACCACAGTCACTGTCCTCCCACTGTGCCTGCTACATGCCAACGTGTGTCCTCCCACATGCCAACATGTGGGATAGAAGCAGGCAAAACCAAAGAGCAACTTGGTATTCAGCTGGGATGCACAAACAGCCACCACTTTCTGCAGTTCCTGTGATCCAGCCCATCACAGAGACAACAAAAGTGGCGGCAGCATCATCATCATCCTGACTGAACACTGTGCAGACCCAAGGGCCCGTCCTCCCCCTGGCAAAGAGACAAGGGAGACTGCCTGGGAGATCCAGGGATGGAAGCTGAAGAGGAAGCTTAAGGCAGCTATTATGTTAACCACTGTTGTGAAAAAGGCCTCAGCCCATCAGAGACTGCAGCATCCTCTGACTCCACACAGCCAGGAAACTCCTCTCAGAAGAAAACCTGTGCACTTGATTCAAAACCCCAGGCAGTTTCAGACTCCCAGGCAGCAGCTGTGTATTTAGCACTTTCCACCCTTAACATGATTTTGGCAGGGAAAAGTCAGGGGCAACAACACGTATCTTGTCAGGTGCTCTTGCAGGTGCTGCTTGGAATGGCTGGCAGACAATCATCTTGTCTCTGTCAGGCTTCTAACCAAGGCAGACCTGTGAGCCAAGGAACAGGAGTCATTCACAACAAACCACTTCCTTTCAGAGATTCTCTCCATGCAGGAATTCTGAGTACAAAGAATTCAGAGGCAAAGCAAGGCCAAATAGAGGTAAATGGACTACCTAGGTGGATTGAGTTTCTTCACTCTCCTGCAGGAAGTTCACCTTAGCTGACTCTTCTTCTCAGAACACTTCACAGTTTTTCATTGGCTTTTCTTTTATAGATATAGTATTTTATGTAACATTTTTATGTTCAATACAAATTCATATTAATATAATTTTTAATATACTGACTGGCATGTAATTCCTAAAAGTATTTTACACAAAAGTAATGGCAACTTTCAAGATAAGTCATTATTTCCTCCCTTAGGCTCTTGCAATTAACCACTGTCGACATAATGTCAGATACTTCTCCATAATTTTGCCCATGATGTCAGATACTTCTCTGTACTTCTGTCCAAAACATTTTGAGTCACCCCTTGTCACAACATTTGATGACGCTAAAAAATAATGATTAGTGATCTAAGAAGAAAGAATGCACATTGTGGTTAATCACAGGTGAAGGCAAGTCATCCAAATAATACTATCTCACTAGGACATCTGGATTGCTCCCTCAGGTAAGTGTGACCTTCACCCCCTCACCTTCTGCTATCCAAAAACTTTTTTCCAGTAACAACTGCATCTTCTGCCCTTAACAGTTATCATCCTACCATTCAAAGCCCCAGATAGTATTTGGAGTAGATTCATTCTCACCCAAAAGCCTTAAAACATTTTAACTTGAGGCATTTAAAAGATACTATTTAAGTAAGTGTGGGGTTTTTTTTTAGCTAAGCACCAAGGAACTTGAATGCACTGAAGTACATGAACAAAGTTCATCAGAAAATTTCAAAGATGATACAAACCCTACTTTTCACAGTCACATACTGATGTATACACAGCACTGACTATGCTGCGATTCATTTCACTTTTCCCCCTTCGTTGGTTTGGGTGCCCCTCCTCCTTGGGAAAAGCATCATAAAGATTTAAATCTGATCATTTTCGTCAGCAATTTTAAAACACTGTTCCTCCCCACCACCAAGAGCTTCAGAGCAAGCACTTTCACACACATACTAAATATGCCCCATGCAGAAAGCGAGAAACTGGCTACCCTAGAGAATTCAGGGAAAGATGGCAACTGAGGTGCTGGATATGCTCAGCTTGGACGGGACTCCGCATCTGTGAGCATCAGCACTCCTGGCACCCGCCGTCGCAGGCACCGGGCGTGCTGCCAGACATTTACACCCGTCCCAGAGCGTGACCCGGCATCATTTGTCTCAGGTGGGGGAACAGCTGTCCCCGAGCAGTGACAGCCGCGCCCAGGCCATGGTACAGCCTTAGGTAACAAGGTTTTATTTCGCTCTCCTCTCGCGGGTTCAAGGAGCACACGCCAGAGACTCCGCAGCCACCAAATAAATCAATAAAGATTTCGAGTTTTGCCCAAGGGCTTTAAGTGCAAAACCGTAAACGGGCACGGGTGATGCCAAGTAGGAGGCGGCCCAGCCCCTCTCCTCTACAGCCGAGGCGAGGGCACAGACGCACCCCGGGGCTCCCCAGCCCCGCAGCGCTGCCGGGGACCCGCACACCAGCCCGCGGCCGGAGGGAGCCTTGCCCGGCCAGCCCACCCCGCCGGCCCCGCCTGGGCACGGGGGATAAAACCGGCGCCGGGAAGGAGAGCGAGGCCCAGCCCCCGAGGGGGACACCCCACCGGGGACACCCGCCCGGAGCCGCCCCCCTCCGCCTACCTCCAGCGTCTTCACCAGCACCCACATGTAGGCCTCGGAGATGCCCAGCGAGACGCCCAGCGCCGAGGGCAGCACGATGAGCCCGAGCACCAGCGCCAGCCACACGGCGCCCACCCGCGCCGCCACCGACAGCCACACGTCCTCCATGGCCGGACAGCCGCGCACGACGCCGCCGCCTCCCGCCGGCACCACCGCGGAGACGGGGCACCGCCTCCCGCCGGCCCTAAAGCCCCGCGGCCGCCCCCGGCCCGCCCCGCTCCGCCCGCCGGGGCCGCGGCACCGCCCCAGCGGGCAGGAGAGACGGCGGAGCGTCGGGGCGGGGGGTGTTCGCAGCCTCCCGCGCCGGGTGACTTGTCGTGAAGGGCAGCAGCGGGTGCTGCGCTCCGGCCGTGCTAGGAGCAGGGGGGATGTGCCTCGGGAGAGGGTGCTGGCGGGGCGGAGAGCGGCTGAAAACGGGGCACGGCCGCGCTGAAAACTCCTGGTGTGGGAAAAACGGCTCCCAACGGATCGGTGCTGCCGGGGCGCGCTGAGGGAAGGGAAGGGAAGGGCAGGGAAGCCGCAGGGAGAAGCCGAAAAGAGCAGCCAGGGAAGTGGAAGAGAAGAGGAAAATTAGGGAAAGCCTCTAGATCTGTGAATAGTGAATAAGGACAGCTAAAGAAGGTGAAAGGGACAAGGTCTGCACTTCAGCCTGCAGCGCGCACGGTCCGTCTGGGCTGTCTCATGCCTTGGGCTAGGAAGGGGGATTCACTCCAGCCCCCAGGGTACCACCCCACCAGACATTAGGCCATGAGAAATGGAACTTTGTGCGAAGTGGCTAGGCACAGCAGTCCTATAGCACTTGCAATTACACAATATATTCCAAAAAAGCGTTGTTAGCAGAAAGAGGCTGAAGAGGGATGGAAGCCTTGACAAAGCATCCCGGGGAAAGGGAACAACATCCTCCTCCAAGAAAAAGTCATTCAACCTTTCTGTGTGCATCTTTCATAAGTGTTTCAAAGAAATGGGATGTTGTATTTCCCTCTCCATATTCAAGAGATCAGAAATCTATCTAAGAGCCAAGTGGTTAGTATCCAAGAAAAAGCTGAATTAGAGTCCACAGCCTAAAGACTTATTTCCAGGAGAGTCATGTGGACAAGGATGTCGCATTCTGGCTCCTCTTTTTGGCTCTGGCACTACATCATCTTGGGCAAGTCTTCTCTGCTCTCAGTGTCTTGCCTCTCCTACTCTTTGCCTCATCTGGTTAGATAATTTCACTGAGGCAGAGACAGGATGATCCCTGATGAAGCCTCTAGGGACTACAAGCACAGAAACAATTGTCCAGCTAGATCTGACATTGCCAAACACAACTTCAGTGTCTTCATTTTTGTAGGTGTTTAGTTATGATCATACCCAAAAGGCCCAGTTAGGACTGAAGGCAGTAGCCTGCCTATGCCATACACACAGGAAGAGTCCCTACTCCAAAGACCTGCACTACAAGTGGTTTTCAAATATTACAGGGGTGTGTAGATCCGAGTCAATTATTAAATGCCCAAAGCCTGGAACAGAAACAATTCAGAAGAACATTAGTTTCCAATCTGGGTGATATTCATAACGCAGACACCAGTGGGTAGCTTATTTTAAATTTGTATTGTGCCTGTTGCACAGCAACAGCAGAATGTGATACAGGTCTTTTAGTACTTGCTCATGAATTTTCATCTGGGGTGCAAATGGCAGAGGCCAAAGGCTTGGTTGATTTGTTTTTATCTGGCCTTAAGGAGCAAAAGTCTCCATTCAAAGGACAGATATAGCCCAAGCAGCAACAGTGGATGCTGTCTAGATCCTGAGGAAAACAGGACAGCGTTCACAGTAATATGTCATGCAGATTTGCGTCTCCATTACATTTCAATATCTTCATTTAGATAGTAACATCTAAAATTACCATCTGAAGTAAGAATTATAATACAGATAATCCCGTGCAAGGCAAAGTGTTGCCTTGTGTGTTTGTTGAGAAAACAAACCTTGAAAATTGAAAATAATTTGTTTGACTTAGTTCATGTGCTTGTTAACCTCTGCTTTAGTAAAATGGCACAGCCTATCTCAAATTTGATGGCGTGTGGCAAATTCCTGAATCTCAGAGGGCTGAAATCCATCAGTGTACCTGAAGCAACAAAAGAAGATTCTGGAGATCTCTACTTGTAATATTCATTGCATGGAATTAAGGGGTTATTATTGCTTTTTTTTTCTGCAATAGCCCAGCTATTGGACCTACTGGCACTGTCCTCAGGCTCCATAAACAAATAGTAGGAAGGGAGCAATCTCTACCAACATTTGTGTTTTCAGAGCAGGGGGAAGGCAGCTGGTTTGATCCTTGCAGTCACTACACACTAGGGGGAAAAAAACACTGGTGAAAACATCTTTTGATGGGAGGCAGCCATCCTGTGTAAGCTGAACAGAACCAGGACAGATGCAAGACTCACAGATAAACAGAAACTCTTTATTGCATTCAGGTTTCCCCTCCATGCTTGCATGAATAATTCACAAAGCCATTAATATTACATTGGAAAAAAATAATCACTTCTGTTATTAAGCTGCTTGAAAAACCACCTTCTCTGCCTGGGACAGCAGGGAGGAAATGTGCCACCTCACCTGGCAGCCTCCTGGTGACAGAGCTGCTGGCAAAGTCCTATCATGACTGTGCTGAAGTTCAGCCTTTGCACAGATCTTGCACTCCCATCTCAGAATAGCTGACTGTTAACTGCAAAAACTGTTGACTTATTTAAAAAAAACCAAGAAGTTTGCTCTCTTTGCCAAAGGCCCTTTGCCTTCTAAATATATAGCTGTTATAAACCACTGATCACCCATCTACTGATAAATTAGTTTCAAATTAATGACATCATTACATTTTATTTGTTTGCTCTGTAACCTGTGAGGACATACAATTTCTCTGCCTCACTTTTACCAGTAAGCCTGTTTTCTTAAAAGAGGAGGACTTTTTTCTTCAAGCGCTGAGACCATACTTTCAGCATGGGTAACATAGCATGGTTCCATTAAAAGCATGGAAAAAGTGCTAGTTTTAACAATTTTCCATGCTTTCATTTTTTCAAGGCCTATTTTGTGTACAAAGGCTACATTTAGTCATGCTTGCTATAGAGTATTTTCCACTAAAAAGTGCAAATGATGAGAAGGAAACATCCCATGAGAATACATTGGAGTCTATACACTTGGAAGAAAAATATTTCATATATCCTTATTTTTCAATTTATTTCACAAAGAACAGTGCATACCAAAAAAGCTTTGGCTGAAGTTATATGCTTCATGTTTGTCTAAACCAGGTATTCCAAATGGATACAAAAGGTTTTGGGGTTTTTTTTAACTTTGTGAGAAGTTACCAACATTCTTAATTTTTGTTCTATTAACACTAGCAATAATGTATTTTTATGTCTGTAGCAAAAATACATTTATTGCCTAAATATACATGGTTTTGTGATGTAGGTGTAATGCATGACTTTAATGGGGGTTGGATTGAATCACAGACAGAGAAAAGCATCTGTAAAATTCTCATCAGTTTTACCCCACTGCTTCTGTAAATGGTTTATTTTTTTGTTCCTATGGCTATACTTATTTTATCCCACTTAATTATCAGCACATACCAAATTTTGGTGGCGTGAACCATGGCGGCAAGCTTCGTTTTCCAGGAAGGGGGAAGCCTTGTTAAACCAACTTGGGAAGAAAGCCTGGACCTCACGTGGCAGTCCGACTCTGTCTTTGCTAAGCTAGTGCATGTTATTGGCTTCTGGTAGGTCAGATTTAATAAAAAGTAGCATTTCATTTGTCTCCTGTCACAGGAGCCGGGCAACTCCAGAATATCAAATGGTTTCATCTCATGTAAATATCTGTATTGTATTGGAAATAAATAGGGTCAGAGTAGTTATCCTGGTACTCCCTTTTATCTTCTGCTGTTGAGGAATGGCAGGTAGCCAGCAAGCCACTCAGGGGAATTCTTTACTCTCTTGTCTGTCTTCTGGCTGCAAGCAGGTTATGCTTTTTCTCTACCACTGTATTTGCTATAACTCACTCTAAAAATTGATACCTTTTATACAAGGAGTCAGATGTTTTCAGCTTCACTTTGTATCCAGGAACCTAAGTGGAATTTTACCATCTGCTGTCATGGACCTCCAGTTCTTATTACACTGAAAATAAATACAAGTAGTTTGGCTTCTATGCACCCTATAAGCCCAGCACTGTGTATTGACAGAGCTGCAGCCTTGTATGTTGTCTCCAGCAGTAATGAAGGCTTGACACAGCACACAGGCATGCCCCCACCTCAAACAACCTAATTTCCATAATTTAGAAATTTAGGTTTCTAGGAGTTCAGCAATCCACCCACAATTCAAACCCTGTTAAAAGCCCTGAGTTTACTTACTCCTTATGATGAATGGGAAAATATGACAAAATGGAGGGGATCCTAGCTAGACCAGCTAATAGGAAACACACTGTGCTGGAGGCAACTGCAGGCCACAGGAACTGCATGCGTGTTCCACACAACCTTGAGCATCTCAGGTGTGCCTATGGTGAGATGACTCAGTGAGAAACTGAGTCTTTAATGCTGGGGAGTAAGAGAGAAAAGAGAGATCTTCACTAATGCAATGGTCACATGAATAAATCCCAGTGCAGCACCCAACACTTTTCATTTGGAGGCCCTAAGCACAGGTTTTGTGGTCATTTGGCCTCCCATCTACAGCAGGATTTTATCACTTGGAGCATAACAGCTGAGATTCCTTGTTAGTCTTGGAATCAGGACCATGAGACCTTTCTAGCAAGCCCTATGCTTGCACATTTTTCAGTGGGACATCTCAGAGCTTGTTCTTGCAAGCTGCTAAAGATGCTGGCCTTTATACAGCAAAATATGTAAGTGTACACTTAAAGCTTGGTTCTGCAGTGAGAGAGGAGCGTCAGGATTCAGCAACGCTCTTCCCTTTGTGACCTTAACAGCATCTGACCAAAAGACGAAGAAACCTTCACCCTGGCATTTACATGGAAGGAGCTTTGTGAGTATATGAGTGGTTCTGTGGGTCAAGCACAGGAGGAGATGCAGACACCATCTTCAGAGCAAAAATGGTACAAACAACCTGGCAGATGTGTTAGAATCTGTGGCATCAACACAAGGATGGCACCCCCTTTTGCTGTCCACCATGACCTGAGGCCTGGCAGCCTGGCTTTCTACTGCATTTGGAGAGATGAAAAGTGAAGGAAAAAACATATATATGTATTATTCCAGAACTTCATGATCTCTTTAATGACTGAATCTTCCAGTGTAACAGAATTACCACTTAAAAAGAACCTGTTCTTTTCCATTCATGCCAGGATTTGAAGGAAGGACAAAACATGCCGATGGCCAGTAAATTAACTTACCTTTGCACCTCTTTTTTTTTTTTCCTTAAGTGATATTAAAGCCTACGCTTCCTAAAAGAGCATTAGTGAGGTTCTAGTCCTCATGGCAGTGGGGTGCCACCTCCTGGTTCTGCCACACAGTGTAATGCATGTGCTCAATGCACATACCAGATCCCCGTGTCACACATACAATGCAAAGGGGGAGGGTGCAACATGCAAAGAATAACTTACAAACCCAAATGTTTAAGACAACATCTGGATAGAAATCAGCCTCAGTTTTCTAACAGAAATGTAATTTTTATAGAGATATCCCTCCTTATAAAACCTTGTAAGTGTATTTTAGAAAATTACATTAATAAAATGCAAGATTGAGTGGTTATTTGAAGTATAACATATAGATCATTTTATTGCATGTGTGTGCATACTTAGATCTTATCTGAAGTTATAAATTAGATGAGTAGACTGCTCATAGCCATATATGATGAGCAATTTTTTTTAAAAAAACCCTATTATATAATTAATAAACACAGGTTTGAACATATGAACTAATGAGTGCTTATCACATAGTTATAAAATAGGCTGTTTAACAGCTGTCTGTATAAACTAAAAAGTACTTATTAATAACTATCCCTTATAAAAAGAAGAAATAAACCTTTCCAAATTATTTAATAACCTACTTCTTAAAAGTTTGATATGCAAGAATATAGTATTTTCCCCAGAATTACTCTAGCTAATATCCGCAGTTTAGATATTAATCACCTTTCACCACATGCATCTTTCGTAGAGTCTAATAGAAATACCAAGGGATATCAACTGATGTCAATAATCTGCTGCTGCACACAAATCATGACTACTGATTAGTAAAGCAATTATCATATTAAAAGAGTTCAACAGGGCTCAACATACTGTAAAATTAGAAATCGGTCCATACCACTGCCATTATATAGAACATCATTGATTGGATGTACCAAATGCTGGCCTTGATGACAATTGATCACGATGAACTCTGCTCACAGAGGAGTCTGGTACACTAATTGAGGAGCCATCGTTAAACAGAATAATAAATAGAGGAAGAGGGGAGAGGAGAAATGGCTACAAAGCTAGGGTCCTTCCTTGTGTGTACAACAAAAACAATAAGAAAACAAAGAGCCAGGAAGGCCTCTGTCTCTACTGTATGCTCACTAACTTCTAAGCCTACTTTTCCAAAACCAAATGAACCTGTGAACCCCTCACAGGTCATCTCCACAATCTGCACCACAGCTGGGAAACAAGCTCAAAAGAGCCTGAACAACACTTCAGCACAAGCATTTCCAAAACCAAATCCCACAGAGAGGATAGAAAGCCCAGAGGTGTCATCCATAATATATCTGTGACCTAAATCCATTGGCCTACTTGAAATCAGGCCTCAGACTGCACGTGTAACCAAAATATGTTCCTTGAGGCTATAACCAAACACCAGGGGAGAAGCCACCCAGGCTGCTTTCCTTGTTTTGTTCATGGCAAGCTGCACGTGAAAGAGTTTCAGTGAACTGCAGGCTTGTTAAATTTGGCACTAACTGTTTGCTGTTCTCACTACAGCTCAAGGAAATGTATGCTGGTAGGAAAAAAGTTCAGAACATCTCCCTTATTATCCTGAAAACTTGTTTTCTTCTGAAAGTATCATCAGGCTCAGATCAGGAGCAAACTGCGTCAAGGCACCAAAGAAACTCATCACGGCAAATCCAAATGTCCTACTGCCTTCAGGTTTGTTGCCTCTACTGAGTTTTAAAACAAAAATAAAAGCCCAGGGGTTAGACTCATACCCAACTTTGAATGAACTGAAGGACAGAAGTAGTTCTAACTTTGGTTTGTCACAGGGTAGAGATGACCTGGGGAAACCCCCCACAACACAGGCTGCTGAAACTTCGAACAAGCACAAGCTTTGCTGGTATTAAACCACGACCAGTAATCAAAGATCCCGTGCTGGGGGTACGCAGCATTATTTCTATGTTTTCATGGTTTCCTGGAAATGTAGGAGAAATAACAGGCTCATTTAGCGGCATTTAGGGCGAGCAGGTGGTGCAAGGCGGAGTTTACTACTAGTTGAGTGGACGCCACCAGATGGCCCCCGTTGCCCATTTCTTCTGACGCTCGTGATGCAGTCACAGGAACGTACCTTGAGCCGCGAAAAAGAGCTTCCCAGTAACGCAGAGCCGGTCGGCAGAAGTCGGAGAGAGATGGGCATTTCAGACGTTCCCAAAGGTAAGACACAGCTTTAGAAAAACACATTTGGATCCAAGGGAATTAAGGACCTGAGCTACATCAATCGTTGTTAACATGCAAGTACATTACAGTGAAAGATTATCACACGTTTTAGCCAACTTCTGTTCAGTTGTCACAATACAAGAGGTCATCAAGTTGCTTAACACTACATCTTCTAATAATCCACAACATTTCTATTGTTACAAGTAACTCATGTTTCTCATGTCCACACTATGCTCCTAATACATAGAAGGCAGTTGGTCATCCCTTTATATACATTCTCTGTGTGTGTATAGACAGAAAAAAATATTTATATGTAAATATATATAAAAAGAGACCTCAAAACTCCTGGTCCCATCTCGTATTTGAGTCAAATACGCTCCCAGAGGCCCAGGAAATTTAGAGAACCTTCCTGAAAAACAGGCTCAAATACATTAAGGCAATGGTGGTCATTTACACAGAAATTCACCTTACACTGTTTAACACTGAATAATTACAATCTGTTTCAGGTTACTTTACCCTTGCAGCATGAATGGGGGTAACATCCAAATAATCTCTCCTTAATCCACAGATGAAAAGCCAGAAATAAGACAGATGTTGAAGCTATTTGAGTCTACAGATTTAGTTTAAAGGGGTCAAAACAAAACTCACCCTTACAAATTCTACTCCCAACCAAGGAAAAATTAGGTAATAGCAATGCAAACATTTAAAAACATGTTTTCAGAGGACTCCTTCTCAAGCTGTGATTTTGGAAGCCTGCCTAAGGAAGGAGAGGCATGTTACACGCAGTGACCCAGCCTTTATGGGATTTTGTGGAGTACCCTTACTTGTTCAAGGCTTCAGGACTCTAAATACAGGGAACACAGCTCCAGCCTGAAACAGGATAGCACCCAAGTGACTTAAGGTCTGGAGTCACCCCAGAACCCACACTGTGTACAAAGATTCTGCACTTGCGCGTTGACCATGCTGCAGTTTTATTAAGGACCTAAAGGAGGAGTTTTTTGAATATATCTGGTTTTCCATCCACACAGCCAATCAAACAGTGATGTCTCTGAAAGTTAGAAACAGCAACTATGTTCAGCTCTCTGACTCACTCACATAGCAAGAGGGTATGATTTTACTGTTACCCTGCCCTCCTGCTGGAGGTGTAAGACACACTTTTCTGTGGTGTCCTTTTGGATAGTAATCAATTCCTCTATAACCTTCTCACTCTAAGGGCAGTATACAATTTCAAGTAAAAGTAATTGCCAAGGCCACTGCTGATATATTCTGTATTTCATTTGCATTTTAAAAGAATGGAGGAGGTGGAAGGTAGGTAAAGAAAGCATCACTAAAAACCACAAACATTTCTTTAAAGCAGGACAAGACAAAATAGTCTCTGTTTCAAGTTAGGCTGGTATTTTTTGGCAGCTAACAAAGCACACTTCACTCATCATTAAGAAGTTCTTGTGTTCATCACTTGCTTTACATTTCCCTATTCTGTACGTATGTACCTACTTCACAGAATTTTCAGCTTCATTTGTCAAGACAGCCAAAAAATGGCAGAGGAAATACTGACAATCCCACCATCCTCCCACAGGTGACATGTAATACTCATACCTTCAGGGGTCTGAGCTATACTTTTACAAGAATTGGAGTCATAGATATGAGGATCACAGGTTCAAAGGCTCCTCTTCTCTTTGTTAGCTGGGGAAGTGTAGCAGGCTGGGGAAAAAGGCACATCATCTCCTAATTTCTTACAGAAGCAGAGCCCACATTAGAAAATGTCTCTTCCAACAGTCTTATCTCCCCATATTTTCCTGTCTCTGCCCCCTTTTTTTTTTGCTTACTCAGTTTCCCCTTTTACCTCTGAGCAGGAAGAAAGCACATAGTAGTGTGGGAAGGATGCTCCCCACACTTGTCTTACTGCAGCCTCTGTTAGTGACTCTCAGACAACAGTCACACAGAAAGAAAATCTCTCAGTTTTAAACTCTGGCACACTGAAGAGATTTAACAGTTATCAGGATTGTCTACCACATTTCTTCACATTTTTATACCTAGAAAATAAATCAGCAGCTTCAGCAGCCACGGAAGCACAGTTCACTACACTTAGGAGCCAACAGCCTTCTTCCACAGCAGGAGAGCCTGAGGCAATTCTGCTCTGTAGACATACTGCTAGTACTCTCCCTACCTGAGTGGCTAAAAGCTTTGTAGAAGAGCAGTTTCTTCTACTGCTTACCTATGACACCAAAATTTGGACTGACTAATCCACCAAAAGGATTCACGTACCTGTAACAAAGCCCAGCCTGGCCCCAGAAGAGGAGAGCTCAGTTCCATGCCACTTCTGTGCCATGTAGCCTCAGGGCAGTTATCATCTCTGTTAGCCCCTCCTCTGAATATTAGTTTTCTAGACTCTCCAGGGCTGGGCAAAGCTGTATCTGTGCATCTGTGCCTCTGCAGGGTGTGTTTGTGATCACCACAACAGATCCTTCATCTCTTCATCAATGGGCTCTCATGTAAACCTTATTAACTGTCCTTACCAACATCTCTGTCACAGAACACCTTGGGTAAAATAACACCTATTTGTGTGTGTTTCATTAGGGCTATTCAGATCATTTAAGAAGCCAGATCCTTCCATATGGGAGCTACTTACCAGGAGAGCAAATATTTTATACCAGTAAATACTGTAAGTGATGGAAATATTTCCATCTCATACTTCTTGTGTGCAGTTGTTCTATTTATTTCTGGAGGGTGGGCTTGTCAGAGAGCAAATCCTTAGCCTTCATATCGAGTGGTAACATAAGCAGGGGGCTCTCCAGAAATGGTAACACAGGACAATGGACGTCACATCAAATGTTTTCTTTAATTTGTGTAATGCATACAAGCAGACACAGAAAGGGACATAACAAAACTAGAAGATAAAATGTAATTTAAAACCACAATATATTTTCTTTGACACTGTCCTTGGCTGTGACTAATTTACCTCAGCATCACACACCCAGGCATTAGGGGCATGCTGCCCTGGACACTGTTGTGCTCTTTGTCAGAACAGAAAACTTTCTACATTGCTGTCCCTCTTTTCTTGTGACATGGAGGGGAAAGTCAGCACGTGTTTTTTTTTCCCCTCTGACATCCAGCACTTCCTCTTCAACACACAAATTGGAAAACATATTTTGGTGAACTGCCTAATCTCCTATGTGAGGAGCTCTCCACAGCAACATGATTACTGTGGCTGACAGGAACACTGCTAGTCCAAGTCACTGAGACAGCAGGCTAGGACTACAGAGTTGTTTTGTTAGAAGCTAACAGGTAACCATTTAAGTCCTCAAGGTATTGTAAATGTTTTAAAATGGTGTTTTAATGAGCCTAAGTAATTTTATTGCCGATTTTTCTCATTCAACATCGGAGAGAATTTTACTAGTAGATTGTATATTTTTCTATTTATAAAATTAGAGTCTTTTGCATTAAATAAGGATATCTCTTTATGGTTTCCCTGCTGTGTCATATGCAAAATATCTTACAGGGACAGAAGGAAAACATGTTTGGCTTCATACAAAACCCAGTCTATTTTCTGGTGGAGATAAGTCATGGAAAAATGAGATAAAATAAATACCGTTTAACAAACATTTCCGTTTCCCACAGATCCATTTTCTATTACTATCTGGCAATATTTTTTCTGTTGCTCTTCCTTGAAAGACTCTTTCACCTTTTTCCTTTTTAGTCCCCCATCCCTGAAAGATACAGAAAAGAAACAGCCTTGAGCTCACTTCAGGGTCAAGGCAGAAAAACATTGCAATACTTAGACCGCGTAGTTTAACGTTGGATTTTGTACAACAATGCTAAATGATCTGTACTGCCAAGTCTTACCACACAACAATGCCCTTTCTTAACCCAGCATTTAACAGTCAAATAATTCATTTTCACCTAACACTACCTGCTGGCTAGATCTACCTGTCAGCTCTATTTCTCTCTATATACTATATTATTCTATTTATTCTAATAGAATTGTTCAAGGAATATTTTCTGGATTTAAAGTCAGTAAGGGTGATGGACTACAAGTGCAAGCAAAGCAAATCTGGAAGAAGTTTTAAAAGATTCCAGGCTAATGTTTCAGAATACAGAACACCTTAAAAGGCTTTAAACCCAATCTCAGAGGTGTTGCTTCTTACCAAGGAAGCACAGACATTCCTCCCCGAGCAGCAATGACAGCCTTGACTCTGTTGGCAAAGTGAACAGCATCTTCTTCTTCCTGAAAAATATATTAATTATTTGCTTTACAACATAAATGTTTTTTCTGTGCCTCACTTAAAGACATTTTGTCAGACAGCAGGCACTTCCAGACCCACAAGCCAGATGTGACTTGCAGGGCTGATCCTGGGGAACGCTGCCCAGTTTGCCACCAGTCAGTGCCAAAAAGAACTAAGTGGGAGGCTCTCTGGTTTCTGGGGCAATCTCAAACAACACACAGTATGAGGTCACAGGTCTGGCCAGAGCAGGGGATGTGTCTGCTCCCAGTACTTCAGCATGAGTCTGAAGCTGGGAACACACTGACAGGATCACCCTTGCAGGAGACGGGGTTCTTGAACAGGGTTGGGCCTGGTGCATTTAAATTTTTGTGAGCTCACAGGACTGTGCCCAAACTTCAGAGAACTGAAGATACATGCATTACAGCAGCTTCCCTGCCAAAATTAGGGCTGAGCAAAGACCACAGTAGGCAATACTAAACTAGGGCTTTGCTAGAGAAAAAGGCTTGAGCACTTTGTCAGAGTCAGGGTGGCATATAGGGCAGTGGGCTGGGAGGCTCTGCCAAGTTGTGGGGTAAAGCTGCTGGGCAAAGGATTAGCTGGATATGCTGCAGGGCTGAGAAACAAGGTGGTAGGAGGAAGCTGTTACAGAGAACAGGGTGTTGGGAAGATGCTGGTAGCAGGGGTGACATAGAAGGCAGAAGCGACCCTGTATGGAGTGAAGAGAAGGCCTGAATCTATGTATCACTTCTAGAGTAAAAACAGGAGGTCTATGCCAGACTGAGGGGCAGGACTCCTGCAGCATAAACCTATGTCTCTTCTAGTCTCAAGGATCAGAAGAAAGCAACTGCACCTGCACTCAAGTAAAGGTTTTAGCAGCAATAGGGAGCACGGTGCAGGAACGTTTGAATATCTTCAAGGTTAGTTTTTACTTGAAGATAACTAACCCACATGAATCCGTGCTCAATTTTAAGACTGTAATGTTGCTTTCTAGTCTTAGTCCATTAAGTTATCAATAAAAATTCACAAACACTATGCACAGTAACACAGACAACATTTTAAAAGCATTTTCAAAACTTAGAAAAGCATAAGTACTTCTTGGACCATCGGTGGCAGGTACCATACGTTACAGACAATAGCCCAGCTGGTCAACAGATTGAAAGCATAGGTCATCATAGAATGCTTTGTGCTGTTCCAGAAGGCATCTCCAAAGCGGGGGTCATACTGGAAGACAAGAAGAATAAGCACAAGGGCATGATCTGCTACCTTAGTTTAAATCACATAAGCTGCTTTTTTTTCAGCCACAAAGTCACAGTTCAGCTTATTAAAAAGGGGTAAATCTACTCACACCTCCTAAAAGCATCAGAGTAAAGCTCCAACATTTATTAAAAGTTTCTAACATTTTTCATTTACAAGCCATGCAGGACCTCAAACTGTAACAGACACATTGAAACACAACTGTAACAAGAGATTTACTTGAAATGTAAAGACTTGTCATCTACAGACATGCTGACTACGAAGGTTTAATGAAAAATGTTCACACCACTTTTAATGATTTCCTTAAGATTAGGCAATGTTAGAGTTCCAGAAAAAGTAACTAACATATCTAGATTTAGGGCAACTTGGCTAAAGCTACTCAGAAAGACTTGGAAGTGCTAAGCAAAGTGCCTTTATCCTCAGAGCTCACAACAGCCAGGAGCCCTAGGACAGAGTGAGCAAGCAGAACTGAACACACAGCACGACAAGTGCCACTGTACTTTTCAGGTTGCTCCTAACCAGTTGCAAAGATCCTTGATGAAACATTTCCCATACTGCACTGAACATTGCAAACCACCAAGTTTTCGTTTTCTCAGGGTTTATTCGGTATCTCATTCACACCAAACAAGCCCCTTTATAAGGTTTACACATGAACACCTTCTCTGACATGAGAAGCTTTTGCAAACAATTCTTCCACATTTGGAAAACTGCAGTTACATTACCTTGATTGCTACTGGATGGATGGTCCCTCCTACCTCAAAGCTTCCCTTCTTAAACATCATTACTGATGTGTTGTTAATGCAGGTACCTGGCCAGAATTAAAACAGATGAAGAGCTTAATCCATTCTGAGAAAAGTATCTGCAAATGAATCATAAACTGTCTTAAGGAGACTTAAGTTGCCAAAGGAGAAAGTAAGCTTTAGTTCTGGAACAAAATCCCAGAGCCTGTACTCTCTTCCATTATGTTATATGCTAAAGCAAATAGACTGTCATAAAACTGTTGTAAGATACTAGAACTTTTAATATCTCACAAGAGCTAATTAATTCTACAAACTAAAAACAAACACCTCACTTTTAAAGACTGGATATAATGAACTGCACTCAGTGGCAAGAAGTGAAAAGAGCAATAAAATCAATATAGTTGTTTCCTACCTTCTGGGAAAATTAAAATGGGTAATTTGGCCTTATCTGCAATGTGTTCTCTAATTCTGTGGAGAGAAAATAAAATTTCACTGTATATTTCATATTTGTATTTGTCCAAGCATTTAAACATCCATTACCTCCTTCACAGGACAAGAAAAGCCCTTGCCCTGTTGTCTTTTGCCAGGCAGTAGCCTCAGCTGGGACATGTGATAGTGAGACACAGGCCTGAAACTCTCTCTTGCTAATTACAGAAGTACATTTTTTACAAAACTGTATGAAGTTTCATTTTACCATTTTAACCTAGTTAACATGAAGCCAGAAAATGGTGGTACTTGAAGTCTGTGAAAATAACTTCCCAGATTTCAGCTATGAACACAGTCAAACTTGCCTGACTGAAGTATATTCCATATTTCTAGTTTTCATGCCTTCTAGGTACATAGCATCAGTTTTACATGTATCTAATGATTCTCCACATCTAGTCAAGTGACAGGCTGCTATCTTACTACATTAGCTGCATCACTTAAAAACAAATGTATCACCACTAAGCAGATGACTGACACCAAAATCTGTTGTTTTCCAAGACACCCATCTTTCCTATGACTCAAGAGCATGCAGCTCCTCTCCAGTCTGCATTAAAGAACAAAAGCAAAATATCAGATACCATAAAATAAAAAAAAATTAAGAAAAAGAGAATGATCTAGCATAGGGAACCCTTTCCAATTTTCTAAGGACAAACTGTCATAGATACTTCATGTTAGCAGCATTGCACCCTTTCTCATGAAGATTTAGGACGACTAAGAACAGTCTCTGTAAACACCTGATTCTATAAGAACTGTCATACTGAGTCAATCCTGTTTATGTCCTTAAAGGCCAACATGTTTTCTCTGCCAGGAATCAGTATTGCATGTCTTGAGAGCAGTATAGGCATTAAGCAAAAATTTTATGATACTACTCCAGGTGCTCTTCCAGCTTCTAGCAGCTAGGTGGTACCTTGGTTTGGGGGGTTTTAATTCGCTGCAGTCACTCTCTCTTTATGCTGTGATAACACCAGATACAACCAGCTTTGTTGCTCAGAGCTGGTGAGTAAATGTACCAGGACAAGCTATGATCTGGGAAGCAGAAGTGCAGACAGAACTCTGGTTTCTGTCCTGACATCCCAAATCACAGCCTCAAAACTGAATGAATAGGGTCCTGCCTGTGGCAGACAGGGCAGTTGTAGCGATGCAGAAATTCCCAGAGGTTACGTGGCAAATGATCAAACGTGGAGTAGAATTATGAGAATAGTTTGGGCTGGAAGGGACCTTAAAGATGATTGCTACACCCTGCACCTTCTCTGACAGAGCAGTTCCAAACCTTACACTGCTGACAACCTACAGCTGCCCACCAAGGAGAGATGCAGGGTAAGAGCAGCCTCAGCTTATGCTTGAACCTCACAATTACTAGACCTGACCAGACAATTAAGCAAACAGCTCACACTACCTTACTTTTTCCTCACCAGATGACGGTCTTTCATTTCCGAACGTTCAAATACGACATGCTGACCGGTCCGCATGCAAGATTTTTGAATGAGTCCTATAAGCCCTCCGTGTGCCTGGCCAACCTGCAAGACCAAAAGACACTTGTTACTATGCAAACGCACACACACATCTGTTTCTAAGCTTCATCACAAATTGTACCAATTCTCTTGGTCATAAATGCACACACACTTGCCAGCATGTGCTTTTTTGCAGTCCAAAATGCGAATTTGAATGCTATCAAATCCCTCTCTTTTGACCAGTTAGTTTATCCTCTTCCCCAACACTACATCTACAGGCATCTCAACAGTACTGATATTTACCAACTCTCTTGTTCATACCAAGGAGTAGCATCCATCGCTGACCAGGATTACGACATCTAATGGAGATGTGTGGTTGGCTACACAGATGCCTCCTTGCTGTGGTTTGTTTTCCCTGCAATGACAACCACAAAGGTAATTATTAAACATTTATTCTCCAGACTACAGGCCCCATCAGATGACCCATCCAGCAAGCATACATGAACAATCAAGACTGAGTGACAAAAGCATTTCAGGCCCATGGCTTATCTGCAAATCAGTAGAAGCGAGAGAACACAAAACCTTTTAAAATACTAGTATTACAACACCTATGTTAAATTTCTGGTAGTACATTACAGCAGATAAGTCATCTTTCCTCACACTTTCGAGAGTCCCTTCACATTTCAGCAGTTCTGGCATTTCACCAAAACCAGTTTCCTTTTAGCTAAAAATATGAGATTTCCCTGGATATGCATTTTAGCTGTATATATTACCATTCACAGAGGAATGTATCAAAGAATATCTGGACACTAAAATTCTAGAAGCAAAGACGCTGCAGCATGATTTTGCTTTTCTTTCTAAAGCACAAACAAGATATTTCAGAAGCCTCCATGACATAAAGCATACCATTAAGCAAGCAAGACACTACAAAGATTTACCAAAATGCCTCCCATAACTTACTTCAGGGGAGAGCACGAAGAATTAGTTACTAAACAAATTGGCTACCGGGACAGATGAACATTTTATGGCAATATTTTTGCATGTGGTTAAAACAAGTTCATGGCAAACATTGAAAAATGTCTAAGTGTCTATTTAACCAGGAACGCAAGTACTACTTCACCTACACATACCCTGCCACTATACAACAGAAGACACAATAGGGCATGCAAACATCCTGATAGAGTCTAGATGATCCAAACAGCTTTTTGGATAAATTATGCCATCATAGTATCCATGCAGTAATGGAATAAGAATCCTTCTCTGAAACTTGAGACATTAAGTACTGTAAGAAGGAATACCAACCCATTGAGAGCAGATTGGAACCACTCACCTGTTGTGAAAATGAACAAGACCACTCAGACATCGGACACCTAGTGTGGCACATATCATCTGAACCTGGTTGCTCAGCCAGCCTTTAACTCTAAAAGAAATGAAACCATACATACATTTCCAGTTCTATGTAGTCAGTCATAGAACACTCCAATGTAAACTCTCCAGATTATTCCAAATAGCTGTTACTACAAAGCCCACACTAAGAGGATTCTCTGCAGTAGCAATGCCACACAGAAGGAGCTCATTGATATCAGAGATATTCTTGATCCACTCTCTTACTGTAATCTATTCTAAATGCACCAGATTCAAAGCAGAGAAGATAATAGGGTTTTGTTTTATAGATTTCTTCTCATTCACTAACATAAATTTAATATAGCACTATCTAGCTGGTGAATCACATTTGAGTTTCCTGCAGTGACAGGACACAACAATCTCAAAGTATTAATATGGAATTGCTCAGCACAGGCGATTTAATTGCCCTGTTCTGACTCAGGTAGAGTATACTCTATTTTATGCTCTAAGACATGCTTCCAGCAGTATCTATCTGGCTTACATTGCATGTCTGCTTTCAGATGCCATTGCCATACTCTCTCTCATAGAACTCCGTAAGTTTACAGTAGAGAAAAAGTCATCCCATGATAGTCCACATTAATCCTCTGGCCACAAGCAGAGTGTTCCAACTACTAGTTCAAATCCTTAAAGAAATGAAAAAGAAATCAGTAGAACCCTCAGCAAACACCTACCTGCCATTTGGAAACTGTCCTACTACCATACTGGCCAACACCAGCAACAGGATGCTGAAAACAGACAAGCAGACGCTACAAAGTAAAATAATCTTAATTAAATGTTAAGAAGCAAAACTGGAAGAGTAAGCAAGAAAACATTTTATGGCCCTTTGATCCATTTCACAATGCTTCCCTCCACCATAACAGCATCTAACTAGCATTAGAAACCGCTAAGGGCCAACAGGACAATACAAGCACATGTTTTCACCCAATTAATCCTGCACTGGTTACAAAGCCTTGTGCTGCTTGGAGCCTAACTTCCAAAAAGCACCAGGCTCTGATCTAAAGGTATCACATGGTGAAGAAGCCATGGTGTTCAAAGAGGACAGCAAGTAGTGGCTGGTGTTCTTTTATGCAGGTGAGATTTCTCAGGGCCAAAAGGGTCTCAGAATTTCATTTTTAAAAACTTATCCAGAAATTTTGGTATGTATTTCCACTCTAAAAGGATAAAAATTAAGTTCTGTTGGTTACTAATGGCTGACCCAACAAGTATATTGAAGCCATTTCTACACAAATGTTGTCTTCTTAAGCTGTATATCTAAGTTTACAGCCAGGTATATGTGCTTGGCTATGTGACTGGTACAAAATTCCACCATGCACTTCAGCTAGGTTGTAAGTATATTGCCCACCCATCAAAAGAATAAGGAATTTTAAAAGCTCCTGTTGTTTGCAAGAACACATGAATATTTGTAATGGTTTGGTCAATACGACAAAGGTTGGTTTTGCTTAATAGACAATTTTAAAATGCTGAACATTTAATACATTCCAAGTGGATGTCTCTTTTTTTTCCCCTCCATTCAGCCCTATGCCCCATGAACACTGGCTTTGCTTCAAATCCCAAGTGTTCAGCACACAGTCTCCCTGTCTCTTAGGCAAGTAGAGCCTGATCCTTTCAGTTGAAACAGTTGTTATTTTACCTAACAAAAAGATATCCTGTTTATCCCTATACAGTTTTGCTGGATTTAAAAACAAATTAATTACTAATTACTATTAATTAGTTACTAATCAAACATATGGAACATGAGAAATTTACATCTTTGGCACCTCTTTTTTTTCTTTTAGGGATATTTGAGTTTAGATGGCATCTTGGAAAACAGACAAAAGCCATATTATTACACAGCTTCTGTAAAAAGTAACATGAAAAGCAGAACCCAGCAAAATACATCTGGCTCACCGAAAAGGCAGCAGGAGACAATACCGAACTAGGATCCCAATGACCCACACAACAGTGAGCTGCCAGCTGACACGGTGCAAGTTGGCATTGGTTCTGCTGAGGAGGTTCCAGGACACCAGCTCCTCGGAGGAGAACCGTCGAGTGACTTCGTCTTCTGCAACTGCCTCACACCCCTTCTTGGAGAAGTACATAACATCAGCAAGGCTGAAGCACCCTTGGCACCGGCCAGCAATCTCCTCTTCCATGGGGGTGTCATCTCTCTGGATGATCCCTGCATGAGGAAATGAGTCCTCCTTCCACACGATGAAATGAACAACATGGGTTCCAAAGAGAGTAAAATACACGTGCTTTTTAGAAATAGCTTTCCTCCTACTCAAGCACCATAATTGCATTGTTATGCCTCATTTATGTACTGACATGTAATTCCACAAGTTACTTCTCTAACCCTATGCCATATAACCCCCCTAAATTGCTGAGGAAGGAGAAAAGCATTCAGATAAAGCTGCAAATAAAACCTTGAGCGCAACACCTACTTCATTGTCATTTACCAAACAACATATGTACACACACCTAGAAATGTCAACAATGCACTGCCAAGGTTGCAGATCCCTCCTGGTGCCCTGACTCAGATTCAGCCAGTGCTTGTATATTTATTGTTCTTGTTGCTGTTGATTAGTTTTACTTTTTCCCAGCTGTAACAAACCCCTTCCTCTGTATTTTTTTTTTTTCAGGGCTTTCTCTCTTCCTCTATCCCTTCTCCTTTGAGAGTCCCCTCATTACCAAGTAACTTGGAAGTGTCTGGATTTCCCCCCACCCCCAAAACACGCATAGTGTAACATTGCACGTTGTTCTTCCAGACACATTGTGCTGGAAGAATAAAACCACATTCATGCTCTTCTATTTGTAAAATTACACCCCATAGGACAACCACACAGCAAGTTTCAGTGTGTTTGCTGAGGTCACTCTGAGACCAGATTCTTATCTGGCTGGTTAAAGTGACTAAAATTGTCTTGATTCATACCAGCTAACACTTGGCCTTCTTGTTTGCCTTTTGGTTTTGGGGGTTTTTTTCTGTTTTTGGTTTTGTTTTCTTTTGTTTGTTTGTGGTTTTGGTTTTTTTTTTTGTTTAGTTTGGGTTTTTTTTGGTTTTGTTTTTTGGCTTTTTGGTTGTTGTGTGGGTTTTTTGTTTTTGTTTGTTTGTTTGGGGTTTTTTTGGAGGGAGTGTATTGGATGACATTAAATGCGCATTACTCAAAATACACTTAATCTATCTTAATCAATATACTACCTCCCACCAGAATCACAAAACTTTCTTCCAGCTGCACTTCAGTCAAACAAACTTTCAACACCCAGAAAATCATCAGACCCAAAACTTACTAGCTGACAAACCAAGCAGTCTACATGACTAATGACTAAAAATGACACTTCAAGTAAAAGGATTACCATGAGAACTTAACCCACTCCCCTCTGGTCAAAGAAGAAAGGAAAAATAGTTGGGGGAAAAAATTACTCAGATTTTATCCTCATGCCTAGACAAGAATGCAAAATTTATCTGTGATCCATGGGATGCTGTAGCTCCTTCACTTGAGAGACCCTGGGTTTTTTCCATGCGAGGAGTTACAAGAAACAAAAGAGAATCCATGCAGAGCAAAGTCAAGAGCAATGAACACTCATTCCTCTCAGTCTTGTAAAGAGAGAGCTGGTGGAGTCAGAAAGCACGAAATACTCATGAAAACAGGGACAGCTTCCCAAATGCTTATCATCAATGTCTTTCTATACCCACACTAGTCTCTAGGTTCTTTTATTCAAGAAGACTCTATAATTTGCAGGTTATCTTGCTTATAACACCCTTCTGTAGCTTTGGAACTTCAACAGTTATTTGCCCATCAAACTCCTTTCTAAGTAAGATTTTTAAATAGTTGCCTTTTTACAAGATGAATAGTGCTGTGTCCCCTTCATTCAGAGATCTTACCAGTGGAGATTAAATTTTCAAGTGCCAGCGCCTTCTGCTTTTTTACTCCCTCCTCAATCTGCAGGGTGGCCCACTGTTCCCAAAACAAGAAAAGTAGATGTTGATGGTTTTAATTTCATCATTTCTAGACATTCTGTAATTACCTTAGGTGAGTTGTCTGAGCCTCTTTTACTCCTACATGGTCTTAGATTTTCATTTTTCAAAGTGAGCCTGAAGGCTGTCCTGCACACCTCCTGTTTCATTTGTTACACAGACTACCTTTCACCATTTCTAGGAAAAATTGTTTGGCTCAAACTTCTTTTCAGGACACAGTTGTTTTTTTTCTGGAGGCTCAACAAATTACTGAGCTACCTGAAAGACTATGAGATCCATGGGTCCAAAACACTCTCTTTTCCACTTAGCTTCAGGCAATAGGGTTATGCAAAATACTATCACTGACATTAGAAAGATGCTGAAAAAATAGATCTAAAAAAATTAATTTTAAAGAATAAAAGAGATTACCTCATTTTTGGGGCATTAATGTGGTTTCTGTTAACAGAAAACAGAGGCAGCAACATTTTGTATCCTTGGTATTTCTGAAGGAATAGCTTTGGTAATGGGCTTTCACCCTTCCCCGTCCTCACCTTTTTGAGCTAAACCAAGTTTCTCCTCCCTGTGCAGAACATCATAAAACTCTCCCTTAGCAAAATCAAATATACCAATATGCCTAATTTTTCAAGTTTTCATAGTTTTGAATGCTTTCATCATACATATATAAATAGTAGCTCTAGCGAGTCCTAGATCTTCCTGTATTTATGTCAAGATATCTGGCCTAACAAAGGACACCGGATGCTTGAGTGTAGGCTCTGCTCATTATCAAAGAATCAACAACCCACTCATCTTATGCCTTCACCTGCTATTAAAGCTACCCATCTACAACAGATAAGGATAATCCATCTGCTTCAGGATAAACTCCTGCTTAAAGTGTATTTCCTTCTTACTCAGCCATTTAAGTCACCACAAAGCTGATCTCAAATAGTCTTCACTACACTACAATGTGTTGCATGTGCCAACAATATCAATTAGCTTTTTTGCCATCCTTAAGTTTTGTATGCTCTCTACCAGCTCCTTCTGTAGCATTAAAGTCAGTAAAAAAAGGGTTACTTTGCCAAGGCATAGTTAGGATATTTTAGTTACCCTTAGTTGACTTTTTCTTACCAGCCATCTTAAAAGAAAAGAAAAAAGTGAAAGCAGAATAGGCTTTGATGGGGTGCTTTAAACTCCATGTAAACCATTTGTTATAACACCATAAAACAAACAAACAAACAAAATCAAAAAAGAAGAAATTAAAAAAAAAAAAATCCCACTCCACAGCCCTTCACTATACTTCCCTATTACTCTCTTGAAAAGGTCAACTGGTACATCATCTGTCTCAATCTTTTGCAACACATGAAGAGTCAGAATTGTGGAGCCAGGGGATGTCATGAAAACAGCAGCCCACACACTGAGAAATGAAAGAACATCCGGAACAGGTACAGCAATGTTGCAAAAGAGAGTAAAGGCAGACATGTGGCAAATTTAACCTCTTTATAATGTACTGCTGGTTCTCACCCCTTCCCCAATATTCTTTTAGGATACTTGTATGGCATGAGGGAGGAAAATAAATAAAAAATCACTGAGCTTGACAAATAAAGCCTTTTTGCCTTACTCTGTTTTCTTATCTCCTGTCTACCACTCTTATCTTGCCTATCACAGTCCTCCTACATAGAGAGGCACCTGGCAGCCAGCAAGCACTGCAAGAAATGAGCTTGCTCATACTGTCCTGGAGGATTTGGAATGCCTCAAGAAGGCTGGCTTTTGATTGCCAGATAGAAAAAGGGTGATAATTACTGACCAAGCTGACTCAAAATATCTGTTAACTAATTTAAATGAGTAAGACAAGTCAAAACCAACAAAAATTTATAAAGATTACTAGTAAAATATAAAGTCTTGACTCATAGAACAGAGAAAGAGTGAGACAGAGTGGGCAGAGTGTATGAGCAAGAAAAAGGCAATATATTTCCACAAAACACAGTTAAGTTGTGAGTTCATTGTCCAGAACATGTCACCAGAGATCATTTGAAATGGGAGCAGTTACAAAAAAAACATGGATGAAAATTACTGTGGAACACAAAACCGTCCCAGCTCATGAACTGGCATGGGAGACTGAGGCATCAAGGAGTGAGGAGGGAATCTGACCATACAACCACCCAGCTCTTCAGCTTTTCATTGAGCAGTTGAATTGAAGCCTGTCAAAGCTGTCTGTCTAGGTCAAACTCTGGACTGACTCAGCAGACTAGCTACTATGTTGTTCTGCATTCAGTTGCATCTGTACGTATAATTTGTTTTTAAAAATGAAATAAGTCTTTGCGATAACCTTTGTATTGCACAGCATTGAGACAGAGCTGTCATGCTGGTCTTTGTTGCAAAACAGTAATGAAAGGATGTTTTAAATGCCTTACAAAAAAAAAAAAAAAAAAACAGATGTTGCAACTAACACAGAATTTAAGTATTAAATGTAGCAACTTCATTCCTAAGTTTGCTGACTGAACGAGAACTCAGGTGCTGTGCTTTCCTCACTCCCATTTCTGAAGCGATGAGGACACAAGGAGTCCAAACATCCAGTGGTTGATCCCAGATGGAATACTGAAGACCTGACAGCTTAACTCCAACAGTCCATTTGTTTGAGCTTCCTGTAATTACATTCTAAACAAAATAAGAATGCCCAATACTTGGTTATATTAATTACTTTCTTCATAGTACCTGACAGGAAAAACTATACAATACGGAATGTTCATTTTCCAAAATCTCACTTTTTGTGTTTTTATGAGGGTTTTGCAGTTTTTCCTCCCTTTTCCATTTAAAGTACTCTGTTTTTCTATACTATGTAATAATTCAGTTTTGCATCTCTTCTCATATTTTACTACACCTTCTCCCATATTCTTATAAGAGGTTTTTCTAGTCACTCATTACACTGGCTTTTCTCAATCCTTTTCTCATGTGTGACAAAGGCTTTGGGGCAATTACTCCCCATAGTCTTCCAATACAATGGCAAAGAGAAGGTCAGTAGTTTTTTAGCACAAACTAAAATCACCATCTAAGATCGAGCAATTGGGACATTTTCATCCAACAGTCCTTTCTGTCTGGCCTCATTTCCCCTTTCACATCACAACCAAGAACCCAGATCAAATGATCTGAGCATTACATTGTATGTCTGAGGGAATGTGACTGTCCACCATCAGATTGTGAAAATGACTCACAAATCTCCTGCCTGCTTTAGTGAGGGCAGATGAAGTAGGTTGAGAAGGGTCACAAACATTTGTTTGGAATAGGGGCAGAGATGTAATTTGTTTGGGCTTCGTTGCAGAGGCTAGCTCAGGATAGCCAGGAAAGCACAGCAGGGAGCTTCTTTCACTAGTTTAAGTGTCAGCAACATCTGCTCATACTCCAGTGGGAATTTACAGCATATTAGCTACCTCGGTGTAGCTATCAATTCAAAGACTATTCACAATTATTAGATGTCTTTCCTACATGAGAGTATTTCTCAAGAAACAACAATGCTTCAATTTCATACAGAAGTTCAGAACTCAAAATTCCGGAAGATTCTTGGCAAATAGAGCTACAGCTGTTCAATATGTTTCTTTGACTCTCCACAGGACTGTGAGAGCAAAGGCATTTTCTTTTGGAACAGCTGGAATAACATCCCTAGAACGGCTTTGCTAGTATTGTCATTTCCATCAAACCCTGATATAGACAAGCAAATACAAACTCAGAGAAAACACATTATTTACAAATAGAAGTTTACAAGCATATGGGAAAAAGTAACCCTATCAGAAATCAAACCACATTCATCTTTATCACTTCTAGAGGGTACAAATTATTTCCATACATGATTACATCTTTTCCATTTGTTCCAGTCACTGTTCACAGTGCTAAAACACTTCAGTGAAGTCAAGAAATCAAATTGACTTATCTCATCATATGCCACTATTACTCATTGCTTAGTAATAAATCTGAAAACTTAAGCTTTATTCTAAAACACATTTTTTTTGCTCCCAGCAAATTCAGTAAGGGCTACAGATATGCTTTCTTTGAAAAATATTTTCTAACTTTGAAGTCCTCAATTTCAATCTCTACTTTTTTTATTTTTCTCAAGCTGACAAACATGGAGAAAAATAAAACATGTTTTCCCTCTGCCTCCCTATTTATCATCTACAGCTGTAAGAAACAAATATAAAGTGTTGTCAGGTGAGAAGTTTTCTGTTAATTTTGCAGGTCTACATAACAGACTAAATCAAATGCAACATAATGGAGAATCCAGTCATAGCGCTCAAGGTTGGATTTTTTTGCTGAAACATCAACCAGTTGTTTGGTACTTCCTAAAGCACTGATATTCCTGCAATATAATCCATAGTGTGCTAATATATGACTAAGCATCTGCTCTTAGCATTTTCAGCTTAGCTATCCGGTTTGACATCCTATTTCGCCATTCCGGATAAAAACAGGAACCACGGTCGGTCTCTGTGCATTACCCCATTAGCAATATCTCAGCTAGATAATGTCACAGCTGGAAACCAGTCCACCCCTCACTGGACTTTCAATGTCAAGTTGTTAATTTCTCAAACAAGCGGTGCATAGAAGCCTGCTTTAAAGCTGACTGTATCCCAAGGTGCAATTTCGGCCATATTCTGAGGAATGAGCCCCAGGACTCAAAGAATAGGCCCAGCAATTACATGCACAAGTTTTAACCCAGCATTTCCCAGTCCTACTCTTCCCTGCAAAGAGCCTAGTGGGCCACAGCACAAGCAAAGGTGACCTAAAACTCCCTCCATCCTCTCTCCCTCCCATTTCCCCCCAAAATAGCTCTTAGTTACTCTTTTGGCACAATGAGAAGCATTTGAGCAATACTTCAAAGAAAGTAGTTGGAATTCCCTGTCAGATGAAAACAGAGGAAACTCCTTTTTTGCCCATCGAACAATTAGGGAGCAACTTTGAACTAAAACACAAAACAAGCCAGTCTGAACTGCAGTGCATGGAGTTGTGCTGCTCCTGTTATTAGCTGCTGTGGCCACAGGGAACTAAACATAAAAGGCTGCACCTGATCACACAACAATTAACTTAATTATTTCTTTTTTGATAAATTGATCCTCCGCATTGTGAACACAAAATTATCATGCTTATAACCTGTTACAAAAACTGTGGAAAGAGAAATATCTAATGTGCTTCACGAAAGAAGTACCTTCCTATATAAAGCACACACTGAGTGGGTCAAACGTCTCTGGTCAAGCTGGAGGGTGGGGGGAAAAATTCGGAAGTTATTTTAATGTCTGGCAACTGCAGCAGCAAGACCTGTCCAAAGACCTTCTCAGATTTGATATAAGAGTGCCAAGAAGAAGGTACCAAGAAGAATTTAATTAGCATAGCACTAGTTGATTAAAAAAACATTTCATATATAAAGGCCAATATTACACATAGCCACTCCAGGCAGTCATTTGTCATTAACACCAGCATCTGAAAAAGCAAGTAACCCTGAACTTTGCAGTCCTGTGCACTATGCTAAATGTTGTTCATACAGCTGAAGACAGATCCTGCCCAAGAGCTCTTAGTCAGCATTAAAATAAAACAAAATAAAAAATAAACACTCAAACAAATGCAAACAAACAAACAAAAATAGATAGAAGAATTATAAGACAGAAAAAAAGACAGAATTGGCAAGGTAAGATGGTTATGATATTAACTATATCACACGGCTACAGACATGTTCTACTGCACAAATAGATGACTCCAACAGTTTAATAATAATAATAATAGCAATAATACTAGTAATGTGTTTTCTGCCACAAGTAGAAAGTATATTCACAGAAAGCAGGTTTATGCCAGAAGCACAAAGTTAATCTACTGGAAAATGGAAATCCTTCACTGTTCAGTATGATGAATTCACTGCACCTACTTCTGGCTAATGATGGATACGAAAAGTCAAACTTGAAAAACTAAATGGAATTATGGCTTATTAAAAGCCTCAGAAACCTCTTACTGATAGCAGTAGAATTAGGATCTTAGCCATGATCAGTTCATCCCTAGAAAAATTACACTTTTAAAAGGTTGCACAGATTCCTCAAGTCTCGTACAACAGAACTTGTAACTGCTTGATCCTCCAGATTTACATCTGGAAGAAGCAACACACAGAGTGAATATTCTTACCTAAAATATTAATATCATGCAAATAAAATAATCCAAATAAAACCACTGAATCTCATGTACATCTAAAATACATGTTCTTATTACTTACCAAGTCCCATAAACTAATACCTCTTTTTCTTTATATCTGACTTTTCATCAGTATGTTACTTGCATGAAGTACTTTAACCAGCCTGAACTAGAAGAGATCATGGAGTCTCTATTTTAATCCAAGAAAATCTCAAACCAGCAGCAGATTATATGTAAGCCAGCACATAACTAGATATCATTAAAGCCACCACTCAAAGTCTATCATGTAAAATAAAGCTTCAAACAACACATCCAAGTTAATGGAATTCTTTCTGCTGACTTTTATGGCTTCTATAAAAAACGTACAGGTTTTATTATTAAACATGTCCTGTAGCAAACAATACCTTTTGAACCTAATTCTCAACTTACCTCTAATATTTTTATTACAATATTCACATAGAAATGAGAAATCCCCAGTGACACTCGGAACATCGAAGGCAACAAAACTAACGCCACAAACAAAATCATCCAGACTGACAAAATCTTGCTTTCTGCAAGACCATGGCCCTCTCTATTTTCTTCCATGCTTACTCCTCCAAAATGCCAACCAGCTGCCTTTCTGAGAATATATGCTCATCCGCAGTGGAGAATCTAGCAAGCTTCCAGAGATGGAGCCAAATAAGAATTACACATTCTAAGAGCCAAAGTTATGTTTAGGTGAAGACTGCTGCTCTCTGAAGCCTAACACCACAGATACTCTCAATGATAATGTGATTTCTACCCCCTTTATCCCACCCTAACTCCACCCACTTCCTTGTAATTGATAAGCATTTACTCACCAGGGGAGAACAAAAAAAAAACACATGATAGGTAATAATATATGTTAGGTAATTAGATACTGTCAATAAGAAAACTTTTCAGTGTGTCAATTAGTTTTCACAAGGTGTCCTGCCAACAAATTACAATACAGAACTAGGTGGGTGTGGTTTTCAGACTGCCTAAAATCTTCTCTTCTAAACCTCATTTAATACACACGAAACACTTCTCCAACTGACATTTGTGCAAACTGGTGACTTATTTAGTCAGATTTTCTGCTTCATGAGGAAATAACTGCCTCATTTTGGGATTTAACCAAAGGAATGAAACTGAAGCTTGAGGTGCAAGTCAGGCTTTTTTATTTTATTTTTTAATAACACACATGAAATGAAGACACAAGTTTCAGCAGGCAAGGATTGACAATATGATAAACCTGCTCCCTCCGTTGCTCTACCAGAAATTAGCCAAAAAGCCTGTATTACAGGGTTACAAAATAGACTTTGGTGAAGTAACAAGCCTTTCATCCTTTCAAACCTTTTCATCTATTCAACTACAGAATTGAAATGCAATAGATAATCCAGTTTCTCCTTCTATCCTATCAATTGTCAATAATTTAATTCAGTATTTCTTAGGAAAGACACAGTTCAGCCCCTTACAGCCACCTCTCTCCTGCCTCTTTGTATGCACAATTGAAGAGGTGAATAACTCCAGAATTCAAGGGGAGCCCACCAGCTGCTTGTTTACAATCTTCTCACAGAACAAATTAACTAACTTTGATAGAATGAGCAAAACTTCCAAGACAGTGATATGCTAGTCCACAAAGCATTTTCCCTTTGCACATACTTACATCAGCATGTTTTCCTAAAGCTGGGGCTGTCCTTTTAAAATATTCCCATTCCCATGTACTATTGTTTGGTCTGTGGAGCAATCTGAGTACACACAAACTGGATTTTCTTGGAAATGAAAGCAGACCCAAAGATTCTCTGTAGAAAGTGCACCCAATACCCTCCAGTCAGTAACAGAAGCAGAGATGTCAGAGTGGGCTGTACCACCTCCAAGTCCTCTAGTTTATACCACATGCCCAGGCACCAACAAACAGGATCCTGATGTGTTCTCAAGCTCACATGAATCTCTGGGATGCTTCTTGTGCCCTATAGTGAGTCAAGTAGCTTTTGTATCTTCAAATTTGCTGCTGAATGACATCCTTCGGGTCTTTGCAACTACACTGCAATCTTTTTCAGCAGTCTAACTTTTCTTTTGCTTCTTCTCATTATTTAGCTTCTTTGCCTTCTCCCCCCTTTCTGGCTTCTTTCTGAGCTTTCTGCATCTTCTACAAAATCTTGCTGATTTGTCTGTTTGTTTTTTTCTGCTTTCCCATTGCTTTTTCTCTCAACAGGAACCTCAAGCCCCTCACTCTCCCATCACGCTGCCGCTGCCAGGTACGCCATCAACCACTGTTTTCTCACCTGCCCCGCCAAAAGGCTCCAGTTCCAGGCTCCCCTGGGAACAATGTTTTATTGTTTGTAAAACAGCTTTACTCACCCGTTTCTGTTTAGCTACCACTCCTTACGTTCTCATTACTAGTCTCTTCCTCGAGTGGCTTGCCCAGCTAACACATGATCCCTAGGGTGGCATATAGTGGAGAGCTGGATGGGCGGGCGCTGATGCACCTGGCACAAGGCAGTGTCTCTGAAGAGCTGCCATCAGCCCCAGCACAGGGGATCGGTATGTATGTCGCCTGGGTGCTAAAAACCTTGTGGGCGGGAGGGTGGAGGTAGTTTCTGGGACCTGAGTGAGGCAGGAAAGGTGGGCAAAATTAAGTATTGATAGGACACCACAAAGTAACAGGAAGATGTGGTGACTCACTTAATGGGATGCCTCAGCAATAAGTTTGGACGCACAAAAGACGGATTCTTTCTTAAAAGGATAGAAGGGAAGACAGACTTGCATAGAAGGGAAGACAAGACTTGCCTACCCTGGGTGGGAGTAAGAAGATGTTTCCCCTCCTGAATAGGGAAGAATTGTTTTCCATCCCATGAAACCTTATCATTTGCACTGCCTAACTCTTACAAAGTCATATTCCCCACTGCACCATGAGCACAGACACTGTAATCCTTACCTGCCACTTTCTAAAAATACCAGAGAGCAAGCAACCCCCTCTCATTTTCACCCATCTATTATGCTGAATTATGGGATTGTCAGCTATAATTTTCCCTGGCAAACCACTCAGTCCAAGACACATGAGGTTTTTTGAGGGTTGCTGAGACAATTATCACAGATGTATGAGAAAAAAAAACAAAAACAGGTTTAGAGGGGGAATAAATAGAGAGATCTTGGCAGTCTATTGCTTTTCACGAAACATGTCACATTTTCCACACAGCAAAAGATAATTACTACACCTATTCCACTCAGTTTGCTCCTGGACACATGGCACTGCAACAACCCACTGCAGTGAAAGCATCATCTTGAATTAATGGGCCAGCCTGGCAGCCCCAGCCCCTTGCAGGTTTGTGAAAGAGGAGGCCATAGGGATGGCATTCCAAGTGAAAGAATTGAAGAGTTGCTAGTAGCCTCTCTATTGAGGTGGTCAAACTATCCAGCCCAAAGGCACTACAAAATCCATATGGATTGGAATTTTATCTCTGCCCTGAATGAAGGTGATGCACTTGCTCATGATGTGAATAAGAAAGGAAATCTTTTATTTCTCGAGGCATTTAATAACACAGCTTCCTGTTTTTTGGTCAGAAATTTGGCATAACATTTTACACCCCAGCACAATAATTGATCTTTTATTATTTCCAAAGAACTACTGAACTATACATGTTTCTCGAATTCCAGTATGAGCTGAATAACTACAATTTGTGATGGGGCTACACAAGTTTCCTTGGCACAGTAATTTCTTTCAGAATTAATTCTGTCAGCCACTGACTAAACAGAGCTTTTGATTGTCATTCTTCTGCTTTCTTTGTCCCTCTTACCAACAGCCAGCCATGCTGCAATCATATCCATTTCTAAGCTGGGAGAGGGAAGTGTGAAGGTATTGCAAATAATTCAAATAAACATGCAGCAACAGAATGTAGCATTCATTTCTAAGGTCTAGTATATAACAGCTGATGAATTTATACCAAATATCACAAAGTACCCTGAATGTCAAGAAAAGCTGCAAGACAATGTGCAAAACTCTCTGTTCACGAAATCTAACTTAGAAGAAAGAGATGCTGGTGACACAGGAGGAATTCAAGAGCAAAGCTCCCTTTAATTTAACAAATCTCAAACTGCCACCCACAAGCATAAGAAATTCACTTGAAACAATCCTGTTCTCCTAGGGAAATGAAAAGGAGACAAAATGGGTGTCAGCCACCTACTCTTGGCTCTTGATCCCTTAGGGTCATTCTACTAATTTCATATTGCAAAACATTGCCTAATGCCTAGTTGCCAATTGTCACAGGGAACCAGAATTACGACCCATTTATTTTTTCAGTGCCAGGAGAAGCAAACACGGCACTGACCTCTGTCTATCTGTAGTGCCTTACATGGAAGGGTTAAATCAGGTATAAACAGCCTTTTCCTGTACAGCAGTCAGCTTTTGAGTAGATGCATATACACTGTGAACAGATGAAAAACAGCAATGAGACATAACAGTTTTCAAGAAGTGCCACTATGGTTTTGCCTTCCCAATACGCACCCTACTGCAGATACAGACTGGAAATAACACTTGGCATGGCCTCAAAGAGAAGGTATCACAGAGTCACAGAAATTTTGGGAACCACTCTTTCCAGGTATGCTTTCTTCCTGTTCAGCACTAACTATTCCAGTGACTCTGAGGGGATATCCTACAGGAGTTTGCAGCCTGCCTTTCTTGTAACGCCTTTCTTATCAGACTACCAGAACATTTTATGTCCCCAGCAGATACTGTTCCAAAGGAGCACTGACACATCAGCTTCAGCCACATGGTGCTTCAGATGTTGAAGTAATACATTCCCTAAAGGTTAACAAAGAGAAATTTCTACCTGAGGCGAATGACAATGACCACAACAATCAATCATGGTCAGCCATCTATCAGCTGATCTTTTTTATAGTAGATATACAGGGTATATTGTTTATAGTAAATATATAGTATATTTTTTATAGTAAATATACAGGGTATATTGTTTAACTGTTTTGAGTTGTAACATGATCCAAAAGTGCTTACATCTAGAAGTACAGAAGTAAACACAAGCATTGCCATTAGGCACATGAAGGTGTTACTATCGCTAAATGCTCTTCTACCTCCCTGGTATTTCTGTATGAGTTTTGCTATGCTACAAAGCAGACTGATCTACTTAGAAAAGCCTTGTAAGTCAATGACAGAGGGTCAAGAGAGCAAACCTGGGCTGATTAGCCAGCATCAGCTAATATTCAGGGGTACCAGGATTATGCTTTGCAGGATGAGAAAGTCTTTCAAACAGGACTGACCAGAGCATTGTGCACTCCAGTAATTCTGATGTGTGTACTTACACATGAAAACTACTAAGAATATATCTTTTTCAATTGCAGATACTAAAAATAAAATAAAATTTTAAAACAAAACCAAAAACAAACAAACAAACAAAACAAAAAAAAAAAAGGAGAAAAAAAGGGCCTTTTTGGTTTTTGTTTATGTCTTCTCTATGTTTCAACCTCTGATTCCACACCTGATTGCTACTCAAGGGGGAAATAATCTCTGGTAGTTTTGTTTTGATATTTATGAAGACTGAGGTTCATGTTTTACTGGTGAAAAATCCTCCAAAAAGCCAGAATAACCTTAAAGATCACCTATTGCATCTAATAGCAATGTCAAGTGCAATATTTATCTATAGAAACTACACTGTTTTCAGGCACTTAAATGCAACTTGGTACTCCTCTGCATTAACATTCTAACTGATCTATGTCTGCTGCTCTTCAGGTCTGTACAGATCCCATCTACACCACTAAACAGATATGTGTTTATATCTGACCACAGTAAGATTGTGCTATTTATGCTTTATCTTTGGCCATCAACAGTTGAATTATGAAAACATTGAAGAAGTATGTTTGACTACTGTATCACTCATAGAATGACTGTAATACATTTAGCTCTGACCACACAAGCATTATTGTTTCCACACAACATAAATTCAACAATTACAGAACCTTATTTATTGTATCCTGTAGCTTACAACAGGCTTGAGTCTTTGTATCACAAAACAGGGAAATCCACTACATGTTCTGACTACATTTGTTTGCCTTAGCAATGCATAGATATCACAGGTGTGTAGGCATTACATGACTTTCAATACGTACCTCACATATTGTCCATATAAATCTTGTATATGATTTGTGTATCATTGATGCTAAATGCAATAAAATAATTTGCCAAGGCCCAACATTTATTGCATTGGTTGAATGCATAACATTTTCTCCCAGCTCTGGCTTAGGAGTGACTGCAAACACAGCACAGGGTCCTTTGGGGCAATTCCTGAAAGACATCAGCATTCATCCCCTTTCATCATTTTCTCCACAAAAAGCTAAGGAATATGGACACATCCATCAGTTCTTGTTGCCTTCACCATGGCAATGTGGTCCATAATGGAATCATTTGTCGCAATGTATCACTTCAGTTGTGTTGTACTTATTACCCCTTTTTTTAATACCACATGGCCTGCATTGTAAGAAATGCATGCTAGCTCTTTCCCATCACCCTCATCCATCATTCTGTATCATTCAGAGACTTGTGTTCCCCTTATCCAGAGATCTAGATCATTTATGAGTGTGTTGAGGAATAAAAGTCCTAGCTGGTCCCTCTCTCCACTGTAACAACAGTTAAGAAGCACAACAATTTTCCTCTTCTAAATTTTGGCACCATTCACATATATTTTAAATAATACTTAAAGAATTTTATTTAAATATACTAGAACAAACCCTTCTCCTTCTAAATCTTGTCAACAAGTTTTATTGGAAAAAATATTATGCTAAGAACATGAATTTTGTATGCAACATAAAAAAACCATATTTGAGACCCCAAAAGCATGGAAATATAACTTAAAAGACCACAAGAGCATACATTCTATTTCAAGAGTCAGGCAATTAATGTCTAAGGCTAAGAATGTGCTTACCTATAGTCCTGGTGAGGGATGAAATAAAACATTTGCTCGCCTGATTTACCCTGAAGGGGTAAAACTCCTGCGGCCTTTAGACCAGACCTCTGATCATATTTCAAAGAATGTTGTTACTTTTAACTCTCCCTTCCTGAAATTGTTTTCTAGAGTTTTCTTCTGACTGTTATGTCAGGAACACCTGCTAAAATGGGAAAAAAATACATTACTACAAGTATTAAAAATGAGTAAAATGTGACAAAGGAAAAAATACAGAACGTATATTCTGCAAACTCAGTCTATACCTGAGGAAGAAGTTGTACAATTTACTGCTCAGCATTGTTCAACATTATCATTTTATTAATTCCTTATCACAATTTATTAGGTTATTAACTCAGAAGATTCTCACAGTCCTAAACAGTACAGTGCATCTCCAGACATCCTCACAGCTGCATGGCTTGTTTTGAAAGGCATGGCCTTGTTATGGACAGCAGTTTAGCCAGTGCCATGCCTTTTCATATTGCAGGCTGGCATGACACAATCCTCCCATTCCCAAGACATGAGCCCAGCTCACTCCACCCACACTCCCAGCAGGATGATGTGGGCCAAGCAGCTCAGTTTAAAGGTCATTTTGATGAAAACATCAAACTAAAGCTCATAGTGCAATTCAATGAGGCGCTTCCATGAATGCAGATCCTGCCTTTCAGCCTAGAGCTGTGTCAGGTCCCAGAGCTTGCAGGCAGGAGACTGGCAGCCATGGATGGGGCCAGGACACCCTCGGGACAAGCCCTTGGGCTGCACTCACAGACATTCACAGAGACGCAGAGGATTGAGCAGCCTTCCTGTTTCAATTGTTTCAGTCTCCAGGAATTTAGACTTAAGAACTGTGCCATTTAAGGCAAACTGCAAGGGATGATTTTCCAGAAGTCTCACTGGGCAGGTGGCAGGAAGAGGCTGGGAGAGTGAGAGAGGATAGAAGTGGGCACAGAGGAGGTGAGGTCTGGTGCTGTTGTTCACAAAATCTGATTCATTGCACAGTGTGTAATAAGCCAATAATTACACTACACACTTGAGAGAGATATTGATTATCTGTTTCAGAGTTGCACAATCATGAGTCCTCGGTGGTATTTCACAAATCAAGCACACCAACTATCAAAATTTTTCACTATTTATACATTTTAGCAAACAAAGGTATTAATGTTCATTGGTTACAAGTTACAGAGTTCTCCTTTTAATTAGTATTGTATCTTCTATTGTTTAATGATTCTTTTGCTTCTTATGCTAATTAGTCCACAGGCTCAGTCTTTCTCTTCTTTTGGGCCAGTGGGTTTCTTGAGTTGGTGGCCGTAAGTCAGTGGTTACCATCTCCCACTGACAGAATTACCTTTCACACAGTTGAAGCTGATTCAGCACAGTTGCTGAGTTGTCTTCATTAGTTTCTTCCTTATCTTGGGAATTCTGGCAGATGTCTTTGTGGCCCATAAATATTGCATTCTTTACGTCCACTATGAGTGATACATCCTTCTTTCCAAGCTTAGCTAACCTCCCCATGGGCTGAGATCGTTGAAGCATGTCCAGCCCTAAACCTTAACAAGGCGATTTTACCAACAAGTAATTTGTCTTTCTGACACCTGGACACCACTTAGAGATTGCTTGTTAGCTGTTATCTTATAGTTTTAAGCTGAGCCAGGGGAGATTTAGGTTGAACATTTGGTTGTATTTCTTCACAGGAAGAGTGCTTGGGAATTGAAATGGACTGCCCAGGGAGATGGTGAAGGCACTATCTTTGGAGGTGTTTAACGAGACTGGATGTGGCACTTAGTGCCATGGTCTAGTTGACACCGTGGTGTTGGGTCACAGGTTGGACTCGATGATCTCAGAGGTCTTTTCCAACCTAATTGATTCCGCGATTCTGTGATCCGTTTTCACCGATTAAATCGCCTTTTTTTGTTGATTAGCTTTGAAAGCACACAAAGACCAAACATCGGAGGATACCCTTTCTGAAGAAAACGTTTACATGTTCCGCATTCCGCCCCGGCGCGGGCGGCTGAGGGGAGCCCGCGTCCCTGCGGGGCCGGGCTGTGCCCGCCCGGGCCCGGCGCTGCCGCCGGCGGCCGCTGGGGGCTCCCGCCGTGCGGCGCGGCCCGTCCCGCCATTGCCGGGGCATGGAGGGCGAGAGCACCTCGGCCCTGCTCTCGGGCTTCGTCTTCGGCGCGCTCGCCTTCCAGCACCTCAGCACCGACTCGGACACGGTGGGTGCCGCGGGGGGGGGAGGGCCGGGAAAGCGGAGGGAGTGAGGGAGGGGCCGCCCCCGCCGTGGCCGCGCCGCCGCCGGGCCTCCCCCTGCCCGGGCTCCCGGCGCGGCTCCGGGGCTCCGCGCAGGTCTCTGCCGCCTCGCCGCGCACGGGAGTCGCTTTGTGTGCGAGCGGCGGGGAAACGCGGGGTCCTCCCGGTAAACCGGGAGGCTGCGGCGGCTGCAGCGCCGTGTCTGCCCAGGAGCGAGCGAAGGGCTGGTATGGCTGCCCAGCCCGAGCCTGGGCGGCGGGCAGCATCCCCACAGCCGTGGGGTGCTCGCTGCTGAACGACAACGGGAGGGACGGGAGACACCCGAGGAGGACGCGTCACTACTTGTTGGTTTTTTTCCCCTCGGAACTACGGTCCAGTATTGAAAAATTAGTGAAAACCTAGTCTGTTAAAAAAAAAAAAAAAAAAAAAAAGTTCATTTTGACACCTTTTTTCCTTTTCTGAAGACAGCATTTGGACTTAATATGAGAGGGAAAATCCTCTTAGAATATCCTGAGCGATAATCAAAGTCCAGCTCCTGGCCCTGCATAGAAGGACAGCCCTAAGAGTCACACCACGTCCCTGAGAGCATTGTCCAAACACTTCTTGAACTCTGTCAGGCTTGATGCTGTGACCACTTCCCTGGGGAGCCTGCTCCAGTGCCCAACCACCCTCTGGGTGAAAAACCTTTTCCTTTATCCAGCCTAAACCTCCCCCGACTCAGCTTCATGCTGTTTCCTCGAGTCCTGTCACAAGTCACAACAGTGAAGAGATCAGTGCCTGCCCCTCCTCTGCTCCTCGGAGGAAGTTGTAGACTGCGATGAGGTCTCCCCCCAGTCTCCTCCAAGCTGAACAGACCAAGTGACCTCAGCTGCTCCTCATACAGCTTCCCCTCAAGGCCCTTCACCATCTTCATGGCCCTTCTTTGGACATTCTCTAATAGCTTTGTATTTTTCTTATATTGTGGCACCCAAAATTGCACACAGGATTAGAGGTAAGGCCCCACCAGCACCGAGTACAGCAGGAGTGTCTGTTCAATGCTACAGTTAACATGAACACTTTTTTCCTCTTCCCCTCTACAGGAAGGTTTTCTCCTTGGAGATGTGAAAGGTGAAGCCAAGAACAGCATTACTGACTCACAAATGGATGATGTTGAAGTTGTTTATACAATAGGTTAGTCTGTCCATATTTTTAATACCCTGCTTGGTTTCAGGCAATATATGAATGCTTTAGTTTTGAAGGAGGGCAGTCAAAAACTTACAGCAATATCAAAGCTGTGAGACCCAGGACTATATGTTGGTGTAAAAAACATTATTTTGCAACATTTTAATTGCTACAAAAGTTACAATATACTGCAGAAAACAGAGTAACTTTAAATAAATACTAGTTCTTAGTTCTTTGAATAGATACCAAGTATCTCATCAGATTAAAGGTAATTTAGGGTTTAGACTCCTACCTTGTCCTGGCCACAACACAAAGTCTCCTGAACTACAGTTGCCCTGAAAAACTTGGTCTATTTCAGTGATGTGACCTGTAATGCATTAGCATTTATTACCTCATTGGGAGCTTATAAAATACTGTGTCTGAAGGCTGCAAGCTGTTATTGATTTCATTAAGCAGATGTCAGATGTATTTTTTTTTATAGTCTTCACGGGATTGGAGTGGATGTGCATTTTATACTGGCCCTTACATTTGTATACATACATGCACACACAGTTAACTCCATTCCTTTCAAATGCAGTTATACAAAAAGAAACAGAACAAGGTAATACAGCATGTGCCTTCTTGCCAATCTTCCTGAAAATATGGTAGGGAGAAATTACAACCCATTTTCTAGTTTTACTCTAGGATACAATTAAGGTGTAACACTTTCCTTCACAGTCTCACAGCTGAACCAAAAATGTGGGGAATTTTTTGCAGTGGCATTGATCAGGTTACCCAGAGTCTTATCATTACATTCTCACAGGCAGACTTAGTTGCTTTAAAGTTTGGAGGTGTTTTTAAGTTATTTTGTGAAAATGAAAACAGTGGAGAATTTAGGTTAAAAAAAAGGATTTAGAATGCCATTAGATCACCTGCCATTTTTTTTCTGGTTGTCAGCCTTCCATTTATCTACCCTGTGGGTTTCTGTTCTTCAGCCTCATCTTACTAACGCATCTATGCCTTGTTGCAGAGTAACTCAAGGGAAATCTTTCATATTACATACTACTCCTGTACTTTGACAGAAGGTAGAGAGAAATAAAATGCCCAACTTGATTTTTCATTTGACAAAATACACAAAAAAATACAGTTTGCAGAAGTGGTTCCCTTTACATTTGAACAAATTAATTGGAATATATTTTTTAAATATTTCCTTTCTTCACCTTATTAATGCATTTGATTTTAATAAATTATATAGAATTATTTCTTGGTTCTGCTATGAGTTTAATACTGATCATAACATACAGAAGAATATACATCATGAACTGATGAGCCTGGTGTAATATTACTTTCACTTTCCAGATATACAGAAGCATATTCCCTGCTACCAGCTGTTCAGGTAAGAGTCTTAAGTAAACAGATGCAAAATGCCTAACTTGAACTCTTCAGGATTTAAACTTATATTACATTACTTGAGAAAATCACCCAATGCAACTATAGTAGCCATATCAACCTTTTGGAATAACAGATGCAAAATGCCTTATGTTATTCCTATTTTTGTTCATTATGTCTTTTTTTTTGGTGGTGTTTGCCTATGTATATGGAAATAGAGATATGACACAGTGCACCTTCTGGTGAGCTATGATACCATATAAACTAAAGAATAATATCAACATACTGAAAAAAGCATTGTTTTACTAAAAGCATACATTCTCACCACTCACCCTCAAAAATAATAATAATAAAAATTTTAAAAATAAATAAAAAGGTACAGCCAGAGGCTTCTAAGTGGGTCAATAAAAGAAACACTTGTTAGCCCCATAGCAGGAGTAGTTTCAAAAGCTAGTATTCAGAGTTCCATCATAGATGGGACCACAGCCGTACAGGTTTACACCCCTGTAAGGGGAGAATCACAGTTTCCTTCTCAAACCTTTCTGAAAATTAATAAACCCAGCTCTTATTAGAAATGCATTTTATATCAATTTGAAGGCATCTTATTTGTTTGTAGTTCAGAGAACACAGGTGCTACTTTTAACTTATATCCCAGAAGCACGGATGCCAGAAGAGCATCTGGGCTGTACAAGACCTCCTACAGAGCTATTTGAATAATGAAATCACCTGCTCTGTCCCAGCAGAGAAGCTGTGGCAGCATATTGTTATGCTTAATAGGAGGGGGAAAAGACTATTAGAGATGATTACCAGAATGTTAGCGAATAAGCATTTTTTCCCCTCTAACTGTCCTAATTTTCTTTTCTTCTAGCTTTTATAATTCTGTAGGAGAACTGAATGAACTTGCCCTGAAGAAAATACTATCAGGCTGTAAGAAGGTATTTTATTTTCAAATCTAAACCATACTGAGGAGCTTACTGAAATTTTGGAGGCTGTTCTGGATACCTTTTGGATCAAGCTTTTTTTCTCTCCTCATTTTAAATCTTTTAACTAGTCCCATATGCTGCTGGTCAAGGCAGATGCATCATCTCTTCCCTCTAAAAAACCAGATTAGGTTATCTTTCTTATATATATGTAGGGTTTGCTACATATATGTCACAACTTTATTTGTCCTTATTAATTTCCCAAGTGAACACTTCAAGTATCCCAAAGGAATTCTATCAATTTCTAGCTTAAGATGAATTAAGGTCAGCTCGCTCAAATGGTTAAGCACCATTTGACCAAAAAAAATTAGTCTTCTCCACAGAAGAAATTTTTACAGGGGGAAGGTATAAGCTGAAAAGAAACAAACCACAAAATAGCAGAACAAAGTTTGCAGAGTTTCAGCTTGAGCACAAGCTCAGAAACAGGCCGGTTCAACACATGGTTTTGAAGGAAAGAAGCTGCCATACTGGAATTAGATGTTTTAAGGGTTTCAAGTTAACTGCTTGACTATGTACATATCACCAAACAATTCGGACTTGTGACTTTGTACTGTATCAACCTTGCTTCACTGTGACACACAGGGACAGCACAATTCAACACTAACAATGATTTTTCTTCTGCCTACAGAGTGTAATAGGATGGTACAAATTCAGACGCAACACAGACCAGACCATGACATTCCGGGAGAGACTTCTCCATAAGAACCTGCAGTCACACCTATCAAATCAGGGTCTTGTATTCCTTCTATTAACCTCTAGTGTGATGACAGAAAGTTGTTCTACTTACAGACTGGAACATGCCTTACATCGGCCACAGGAAGGGTAATAATTGGTTTGTTTTCTACAGTGTGTGCTCTAACTTGAAACAGTTGTTTGTTTTTTTTTTCTTTGTTGCAAATGAATTATTAACACTGTTTATTTTACCCTTGAAACCTATACATTAGGTAAGATCCCTCCTTATATTGCTAGAGCACAGTTCAAAGCTTACCCTGGGACTCTATTCTGGGCTGTCCCTTTATATCTGTAGTGTCAGCATCACCAGGCAGACACTGTCAGCATATTTATGTACATAAGCTGTTCTTGATCAAGTTGGTTTTCTGTATAGGACTTCAACCATCCATGGTGTTTATCTTGACATATTAAGATATCTAAATTGGTGCTAACTATTTTCAGAGACATGCTGCCCACAGGCTGGGCTTAACAAGCAAGTATTTCATTATTGTGTATCGTACTCAGAAACAGGGGAAATAATACAGGCTCAGTATCTGGTTGTTCCTGGAGTTTGCCTTTAGCCTCATCTGCGTGTCATGTAATACATTTAGCAAGGACTAACTATACTGTAAACCCCCATCTGGGTTGCTTAACAGTCAAGAACTGTTAACTATCAAAAAGAGGCCTCTGGATGTTAATAGATCATGTTTTGATACTTCTGCTTTTTAAGTCTTTTCCAGAAAGTCCCTTTGGTGGTTACCAATCTGGGTATGGCAGAACAGCAAGGCTACAGAACAGTGTCTGGCTCCTGCGTATCTTCTGGCTTTGTGAGAGCAGTAAGACAACACAGGTACAATGACATATCGACTGACAGCTGTTGCTTCCTGTTAACATAACTATACTTACCTTTCTATAAAAGCATTTAAGTGTTTTTGCAAATGCTACAGCTATATCCTGCTCACTTTTTGTCCTTTATCTGCAATTATTTAGCATTCCACCACACTTGGAAATTAGTTCAGTCCCATACTCTGCCAGGAGAGCAGCTGTCTGTCTCAACATAGGCACCTGCTACTGAAGCTCAAAATGCTTATTTATTCTTTAAAGCTCCTACTAAGTAAGCACTGGGATAACTAACTTGCAATTATACAGTTACATTCTTGGCCCACAGGTCAGAGTTCTTTCACGAGGATGGATCCTTGCAAGAGGTTCATAAGATAAATGAGATGTATGCCACTTTGCAGGAGGAACTCAAGGTAAGCCAGGCATACCTGCCTCACCTTTGGTAGTACTACAAAACTGAAGTCAAGCAGAGGGTACAACATCTTGCACTACATGAGAAACAAACCTGTGCCTTGGAAGGGGATCCGAAAGATCAGGGAGTTCCATTCACTATCAGCAGCTGTACATTATGTTCTCAAAGTTGAAGACTTAAGGTTCCATTTGATAGAAGTACACTGATAAATCTTCAAGTTCACTAATAAATTCTCACAAGAGGATTATTTTGAAGGAGTACTATCTGTAGTTTGTTAGATCTTCTTTGCTTAGATAGGAACAAATAAAACATCCTGCACCTCATTCTACACAAGGTTTAAGTGATCTCTAAAATCCACCCCAACCTCATTACTTAAGCTTTTTACTACTTTGTGTCCAACTTAATCGTGAGTACCTTTAAGGATTTTGCAACAAGGTTAAAGTCAGCTTCTGTGAATACTATTACTCTGATCAAATGCTCTTTTTCTTGCAGAAAATATGCTTTACAGTAGAAGTCAGTGAACGATCCGTAGAGAAACTCTTAGCAGAGGTGAGGCAATTAAAAGAAGAAATAAAGAGGAAAAAGCAACAAGGTTGTTCAGGTAAGTTAACCAAATGTAATGGCAGCTTTAGACTTCCAAAGTTTGTTCAATTGGCAGAAGCAGAAAACACTTCTGAACTTGAGGCAGCCAAAACAGCAGGGGTAGGAGTGTGCAAGAGGTTTTGCAACTGTAACTTTTTTTTTTTTCCCCAGGAGAAGGCAGAAACTACACAGGAGAGCCAAAGGAGAATGTTCTCCTTTGTCAGGCACTGCAAACATTTTTCCCCAATTCTGGACTTCAGACATGTATTGTTTCCTTCAAAGGCCAACAGATACTGAAGAACTGCTGTAACATTAACCATAATATTAATGTCATGGACAAACTGACTCTCATGGTAGAGGAAAGAGACTTCACTGAAGCTGAAACAAGACATCTAACCAAGCGTAAAGTCAGAGGGACCACAACAGTATCAAAGTCATTCAAGAAATCCAGATCATTGCAGCTTCACCGAGAATCACTTGCAGACCCAGAGGACAGTGACCAGGACAGGAAGCTTGCACTGAGCAGCACTGAATCGGACGAGGATGTGTTGGAAAAAAATAGAGACACAAATGAATACCCACACTCTCCTACTTTCTGATCTGTTAATGATTTGTCAGATGACTTCACACCAAAAGCTACTGCCACCATATTCAAGTGATGTGTCAATTTACAGCACTGCAGGGATGTATATAACTTAATCCATTTTTGCAAAATGTACAGGGTTTGTTTGGGGTTTCTGTCCAGTGCATGAATCCTGTTCAGCATAACAATGTCCAGATGACATTCCCTCATTTTGCCTTCCAGAGTTCCATCTGTAGTCTCTCTCTCAGGGTTTAAAGACTATGCCAGCAGTCAAATAAGCACATACTGCCTCAAACTAATACAACTTCAAGCTGCTGTTGAAGAAGCAGTACTATCCTTTCCTCAGCAGAATCTGATGCAGGCAGCACCAAATGAAAACAGATAACTTAGAATTAGCAGTCTACTTCAACTGCCACAATTTGAATAGTTTTAATTTATCCTTAGGAAACCAGTACTTGTTCATTTCCCCCCATCTTACAATCCAGACAGGATAAAAAACAGCCACCTAAAGTTTAACAAGACCTGTGAGCTCAGAAAGGGGTCTGGAAAGCTGCCAGTTTCTCTTACTGCCTTAATATTTCATACTTCCTTCAGACAATACATTTTAGAGACTTCATAAAATTAATAAAAATCCAACTGACATCCACCCCTCAGTCAACCACACACTATGCTAGAAAACCACATTTCCAGTAAGCAAGAATATGAACATGAAACACAGTTTTATTGTTTATTTCTTTACAGCATTTTACTCTGGATACTTGATATTACATATCTTGGGGTCTGTGAGAAATTGTGGGTTCTTAAGCACAACTGGCATAAATCCTGTAAAAAGATAAGATGGAGGTATTCTTAATAGAAAAGTAAGCTTGCCTTAGAAAACTCAGAAGCATAATCATACTTACCAAGTACTTGAGCTCTTCTAATGGCTTTTGTAACTTCCCTCTGCTTCTTGTGGCACAAGCCTAAAGAGATGAATTATTTTCAACACTAAACAAGCCATTAGTCTAAAAGGTGAAAGGGATATTACTGATAATTCCCTCTATCTTTGTCTAAGTCTTCCTAGAAAAATGCACATGTGCTTTTACTGTTACATACAAAATGCATACAATTAAGGGATATTTTTATTCCTTGATGCATGCTACTAAGCCAGAGGAATACTCTTACAAAATGTATAGAATTGGTAGCAGTTACTTTTGGAAAGATTGCTGAGGCACAGTTACTTAGACTCAGAAGAACAAGAATATTAACCAGTAAATTTTTAATTTAATACTTCACATACCTGTTATATGTCTGCCATAAATGCAGCCAGTATAAGGAGAAACAAACTGGGAAAGAAGCTACTTAAAAATAAGAAAACCAAAGTCAGTTCAAGAACTTTTTTAAAATATTTACTTTATACTACTACTTGCCCTCTATTTTTCTTTTTTTTTTTTCCATCTGTTTTTATAAAACACAGTTCTACCTAAAGAAAAAGTAGGGCTTGGAACTAAACAGTATTTTCTATGGCGTAATATTTAAGCTGTATGACAGATGGATTGTAACCCAGGACTCTTATTTGGTAAATGACAAAACTGTCACACTAACACACAGAACTAGTAGCTTGATCAGCTTATAACTACATTATTTGGCCCTTAATCTGCACACGTTTTCAAGTTTTAAACTCCTACACATATGAATGGATTTTTATGTTTGGGGTTTTTTTTGATTGTTTGTTTGTTTGTTTTTCAGTTCTTGTGGACTTCTGACACACACATTTAAAAATCATAAACCACTTACCTTCATCCGAGGACATGAGTTTTCACTCACCTGCACATTCTTGTAGTCGACATTTATTTCACATAAGATACATCTTTTTGGAGGCTCCTTGTAAGGGTTCTCCATTCGTATAGGCTGAAATTAGAGAATTTTTAACATCTTCAAGCTTCACCATAAAATAAAGAACATTTGTTACTTTGAATCCTTCAGGCAAGATATACCTTGAAACCAAAAGAGATATTTAGGGCACCACTGAAGTTTTTAAATAACTTCCCTAACTCTGTTTCCCTAACACACTGATTGGTACAGAGCCATCTAAAAGACTTCTCACAGGTAAACAACCTTTTATATTTTAGTAATAATGATACTGTAACAAGTCTATTAAAGCATTCAGTGAGATGGTGCTTACACCTGTTACTAGGAAGTCAATATCTGCAGAAGCTGGTAGTGAGGTAGCTCTGTCTGATAAGTCACAAGAATATTTTTTTGAAAAGTATTTCAAAGCAAGTGGCCTGAGGGAGCTCCTGTCTGCTCACACACTTTAAAGAGAGATTTCCAAGGACTGAAAAGCTCCTCAAGCTTCAGAATACACCCAACACCAAATCCTCACAAGAAATCACAGAATTGTCAGGGTTGGAAGGGACCTTTGGAGATCATCCAGTCCAAAACCCCTGCCAATGTAGGGTCATCCTATTGCACAGGAATGCCCTCCAGGAGGGTTTGGAATGTCTCCAGAAAGGGAGACTCCACAACCACCCCGTTGTGGCAGCCTGTTCGAGCGCTCTGCCACCCTCAGTGTACAGAAGTTCCTCCTCATACTGAGGTGGAACTTCTTGTGTTTCAGTTTATGGCCACTGCTCCTTGTCCTGTCACTGGACACAACCAAAAAACGTCTGGCACCATCCTCTGGGCATCTGCCTTTGAGGTATTTATATGCACTTTGCAGGTACAAGTAGAATTTGGGCAGAGAAGGAATATTTTAAGTTTTTGCTGGTGACAAAACCCACATATTTTTTTAATGTAAACCTAGTGCAGTCTCTTAAGTCTTTTTCTCAGCCATATAGAGGAAAACAGCTGGTGCTACCAAAGCTTTTGCTCCACATTCGGGTTACTGAGGCAGCAGGTTTAAGGACTATAGTTAGAATACTGAAATACAGATCAATGGTGCCGTAACTCTCAGCAGCCGGTGACCTCCTGCTCTGTAACACAAACGGATCCGTAGCCACCAGGGTAAAGCCTTTTCAGACACGGCTGAAAATGGAGAATCGGGCTTTTTCAGCCCGGCCGAAGCCCCTCCTGCGCAGGGTGGGTGGCGGGACGGGGGGTTCGGGGGAGCCTCACCTGGTCGGGGTGCTCGGGTTGCGCCTGGGGCTGCCCCTCGTGCTGCAGGCGGCGCGGGCGCGCCCACAGCGTCGCTGCAAGGGAGAGAGTGACAGGGTTAGCGGCGGCGCGGTGGGACGGGGGGAGCGAGGGACAGGGGGAGGAGGGAGCGAAAGGGACACACCGGGAACCAGCCGCCGCCAATAACCCCGAGCCGACACGGCCCGCGCCGCCATGATACTCGCGCACGGCCGCTTCCGCTCCCGCGTCACTGCCGCCCGCCGGCCAATGGCGGAGCGGCCTGCCCCGCTCGGGGCAGGCGATTGGCCGTCGCGTGGTCACGTGCTGTCGCGGCGGGTTGTTGCCGGAAGTTCCCGTTCCCGTTCCCGCTCCCGCTTCATGGTGGCCGCACCTCGCCCGCGCGACTGGGTGTCCCCTCGTCCTGTCCCGCCGCGGCCGTGACGGCCCCGCGCAGCCCCGGCCGCAGGGCGGCGGCTGGAGCTGGGACCGGGACCGGGGCATGGCCGAGCCCGGCCTCGCGGTGCGGAGGAAGAGCCGCCCCAGCTCGGAGCGCAAGAGGAGCCGCGCCCCGGTGCAGCCCAGCGCCGCCAGCTCACCGGTGGCTCCCAAGAGACCGAGCTCTGGTGGCGAGGGGCCACCGCCGGCGGAGCCCCCGGTAGGGGATGGCGGGGTCCTAGGGCTGGTATCGGGGCGGGGGAGCTCCATCTGGGAGCGTGGAATGTCCCAGACCAAGCCTGCGTGGCGTGTGTCGGGAAGGGCAATGCTTTGTACGAGAGGAGATGATCCCGTTTGGCTTTACCTTTAAACGAACTCATCTCCATCAACTCTCTGTGCAGGCATCCATCCTGCTTGTAGGTTTGGTTTCACTGAGTCAAGGTGTGTGTTCCTTTAGAACTCGACCTGGGTTTCCCCCACAGACAATATCAGAAAAGACAATTTTCTTTTAAGCTGGGGAAGACCTAGATTATTTGCATCTGATGTGCGTGCTGCACAAGTTATGCTGCCTCCTGTGGCGTTGCTTCAGCTTATTGATGCTCGCTGTTCTGGTTTTACAGTGCTGTAATGACAGTGAGGAAGACATGTTTGGTGACTATGACAGCTTCTGTGGAAATGATTCTTTGCTAGCTCAAGTGGATGACATCGAACACAAGTACCTACAGGATAAAAACATGGATGTGAAAGCAGCTAGAGAAATCACAGTTGGGAATCTTCAGTCAGGAATTCATCAGAAAAAACAAGACAACTTCTCTGCTTCAGAAAAGGCATCTGTCCTTAAAGCTGACAAAGAGGGTGCTTGCCAAGTGCGTGACAGAGATCGGGTGGATGGCAGTAGAGGACCAGCTGAATCTCTTTTAGACGACTTGCCATCATCACAACTTTTGTATTTTGAGAAAATGGATGAACTTTCTTCTGCTTTTAGGACATCGCCAGACTCAAAAGAGAGGAGTGAATGTGTGAATTCTTCCTCAGACAAAATCAGGAGCCCGTTGTCTTGTTGTGCTGATGCTGAACACAGGAACAGACCTATGGACTTTTCCTCAGGCTCCAAGTGTGTTTTATTGAAAACTGAGAGTCTTAAAGATCACCTAAAAAGTGCTATGACTGGAAATGCCAAAGCCCAGACTCTGCAGGTCTCTAAGACCAAGCAGCTTAAAGAAGCTGTTTTATCTGAAGAGATTTTTGTTGCTAGGAAAGCTATTGAATCTTCTTCTGTTGATATAGGCCCTTTTTATGGATTACCTAGCAAAGTTAAAGATTTATTCAGACAACTTCGAGGGATTGAAACACTTTATGGTAGTGTAACTAATGGTTTGTTGGAAAAAATTGCTAATAGAGTGGTTGTCTCTTTCACCCATTACCCTATAAAAATATTTAAGGTAATTTTTGATGTAAACCATGTTGGAAAATAGTTGTTTTGGTTTTGTAAATGGCTTTCTTGGTGTTTTAGGTGGGTGAAAAAGGTTTATATGACTTATAGAATATACTGTGGAAGGCTTCACCACTGAAGACTTCTAGAGGTTTATTGAGGAAAAATCCTCAAACACTGGGCTTAAAGTATTCCATGGGAAATGCAGTCATTTTGCTATTGGCTAACATACCCCTGGGATTGCTAATAGTTCCTTTTTGATTTTTCAGAGTGGCAGCATGATTGCTTAATGTTAGAATCTCTACAGCAAAGAAAGAACTTAATATACTCATTGCCAACCAGTGGTGGAAAAACACTGGTAGCTGAAATAATGATTCTCCAAGAACTACTCTGCAGGCAGAAGGATGTTCTGATGATCCTGCCATATGTTGCCATTGTCCAAGAAAAGGTCTGGATACAGTGTTTCTGATACTGCTTTGTTTGATACGTGTATTTTCTGATATGCTTCGTTACCTTGTTGCTTGGCTGGTTTTCAGGAAGCTCCATGATTTTTATGAATATGTGGTGGGAAGTGAGTGAAGTGAGTGACCCCTCCTAGATACTGTTCTGAGGGTCAGTAATTTTGTAATGGAACAGTCATAAATCATGAGGTGAGGATTCTGACTTGTAAAGAAAATTTTATATACATATATTTATATATAAAGTGAATTTTGAAATAATGGTGCTTTTTTGATGTTTTGTATAGTTCTGCTGCCCAAGAGCTGAGCTGTCCAACTTGCTAAAGAAATGGTCTTGGAATAAAAGCTATCATTTTTTGGTGTAAAGGGAAAGTTAGTTTTAGAGAACAGATGAAACACAACCTGATAATATGTGCAGACACTTCAGTTTTGCAGCTGGCATAGGTAGTCATAGCTGATATATTTTCACTAATTCAAGCCGTTGATTGTGGTGTGGGTTGATTATTTGTATGTTGAGTTCTTGAGTCAGCTCTGAAATCCAAAATGAGCATGTGTTTGTTCTCTGATTTTTTTTCTTTACAGATTAGGGGTTTATCGAGTTTTGGGATAGAACTGGGTTTCCTGGTTGAAGAATACGCAGGAAGCAAAGGAAGATTTCCACCAATCAAAAGGAGAGTAAAAAAATCTCTTTATATTGCTACCATAGAGAAAGGACATGCTCTGGTGAATTCCTTAATCGAAACAGACAGGATCAGTGACCTCGGTCTGGTTGTCGTAGATGAGGTATGACACAAGATTTACTCAGTTTGATCATATTTTTCTAATATAATTAGCAAACAGTAGTTCTTTGATTGCTTGGTTTTGCTTTGAGTGTTCATCATGAAATTACTACTACTTAACTAAATTTTTTCTGCATTGGCAGATAATTCTGTAATATTGAAAGTTATTTTTCTTTAACTGAAGCAGTTGTTGCTGTATCAGGATGATTTTATATCGAGAGATCTACAGTGTTAATGATTGGTGGTGAATTGTTTAATAACTACTTGTCAATTAGACATCTGTGTCTTAGCTCCTAAGTATGAAACCATGTGACTTTGTGTCTGGTATTAGCAACAACTGAATGGAACATTAAAAGAAAAAAAAGAAAATCATCAAGTAACATTTGGCTGTGAGAATTGTCCCTTATTCTGCTTTTTAGTGGTGTGGCTGAGTTGTGCTACTAAGGGTTGATTGTGGGGTTAAATAACATGTGTAGGGAGGCTGTTTAATTCTTGGAATGCCTCAGACTGACTGACCTTACTTTAGCACAGGAGCTTCTAAACAGAAGGCAGATGTAGCATTTAATTCTACTCTTTCTGGGAGCTGCCTACTGGAAATTTTTCTACTCTAAGTGTTGTTTAAAATGCATTTTGTTGAAAATTGCTTTTGACCGGTGAATACAAAAATCTCCGCACTGACTTTTTACTGTCAGCAGTTAACTGTTTGGGTCAAGTATGGTCTAGTTAATTGGAAGGTAGATCTTGTCTACGTTTGGTCTTGATTCTTAAATGTTGTTTCATTGAGATTGTACTTCTGGAAGGAAATTAGCAGTCAAAATTTACAAGCAGAAGTCCAACAAAGAATCCTGTAGTATTTGTTTAGGTCCACATAATTTGTTGGGGGTGTTTTAGGTTGGTTTTTTGGTTTTGTTTTGGTTTGTTTTTTTTTAGAAATACTCTTAGTAACATTCTTGCATTTTCTTTTTCTCTCCTGTGCACAGCTGCATATGCTTGGTGAGGGAAGTCGTGGAGCAATACTGGAAATTACTCTTGCGAAAATCCTTTACACCAGTAGTAAGTCATGGCTGCAGTTAATGTTATGAACATATTGTAGTGATGGCATCTCTAGAGAGGAGTCATACTTTTGCTTTCTGGATTTGTGGTGTTCTGGCTGCTTTTGAAAAACATGCCATGACTTCATGCGGTAATGATGTTCATTGACCCTCTAACGATGGGCTGGGTGTTCTTGAAACTTTTTTGATACTTCTCTGCAAAATCCTGAGTATTGTCAATTGTCTTCCATTTCTTTGTAGGACCCCTAACCATTCCAATTAAATGCTCTTTTTTTACATCTCAAGTAGTATTTCTTAGCCTAGATCCCCCTTTAATCCATCTACTTCGGCATTTACGAAAGACTAATGATGAAGAAGCAGGCCTATGAATTAATTACTGAGCAAAAGTGTTAAAAATTGGTCATGTGACAATAAATCCATCTCAACTTCTGTTCTACAGAAAACACACAAATCATTGGAATGAGTGCAACGTTAAATAATGTTGGAGACCTGCAGAAGTTCCTGCGAGCGGAATACTACACCAATAATTTTAGACCGGTCTGTACACAAGATACCATAGACTAATAAAGAAGATATTTGGCTTTAAAGTTACAGTAAATCTGTTTAGGATTGTATCACAGCTTTTTTTCCTTAATTTCACTGCATAGTGTAATATAATCTGTTCTATTGCTTGCAGTTGTTACCAATACAATAAATTTCACTAGGCATTTTTAAATGCACAAATGTAGTAACCTTAATATTGTCCTGTTAAGACATTTGTGTCATTTTAACTAAACCAATTCCTAAATTACAACTACTGTGATAAATCAGTTCTTTTGATATAAGTAGAATCTCTATTACTGGTGCTTGTATGCTGTCAGGACAGTGGTTTATTAATAGTTCATGGGATACTGTATTTATCATTCTTCATCATGATTCAGTGCCTTATCAAGGCAGATAATTAAAACAATTATCTAAAATATTCTTGATGGGGTAAAGTGTGTGCTTGTGTGTAAGTATGTATATGTCATGTGATGCTTAGAAAAAAGCTTTAGCTGTACATAAGCAATAGCTTGAGAGAAAACTTAGTAATTTAATTAAAGTTTCTGTTCATGGCTTCTATCTTGCTAGGTAGAATTAAAGGAATATGTGAAGATACGAGACACCATTTATGCAGTTGACAGCAAAACAGAAAATGGCTTTACGTTTTCACGTCTCCTTAATTTCAAGGTAAAAAACCAAAGTGCTTATAGTTTCTTTGAACTGTTTTTATGAAATGTATTATTATACATTGGTTATTTTTTAATAGACTTTTTACTAGAGAAATTGCTTAAACATTATAGTTCATTTGTAGTACCTGTGAGAAAGAAAATGGTGAGCTTTGGGAAAGAAAAAGGCCTTAAAATACTGAACACTTAACTTGATTTTCACTTCTTTTTCACTCTTTGAGGTAGAATATTCTTCAGTATTTTGACCTGTGAAGAGGAATGGGCTTGAGTATTCCACATACCCAATGCTTTATGTTTTGGGGTAGATTTTCTCAATGGTTCATCACTTAAGACAGTACTGAAAGAAGATACTTTTGGGAGGGGGTTCCAGCTTATTACTGTCTTGTAGGGATTTGTTTCAACCTTTACAAAGAAAAATGTGTCTTATGGTAGACTTCCAGTGTCACAGTATTTCTATGGTGTTGCTAAAAGAAAAGGAAGCATTAAGAGGAAAAAGCAAAGAATTTGATTTGTCCATCCTTGTATCCCTGAGTCCAAGCTAGATATGTTAATAAACTCTTTCAAGTAAGAATTGGGAGAAGAACTTATCGTTCAACTTCTTGCAGTTATGCCACATTAAATTAAATGGGTGTATTCTAGCAAAGGTTGAGAGCAAGTATTACTTAGTATTGCATACTTAGGTTATGACTTATTGACAAATATTTAAACTTAGAAATTCTGTCTTTATTATAGTATTCTAGTTATCTGGAGAAAGTGGATCCTGACCACATCATTGCACTGGTTACTGAAGTTATTCCTAATTATTCCTGCCTAATCTTTTGTCCCACCAAAAAGAATTGTGAAAATGTGGCTTCAATGGTGTGCAAGTACCTCAAGAAGTAAGTCATGGGGTTTTTTTTTAATTATGTATATTGAATAAAGGATTTATTGTCACTAGTTTCCAAGTGACTTTCCAAGTGACTGGTGATTAGAAGTAAATACTCTGACCATGGAATCATGTGAAGTTGCTAACTGCATAAAGTGACAGCAAACTGTGAAAGGCTTATTAAAAAAAAGTTTTTTTAAAAATTCTTGCTTTTAAACCAAATTAGTTGGAAAATGGTTATCAGAGGACAAATGCTAAAGAAAAAAGGAAAAGCATACTAAATTAATTTAACTTTGTGTCCCTTTGGCACTGGTTTCTGCAAGCTTAGAAAACAAACATTTTTCTCTATAGCCCTGTATTTGGTCATGTATGTTATTAGTCATTTCAGTATCTCTGTTCCACACCCACTTGGTGAATCTAAGTTGTAAAACGTAAACCAGACTTCATTAATAAAGAAAAGAAAGTAAGTCTTAGATTTAGTTTCGTTTAAATGTGATTTGATCAACTCATAATGGTCTAGCAAAGGTAAATTTTATGCAGAAAGAAATTATATTAAAATAAATAAGCCCGCTCCCTTGCTATCAAAATTGAAACAATTTTTAAATGTACCTATAATCTTCACTACTGGCCCTGTTTCCTTTCTTTGGTGTGTTTAATACCCACACACAATCAATAAATGTTTGATCCCTTTTGTGCCTGTGCTTATAAACAAGAAGAGAGTTCTATTGCAACTAAATCAGTCCTGTGTATTGCTGTTTTAAAATTACTGAAAATAGCTATTTCTCCAACCTAGATGTTAGAGGAATGGATAATGAAGAGAAATAGACAGTAAGCATGTTTCTTAATTTATTTTTTTTTTTAGTTAATGGTTGGTCAAAGTCTAAAGAAATACTTTTCCTCCTCCAAGAGAATTTAGAGCTCACAGGGAGAAAGAGAAACAAGATCTCGTCGAGAACCTAAAGAATATTGGAAATGGAAGTGTCTGTCCTGTTCTGAAGCAAACAATCCCTTTTGGTATTGCCTATCACCATAGTGGCCTTACAAATGATGAAAGAAAAAGCATAGAGGAAGCATATTCTTCAGGTGTCCTGTGTCTACTTGCTTGCACAGCTACTCTGGCTGCTGGAGTCAACTTGCCAGCTAGAAGGTTAATAACCAAAACATATTTCATTTTTTTAATAGATTTTTACTTTGTAAAAAAAATGCTTTAATAAGTTGAAAATATCAGTGCTATTTACAGTGTGTTTCTACTTTTACTGGCAATTTGGAAGTATAAGGGATTTTGTGCTCAACTTGGGACACAAGGCTGCAAAGTTTTTATGTAGGAAATGTGAGTCAGTAGCAAGTCCCTCAGAATGCATAGCTGAAGAGCACTTGCCTAAATGGAATAAGGAAATGTTAATTAATTGAAGAAAAATGGCAGTATTTTACTAATGTTATTCAGGAGTATAGTGGTTTCTTTAGAATTTGACCTAAGAACAGTGTTTAAATTGGAAAATAAATATTTTCTAAGGAGTTAGTTTGAACACAAAAAGTTAGTTTCAACACAAAAATGTGTTATCTTCTCATGTACAAGTGTTGATGGTATGATTGCTGTACTCTGTGTGACTAAAGACTATTTGCTAAGAGTCCACTTCTGTGTATTGGAATTCTGAGGGGAGAAACAAAATTCATATGGACAAGTGTTGTCTTTTTAGCATAACTGATGTATGGTCAATGTTCAGCATGTTTTTTCTGTAGGGTTTATTTTATATGTCATTGATTTTCATCTTGAACTCAGGCCTAAGTACATGTAAAAACTAGTTTCCAGGGTTCTGCAAAACATAATAAACATGGCTTACCATTTAGTAAACCTTAAGTTGTTAAATGCTTTGCATCTCATTTACATATCTATTCAAAGAGGTGCATTTGATTTTTATTGGTTACTAGGTAAGGAGCATATATAAAGAATGAATTTGTACCATTTTATTGCTGCTTGAGTAATTTGAGTATAAAGTATAACTTATTAAAGGCTTCTTTACAGGGTTATTCTCAGAGCTCCTTATGTTGCTAACGACTTCCTGAAGAAGAACCAGTATAAACAAATGATTGGCAGAGCTGGTCGAGCTGGTATTGATGATGCTGGAGAAAGTATTCTCATAGTGCAAGAAAAAGACAAACACTTGGTAATTTTTACAGAACTGTTGGTAATTTAAATTGCTGTGTTAAGTTGGTGGAATAAACAGGAGGAGCTGGGCTGCCTAGCAAATATTTAGCTTATATAATAATACCTTTAAACCACCTTTGTGTGATTTGTTTTCAGATCTGAACTGTAAAATTTAGATGTTTACACTTATATTGTTTATGAGCTGAATCGTGCATATCAGTGTTTTTAAAAGTATAAAATTAATGCATAAATATTTCCCCTGTACATTTCTTGCTCTTTTTAGGCTCGGGATTTAGTTATTAGTCCTTTGGAGAATTGTTACAGCAATCTTCTGCTGGAGTTGACCAAGGGAATGCAGAGCCTGTTGTTGTCTTTGGTTGGACTGAAGGTATCAGTTAACTCTTCTCTGTGAGTAGCTTAAGTGCTTGGAAATGGGAAGAAAATGTTACCTGTTGATTCTGTAGAAAAAAAGCAGACTTCTTAAACTTCAAAAGAGCTTCCAATCAGATAAGAAGGGCAAAGCTTTGACTAGTTTTTACTTAATAACTAAGTTAAATAAAATCATGTAATATGACAGTTTCCTTATGTGTAAAAGCAAAAATGGTATCTACCTTATTGTACAATACAGTATTGATATTTCTATTTCTGATACTTGATTCAAATAGAAACAATGGAAACAAATTAACATGATGTAGTAGCTCGAATAATAGACCAGGTGGAGAGCAGTCCCATCAGATCTGCCATAGGCTGCCTATCATGCTATTTGTTGTCGTGTGTTTCTATGGAAACACATCAACAGGATATCAAACTTCTTCTCTGTTTGGTAAATTTTTTCCTATATCTTATGAAATTATAACTTCCAATATGCTAATCACTTCCAATACTGTTGCAGATAGCAGTTACCTGTGAGGAGGTCAACAGTTTTATGTGTGGTACATTGCTGGGTGTTCAGCAGCAGCTGCTGTCTAAAGAGAAGAGCCTCTCAGAGGTAATTAAAGATGGACTAGAAAATCTAATAGAAAAAGGACTCCTAAAAGGAAGAATATCTGAGAAGGACCACAATTCCAAATGTACACTAACAATCACACCGTTGGGAAAAGCTACGTATAAAGGTGAGGCTTTTTTTATTCTTATTATAATATGTATTCCAACAAACCCTTCATTTCATCCTTATCTCAGTTTGATCCTTTTTCCCATCTTCAGTCTGAAACTGCAACGAAAAATAAGTTGTAGAAAGTTTTACTGAATGATGTGCTGAACTGAAAATGGGAATGAACAAGTAGCACATGACTGAATGGGATGGGAATGAAGTGTAATAATATTGATCCCAGTGGGAGCAAAACCAGAATTGTATCCCTAAAAAAAATTACTTAAAGATTTGATTTAGTGGTTATGATCAAAGTGCTCAGGACCTTGTTTTATAATTCATTGTTATGAACAGTCATTGTGAACAAAGGGATTTCTTGACTAGAGGGAAGCTTAAGATGGAAAAGGAGCATATGACATGTAAACCAATTGTAATATTGAAGAGAATATATCAGGAAGTTCTGTTTTCCTGGCATAGCATTAAGATTTTGGGGTATGGAACACAACTGAAGCAAGGTTAATCTGAAAGATTCCTTCAATCTACCACATTATTGCAGGATTTCTTTAAAGCCAAGGCATTTCACAAACACTCCAAAACCAAACAGAACAGACAGACATGGAAATAGGTGACTACCTTTCCTCAGTTTTGTTTCACTGCTCATGTTAGGTTAGAACAATTATTCAGGTTACAGGTTATTTCTCCTCAATTCAGATGGCATAACAAGGTTTTGTGGAAGATAAAGATAATATTGACTATGTTAAAATGTATTGCACTTGACTGCGTGCCTGTTTATAATTGCAATACACTGTGTACTTATTCTAGGATCTATAGACTTGGCATACTGCAATCTTCTGTACAGGGACTTGAAGAAAGGTTTGGAGGGGCTAATTCTTGAGAGCAATCTTCATCTCCTATATCTGGCAACTCCTTATGAAGTGACTTCTAGCTGTAGCCCAGATTGGATGATATACTTGAGACAGGTGAGAATTTGCTAGCAAACATGCATTGGGATGTAGAACAATCCTGCTAATTAAATTTGCCATGAGTTTATATGCATAGGAAATGTAGCTAGCAGGGTAGTAATGTAATGACAAGATGTGCTGTTTTATTTTCAGAGGCAGGGCAAAACTGCTTTCCTGTGCTGCATAAAAATCTAAGTTCTCTTTTGTACTTATAATATTTGACCCTGTTTGGGGAAAACAGTGGCATGAAACATATCTAAATCTTACCTCTAACCTTGGTGCTTGCCTTGCCATCACCAAAGTCTGGTTTATCTTAAACAAGACTTTCCTATAAACTAGTTATATGTAGCGACATCATTGTTGTGCTGCAAGAAAACCACTGTTAAATTAATCAAGAGCCATGTTTACCTTCTGATGAGCATTCATTTGTATGTGTAATTTAAGGAGCAAAATCCACTAGAGATTTAACCATTTTTTGATATGTCTAATGATGAGTCTAATACTAAACTCCAGCCATGACTGTAGCTATTACACTGTGGCCAATACTTTTCCTACAGATTATGCTTGTATTAGCCTTAGCAGCACTGCCCTCATTCTAGTCTTGCATGCTTTGTAAGATCCACCCATAATTCAACTATTCCACTTTCTGTAAAGTGTTGTGTACTGGGGGAGCGCTAAAATTTATTTATTTATTTTTTAATGAGGCATTCAGAGATGGGCATTTACAGATAATTCAGATAAGTGGGAAAAGAGACTGCAGATCTGACTGTCTAGTGACACTAGTCCAGTGACAAAGTACTCTGTAGAGACACTGAAAAACATTCTTTCACTGTAAATAATACACTTTTTTTCTATAACATTAAGAGAACTAAACATCTGAAAATTCTTTGTGAAATCTTATTTTAGTTCAACCAGCTAAGTGCAGCAGAGCAAAAAGTAGCAGATATTGTGGGAGTGCCTGAAAGCTTTATTACAAAAAAGGCTTCTGGTCAAGCCATCAGAAAGGTAGGCTGGAGATTTCTCATACCTAAGATGACTGTTTAGTAATTTTATTTGATTATTTACAAATTCTTGATTATTTACAAATTCTAGATTGTTTACAAATTCTAGATTATTTTTCTGCTAGTGTTCCCTATTACTGTTCTAATTATTAAAGTTCTTTTAACCTCATTGCATGGTTTTCTTAATGTTTAATGTCTTTGGGTATAATATAGAAATGTTTTAGGGCTGTGAAGAAGTAGAGAGATGAAAAGAATTTCCTTACAGTACTAACAGAAAATCTGCAGTTTGATATGAGCTCTGAATTTTAGCTTGTTTTATTCCTAGAATGTGGACAGTGCTGTGGTAAACAGGCTCTACCTGACGTTTGTCCTTTATACCCTGGTGAAAGAGACCAATATATGGAACGTTTCAGAGAAATTTAATATGTCCCGAGGATATGTGCAAAATCTCCTTAATTCTGCTGCCTCGTTCGCCTCCTGTCTTCTACACTTCTGTGAGGTAGTGTGTTAAATGAATGGAAATAAATCCTTTGTGGTTGGTTTTGCAAAATCTGGAGTTTTGTTCTCTTACTTTAGAACCGAACACGAGTGTTGTATTTCACCTTTCTCGTGCAAAACTGTCTTTTCACCTTTCCTGTTCAAAATTATTTTTCCTGTTGAGAAAAGCAGCCTTGTACAGTCATATTTCTGATACTAAAAGTGAGCTTTATGCACTGAGAATGTGAAAATACACAAACTGTATGGGGCAGTGATCAGTGTCAGTGTTGTTGGTGAAATATTTGGCAGTTTTACCTTTCTCTTGGAAATAAGGCCATGTGGTTGTGGAATGTCAGCTCAGGAAAAGAGTTGTCTTGTTCTCTTGGGTTTCTTTCCTCTATTGAAATAATGCATTGCTTGTCCTTCAGAACTGCCCCAACCTTGGGATGTTCAGCTGGAGTGCTGAATACAACTCTGCAACTGGCTGAAAGGATAATTAGAAATAACAGTACTTCCCCTGTCCAAAAATCAAATATACGCTTGTTGACGTAGCAGAGCTTGTATCAGTAGTGTCCCCCAAATACAGAATTTAAGATCTGATTTTTAGTGATCTCTGTCTCTGCAGGAATTGGAAGAATTCTGGGTTTATAAAGCCTTGCTGACAGAACTTACCAAGCAGCTGACATACTGTGTTAAGACAGAACTCATCCCTCTGATGGAGGTAGCAGGGGTTCTAGAGGTTAGTAAACGTGGCTTTATGAAATTTTTCAGTGTGGGACTTGTATGCGAAATGTTACTGTGCCTTTCAAGTATATCTGGAAGATCAGGCTAGTTTGTTATGGAGAATTCAGCAAAATGCAGATATTCCACAACAGTCTGGAGGTTGGGGGAAAAGTGGTCTGTTGAGGAAATGTGAGCTGGAGCCAATAATGTTTTTCTTCTGGCTGCTGCCACGGCAACAGTGAAACTGCTCTATTTGGACAATAATTTAGCTGTATACTTAGTTGGAAAAGAGAGTCCAGGTTTCTTTTGTGGTAAGAATTCTTCAGTTCATAAGAGTAAAGAGGAATGAGAATTTACATATTTAAATTAGAAGATCCTCACAGAAATATGTGAAGTCCTATTGGGAACGTAGGCTTTTGCAAATCACTTGCAGCACTACATGTACTTTAAATAAGAAATTTAACCAGTTTCTGAATCAAAGATTCCTATTAACGTATAAAATCTCTTAGGGCTTCAGTCCAAGGTTATACTCTCTGCAAAATGATTTAACTTGCCTGTCCAGCCTGTTATAGAATCAGTTTGTCAGGAAACCATTGAATTTAGTGGCAATAAGGTTTTATTCTCAAAAGCTAAACAATGAAGACTTGAAATCTAATCAGCTGTTGGGTTTTTTTATATATATCAAATTATTTGAAAAAGGTAAGTAGTAATTTTTTCATGACTTGCTCCATGAGACCATTTCTGTGTAAGGCCAAAAACTGCCTGGACAGCATGATTCTGATAAAGTTGTGATAAAGTTGAAGGAGACCCTTCAAAAAAATTCTTACTATAACCAAGGTACTTCTGCCCTGGAGTTAAAATTATACCAACAGCTGATATTTGTAGCAGGTAAACTGTCCTCCTGAACAGATGTAACTTGCTTAGATTTCTGTGGAGGAGATGATTGAATGAGAGAGTATTGTCATGAAAGAGAATTATTTACATATTTACTTGGGCAGTTTTCAAAGAGCAATCTAAACCCTTTTCATGAGATTTAAGTAATTAGTGAGGCAAGATTCTGTGTTATTTGTCATGCTGTGCATATAACAGCCAAATAGAGCACAGGAAATACTTTTTGGCAGTTAGTGGCTACTTCTGGTGAAATTAATGACATCTATTTCACATCAATGAACATGCATGGAGGAAGATTATATGTTGTAAACTATTGCCTGTTGGATGCTAAAAGACCCCAAATAAGTCTTTCTATTCCTTGTTGTCTTTAAAAGAGGTGAGGGGGAAAAAAACCCAAAAGGTAATTAACCAAATGTTTGTTCATCAAGTGGGCATTTATTTCATAACTCAGCCTTGGGTGTGATACATTACTCCGCTACTATTGTAGAAATTCAATTTAATTTTAACTTTGTAAAGTTCTAGCATTATTTGTTTTGCAAAAGAAATTTGTTTGCCCAGAGACCCTCTGTTAAGCAAATACTTCTTGGCTGCTTTACATAGGCAACAGGATCAGAGTCAAAAGAAGCAGATAATGCCCACCTTCTTACACTGTTGGTAATCAAATTCCAGAGAATTACTCCTGTGATGTGCATCTCTCCTGTATATGTGGATTCACAGCCATGACTTCGAACAAAATTGGAGAAATAAAAAAGATACTCTGATGCTAAAGGAAAAATTATTTATAAGCTTGAAACAGAAAGCTTAGCTTCTTCTGAAATTTTGTGAAAGCTCTCTCTGTAATCAGCCCTCCTTTCGCTTAGACACCTCCAAAGAATGTGAGACAGTTGTTGGTGCCAGTGACAGTGAATGCAGAAACCCTGATAACAAGAGAAGATGGCAGAGTCAGTATCATCTAGGCTCAGAAAATAAGGGGTTCCTAAGAGCTGGGTGAAATTGTTGGGGGAGGTAAATTTTAGTGGTAAAAAGCTGTGCTTTTGAGGAGTAAATTCTCGGTGAGTATTCATATTAGGGAACAGAGAATTGGGTTGATACGCAGAATGAAATATTTGAGGTTGGTGCAGAGATTGGCACTTAACAGTAATTCTTACTGCCTGTTCTAGTAATCTAACACAATTCTGTACTTTCAGGCAAGAGCAAAACAGCTTTATAATGCAGGGTACAAAACTTTAGCACACTTGGCTAATGCAAATCCAGAAACTCTGATAAAGATGATTGAGCACTTGTCACGACGTCAAGCCAAACAAATTGTTTCATCTGCAAAGGTAAGTTAGAAACAAAGTTATAAAAACCTGCTTCAGAACACCAGCATGTCAAAAGTGGATGTTTGAATGACATTAAAAGTGAAGGATTCAGTTTACTAATTAGTGGATATTTGAGATCCAAATACTGATCTGTAATAAGAACAACCTGTTACATACAGGATAGTGCCAAGTTGTGCTCCTTTTCAGAGGGGAAGCAAAAGGAAAAAATGTTTGACGGCTTGTTTGATGAAATACAGGAACTAAATGACTACATTGGTCTCCCTGCTGAGTTGTTTTAAGTGGAAATGCTTGATTCTGCCAGTATCTCAGGACTTACCTTACAGAAATTCTAGTGGTAGTTGTGGCAACAGAACAGTATTTTCAGGATTCTAGAAATGTAAACCAACAAGGCATGGGGTTAACCTCACCTATGTACTTGCTTTTGTCATGCCCTGTTATTCTTTCCTTCCTTTTCCATTTTGAATAGGCATCACAAGAAGGGCCTTCACTTAATATCTGCCTCTAAGGTACCCTTATTGCCTTTGGCACACATAAATAAACAAAGAGAAAGGTTCTGTTACAAACAGAACAAAAAATTGTCTAAACAAAAAATACGGGAAGTACTTTATTTTCTCTCCTCTATCTCCATTAATCATCTGCTGCTACAATGGTATTGGCTTCATGTTGGATTCTGCTGAAAGAACAGGATTTTGGTGAAGTAAGGGAATGTCTAGAATGAATGGATGGGGGGTTGGTGTAAAATTGAGACGGTCAATAACAAAGTCTTTCTTTGTATATTCTCATGGAGTAAACATACTAACTTTGAGGTTTATGCACTTAAAAGGTCACGTTTGTTTAATGTTGTTGTAGGCTTCTTGCTGCTTTTTTTTTTTTCTTATGCTGCTTTGTGAGCCAGAAGAGAGGGATATATGCAGATTCCTCATCCACATTAATGTCAAATCCAACAATCTAGCTTACTCTCATGCTCAGATATTAAGTTAAAGTTTTCTCTAACTGGGAAGTTAGAAGAGTGCTTGCATGGAGGCCTCTTCTTCCCCAGCTGCCAGCAACAAACAGCTCAGTTGCTGATACTGGGAGTCCTCTATATCTGGTGTAAAATGCTGTAGTAAGAAATTTCGTATAAAGCAAGAAATTGGCAACTTGTCAGGTACAACTTAAAAGTGTTTATTCCAATGTGGAACATAAATGTTTAAGGTTAAAAAGGATCCTTAATAGTTACAGACAAAACTGTTTAGTTCTGTAAATTTTATGTACTGTGGCAGAATTGAGAAAAACAGCTGTGTACTGTATGAATTTTTATGTGACTGCTTTTTATATGGGTGTACACTGATCAGTAAGACATGTTGGTAGTAGTACTTGTGCACAAGTTAGTCCTTTGAGGCAAAGATCCTGTGATCACTGTGGTCCTGTGAGCAGCAGCAGAAGTCTTTCACAGACCAGGTGCAATTTTGGAAGGAAATATTGGTGTTTTAACCTAACAATTACATCTAATGCTTGTATTTGTTTTCTAATTTTTTTTGTTTGTTTTTGTCGCTGTAGATGCTGCTGAGTGAAAAAGCTGAGGCTTTACAAGAAGAAGTTGAAGAACTCCTAAAGGTGCCTACAGATATCCCAGGGACCCACTGACCAACTGTCATGGAGAAAAATCATGTCCAAAATTTGGATATTTTAAATTTTTTTAACTTTCCTGTGTAAAGCTGCTGCCATGTAATAAATATTTAATGTCTTTTGTACACCACAATTCTGTGTGAGTTCTGAGTTCAGAATGTTTCTTGGAAAGTTGACTTCATTAGAATGATTGGATTATGAGTAGTAGGCTAGAGTCAGAAGATGTGATCTTAATTCTGGTTTCAAACATAGCCCTAGGAGTGCTTTGGGGATTGGACTAACTGCCTGGTGTGTACTTTTGCTGGGAGCTTAGGTTCATAGTTGACTTAAATAATATCTTTATTTTGGATATTCCCTTTAGGGCACATGGGCTTGAGTGAGCTACTCCAAAATTCCTACTTGCAGGATTCTTTGTTCTCTAGGTATAGCTAATAGAAGGAGACAAATAGAGCTGCAATTCTTAATAAAGAAGCTGTCCCAGAGTTGTGCAAGAAATTGTAAATGATGCCTAGTTTAAGCCTTCTTAAAAGATGCAAATATCAAATTCATATTCAGCCTTTGGCCATTCCCTGAAATAATTTTTTCAGGATGTACCTGTAGCTGTCTTCCAAGCAAAAAATTTACTTTTTTTTTTAATGGTTTTTTAATTACTTACCTAAATGTAAAGACAAAGTTTTGAAGAACTGACTTTTGAGAAGCCGTATCAAGTTCTGAGACTCCATGGGCATGTGTTAGGATTTCTAAAGATATCTGAACCAGATTTGTTCCAGCAAAAAGTTAGGGCTCGTGGAAGTAGTTTTGAGGATGCTTGAAACTTCCTCAGTTGTGATAAAGTAAACTTTGCAAAGCTGGTGTCTAGTACTGGACAATGGTAGAGCACTGCCCATTAAGACAAATTTGAAAGCTGGGATAGACGGGTGGGTTAAGTCATGGAATCATAGAATGGTTTGGGTTGGAAGGGATCTTAAAGATCATCTAGTTTCATCTCTGTTTTAGTCAGGGACACTTTTCAATAGACAAGGTTGCTCAGAGCCCCATCCAACCTGTCCTTGAACACTTTCAGGGATGGGGCATCCTCAACTTCTCTGGGAAACCTGTGCCAGTGCCTCACCACCCTCATAGAAAAAAATGTATTCCTAACATCCAATCTAAATACCTCCATTCCCTCTTGTCCTATCACTATCTGCCTGTGTAAAAAGTCTCTCTTCCTCTTTTTTTGTAAGTCCTGGAGCCTTCTGCAGGCTGAACAACCCCAGCTCTCTCACCCTGTTTTCATAGGAGAGGGGCTGCAGCCCTCTGATCATCTTCGTGACCTCCTCCAAACCTGCTCCAACAGGTCCATGTCTTTCTTGTGCTGAGGACCCCAGACCTGGATGTAGTATTCCAGGTAGGGTCTCACAAGGACATGAAAGTAGTTTTGAATTATGGTAGCCAGTATAGAGGCACACCTAAGCATGGCATTTCTCTGCAAAATCAGGTGTCTCTTCTCAGTAAAGCAAAACTAAGATAAACCTTATTTAAACTGTGTGTTTGTTACTCAACTTTGGTTAATTATGTTGCCATTCCGGAAATAAACCAGAATGGTTTTAAATCCAGTGGGGCCATTAAATGTTGAATGCTTGATTGAAAGGAGTTATGGTGAAAAACTGATGAAAATGCTAGTATTGTACTGCTCATAGGTAGCAATTGAATAAATTCTTTATTTAGCAAAAACATACCTCTACTTATGATAATTCATAGTGGCTTATGAAGTTTGCATAAGTGCAATATTTGAGTGCATTCAGTATTAAACCAGGTCAAGAGTTTAAAACCAGCACTTTTTAGAGGCAGCACGATTCATTTCCACTGGTTGATTGCCTCTAGAGGAGTCCTGTTACAAATCCTGAAAGCTGAGGCATAAATGGCTTTGGAAACAGAAAATGTTGACTCTAACAATAATTGGCCCTCAAGGGCAGAAACAGTATTTGCCATGACTTGAGGCTGTGTAAGTCTGTCTCTTAATGCCTTGCCCTTCTAATTGAGATATATTTTTCACCTAATGATAGATAGTTTTAAATTTGTGTTACATTCAAAAGACAGATGATGCTCACTCCAGCATAACTGTATGTACCTAAGTAGTTGATGTAGTACACATATAAGAAAATTTTAGTGATGCTCTTAAGGTCTAACCAGTTGCTCTAAAGTTTTATTGGTGGTTTCTCCAGAGTTTGGTACACTCTTGCATGGATTTTGGGGAGAAAAAAACCACAAAAACAAAACAAGGAGCAAGTTACTGTAAAATTATTCACTCTGAGTAGTGATTTATTGTAATAACTGATGTTGTGGAAATAATCCATTAATTGCTGCCTTAACCACAAGTAGTTAATGAGGCAGTAACCTCTGTCACAATTATATTTGTACTTGCATGCTTATCAGAGTGTACATTTTTATTTTTATACAGCGGAGGGGAACAGCAGGAAAAAAAATTCTTCCTGCTAGTTGCTAACTGTAACCTCACACTGTACATCACTAACAACCAGCACTGTTGCGAGTTCAGATTTTGACCTGATGGATGCTTGGAAAGGAAGTCAAGTATTCCCTAGAAATGTCGAGTCTCCTTTGAAAATGGCAGGAAAAGCTAGTTTGAAATAAGCGAGTGGTTTCAGATCTGCAGGAAGCTGGTCTGGAAATAAAAAGAGGCTGACATTTGTTGTCTCTGCTGTTCTGTTTACACAGCCTGTGCTCTGCCAGATGGATGAGTGCAACTCCCCCAAGGCTTTGTCTGTGACCTTTGAGAACATCAGAAGTGAAATGAATGAAGCTGCTCTAATTTGCACTGAAACTCTGATATATGTAGCTTGTCTTATTTTTCTGAAATCAAGCTTGTCAAGCAAGGCAGTATGTGCACTTCATACTGCTTACTCTTTCTACAATATGTATTAGTGTATGATCAAATGCCTTTCATATAAAGCTTTCTTACCTGGGCTTTTCCCCTGGGTGGAGATGGGAGAGGGGAAAAAAAGTATACAACAGACACTGGTCGTGATATTTTTGTGCTGCCAGATGATGCTGAAGTGCTTCAATGTCAAGTACAGTACTGGGCTCATATATATATATATATATATATATATATGTGTGTAACATGCAGGTGTTGGAATGGGTATGGTTTTGTTTGGTGGATGTGCTATGGGAAAGCTTGTAGTAAGGATGGGTTCAGGATGTTTTGGAAGGCAAAGATTTCTCACTTGCTTCAATGGGATATTTCTATTCTAAAGCCTGTGTTAAAGGGAAAGAAGCAACATTGATGAATTTATCTTACTTCTATATGAAACAACATCAGGTGCTTCAAAGCTAAGGTAGGTCATAAAAATATGTGCTGTAGGATGTTCCAGCCAATGCCTTCATAACCCACAGTAAATCAAATCAGAGCTATGGTGTGTGCAAGTCTCTTCAGGTGCAGAATAAGTGTTCTGACCTAAAACCCCAGAGCGTATAGTCTTTGTGCCTATTCACTTTCCAACTTATCCACAGAGACCAATTTTTTGTGTATGTGTGATTCCCTTCCTTCCCCTGAGTCATAATTCTGTGCTTTTAAGAATCCCTGTATGTAACTTATTTAAAATGTCTCTCTGCGAGGACTGGTAAGGTTAACGTTTAGCTGTTAATTTTCATTGTGTGAACAAGACCTATTGTGTTCCTCTGTTCTAGAAAGCCATTTCCACGTGAGTTAGTCCTGCCTAGGCAGCTCTCACTTTGTCCGTCCTTTTAAAGCTTCATTTTATCTCTTTCAGCACAGTGGTCCAGCTCTGCGCATCAGTTGTAATGAGAGGCAAATACTCTCACTTAAAAGCTTTGTTCCGGTTTGTGGGAGGCTGAGTGATTTTGGTGTGTACCACAGCTCCCACCACACCTGAATCTGTCAGTTGCAGACTCAGTGGAAACAGTCTTTTAGAACTATCTATAAAGCTGTGTGCACTTCAAGAGAACTGCAGAAAGCTAGATCCATGGTGTTAATTCTAGCTCTGGATAAACAGAGCGTGTGCTGTCTCAGCCTCCTCTAACCAGCTGAGTTCAGAAATAAAAGCAGCTGAGAGTGCTGAGAGCTGTGTGCTCTGTCAGGACAAGGTCTGGCCGGGGGTCTGAGGGCAGGGAGTAAGGATAGCTTACAAAACCACTTTGATAGGCATCTCTGGTTTTACAGTTTCCATGCTTTCTTGGCATCAACTTAGTTTCATCTTCCTGATGCTTCTTATACAGAAACAGAGTGCTACTCTGGCACGGGTCTGCTCTGTTCATCTGCCCAAACACTGCTATGTCACGAGAATTGTTTGCCTTTTGTATAACTCTTCCCTTCAAAATTCCCTTAATATGCAGAAGGTAAAACACTGATTTTATATATATATACATATATATAAAAATATAAAACTGATACATATGAAAATATGTCAGCTCTTGGTGCTTGCCCAGGAAGAGCAGTGGGGTCCCTGCTAGCAATAGCATGGTGCTGCTGCTGTTAGACAGTTGAAATTCCTGGAAATTTTATTTTTAATTCTCTCTAGTTATAAAAACCTAGTCAGCACAATGTGCCTAATGGCATCACTGGCATGGGAGAAGCAGAACTGCTTTAGGAGCTGCATAACCAAAGCATTTGAATGTCACAAGGCAGGGACTAGGCTTTCTGTGGAGTGAGGAAGTGGGATAGGGCACTCGTTCAGAGCTGGCTTCAAATAACACTCAAGTGAGCTTAAGCCTAGTCCCGGTTCTTAAGCATTCCCCTTGTAGTTCACACAGCACCACTCAAATTCTGCCCAAATTTCCATGGGAGTCCAAATACCTCTGTACTATCTCCCCTACTTTGCAATATTTAAAAATTAGTACTAATGTGAAAAATGCCCAGGCAAAAGCTGCAAATTCTTCTTTAGTACCTCTAGCTCTTATGCAAATGCTGGAAGGCATTATTTTCCAGCTACAAGTGTTTGCAGGCTGCTAAAAACATAACACCTGCTAGACCTTATGTACACACATCCGTTCACAGCGATTGAATACAAAACATAGCCTTGGCCATTTGAAACACACACTTTGTGCCTCTGCTGTTAGAAATACAGCACAGTGGCAAGTGATTTAAGGCATCTCTCCTCGAAGAAGCAAATTGAGGAAATGAAGGCAGAAGTAGTGAATTCCAACAGAAAAAAATTGTGTGCAGGCTTCATCTCCCCTGACATCTGTTAACCTTTTCTGTAGTAGCAACCTTAACTAGCTACCTGTAGTAGCAACCTTAATTAGGTTTGCAGCAATGATTTGTCACACACTTGAGCTACATTCTTATACCCTTGGTTTACTCATGGGGCTGGGTAGTTCGTGTCGTGCTCCAGTCACCTGCTGATAGATGAATTATTCCTCTGGCAGACAGTCACCCCAGCCCTTCCTGGGGCGTAGGCATATAATTGGTGCTGCACCCCCAAGATGGGAAGTGTTACCCTGACTAAGATATCGAGACAGTCAGGAGTGTCACTGATGTTTCCTTTTTGGCAGAGCCATGGATGTGTTTATCAAAAACTGAGTTAATTTGGTCCAGTTCTTCTAGTTCCGGTGGATAGTTACTTAATAGTACAAAAATGTAGAGCAAGCAGGAACAGGAAGGGCCAGGCAGGCGAGCACTTGAGCCATGCTGATTAATGCTCCGACTTCGGTGCGTGTGGGAAGCACTGCACCCAAATAAAGTAACAGATTTGCAGCCTGTTCCAGTAGAAAACTGATTGAAAACAAACTCAGCAAGAAAAATGGATGCTTCAGGATGAACTGACACAAGTGAGAAATGTAATGGAGATGTAAAGCATACTTGTTTAACAACTGCAAATGTTTCAGTAGCGTGCATAGAAACTCAGAAACAGAGATCAGTCTTACAGTCCAGAAAGCCAATTATATTCTGGGCTGTTTCAAAGGAAGCAGGACCTGCAGGTTCAGGGAGGTGATTGTCTCCCTCTACTCCAGACTCCACCTGGAGTACTGCATCCAGCTCTGGGATCCCCAAAATAAGAAGGTCGGAGACCTGTTGGAATAAGTCCAAAGGAGGCCATGGCGATGATCAGAGGGCTGGAGCACCTCTCCTATGAAGACAGGATAAGAGAGTTGGGGTTGTTCAGTCTGGAGAAGAGAAGGCTCCAGAGAGACCTTACAGCACTTTTCAGTACCTAATGGGGTACTGAGACCTAAGAGAGCTGGAGAGGGACTTTTTACGAGGACATGGTGTGATAGGACGAGAGCAGAATGGCCTTAAATTGAAGAAGGGTATGTTTAGATTAGATGTTAGGAAGAAATTCTTTACTATGAGGGTGGTGAGACACTGGAACAGGTTGCCCAGAGAAGTTGTGGATGCCCCATCCCTGCTAGTGTTCAAGGCCAGGTTGGATGGGCATTTGAGCAACCTGGCCTAGTGAGAGGTGTCCCTGACCATGGCAGGAGCATTGGAACTATATAATCCTTAAGGTCCCTTCCAACCCAAATAATTCCCTGATACTAAGCAATACCTGCTCCAGGGCTGCACCTAGCTGTTTCCCGACACGAGTCCCTGCAAGGCCAACTGTTGCTGAAGAAGGAATTTTGCAAGGAACATCTTGGGGCCAGACCCAGAGCACGCTTGAATCTTTATTGTAACAGTAATTCCAAGTTTCATGTTTCTATAATTAAGAAACATCCCTGTTCCAACAGTGTTGTAGCACGGGGAGGTGGGTTTCAATCTGACCTGGCTGTGACTCTGTTTCCCGCAGTGGAGGCCCGTGGCTGGGCTGCCAGCCCGACATTTTAGCCCTCGAGCAGCAGCGTTCATCCTGCAGCGATTTTCCAGCCCGCTGTTTGTGCAGGCAGCCGCCTAGGGCCGCTCGGGCATGGTGCGATGCCGTAAGGAGCGGCCGATCGGCTGCAAGGTTGCAAAGGCGTGAGCAGGCAAGGAACCAGCTTGAAACACAGGTTCATTTTGCAATGGTTGAGGCAGCTGGGAAGGTTGAGGCAGCTTCAGGTGTTCTGGACCTGATTTGAGGCTCGAAGAGCAGGGCTGCGTTCCAGAGATGCAATTGCAGCCCTAAGCCGCTTCCAGAGGGTGAGGAGGGTCCTGCTCACGCCGGCCCCGTCCTTCCCGGCGGGGAGCGCAGAGCTGCACCCCCTGGCCCGCCCTCCGCGGGGGTGGTGCCGGCGGCGGCGGGCCGGGAGCGGAGGATGCTGCCGCTGCTGCTTCTGCTGCTGCTGGAGCTGGCGGGGGGGCAGGGGGCGGTGGTGCTGCGACTGGGGCTCCGGGGCAGCCCCCGCGGCGAGGTGAGCCCGGATTTCCTCTCCCTTACTCTGGATGCCAGCCTGGCCCGGGATCCGCGCTTTGTCGCCTTGCTCAGGTGAGCCACGTCTCGCATCTTTGGGCAAAGGAAAAAAGGTCCTGGGGAGAGGAAGGGCACGGCAGAGGGGTCCCCCTGGGCAGGGGGAGAGGTCCTCGGCAGGCAGAGAGGTCTGCAGCCATGGAGATGTGGGGGGAGCTCGGTCATCCCGACGGAGAACAGGAAAATGCGCTGCGGAGCGAGATGGGGGGAACGGGGAACCCCCCATCCCTGGAGCTGGGGTCGGGGCAGGCTGCTGGATCACCTCCGCCTCTGGATTCACCAATTCCATTCTCCCAGGGCAGCAAGGCGGTACCTTCCGCGGGTGCGAGCCGCGCCGGCTCGATTGTGCTCGGGGAATGAGTAGCTGGGCTGGGTGGAGGCAGGGAAGGGGCAGCTCGGGGATAAACCTGGGAGAGGAGCTCCTTTGCGAGTAGAAAAAAAGGAGAAGGAAACTGAGGGAACTGGGGTTGTTTGGCAAACGGAGGCTCAGGCGAGACCTTATCGCTCTTTTACAACTACCGGAAAGGAGGCTGTGACGAGGTGCGGTTCGGTCTCTTGTCCCAGGTAACAAGTGACTGGTGAAGAGGAAACGACATCAAGTTGTACCAGGGGAGATTTAGATTGGATATTAAGTAAAATAGGCATCGGAACAGGGAAGTGGTAGGATCACCATTCTTGAAAGTGTTCAAAAAACCTATGGATGTGGCACTTTGGGACACAGTTTATGTGGTTTAGTGCTGAACATGGCAGTGCTGGGTTAATGTTTGGAGTTTATGATCTTAGAGTTCTTTTCCAAGCTTAACGATTCTGTGATTATACAGAACAAAGGCGTTATGTGTGGAGGGGCTGGGGGCTGCTATTCCTGCTGTTCCGCAGGATAAAAATCATCTGAGCCCTCAGGTAGCTTGGCAGACTTATGTCAACATGAAGTCAAATAAATGCTGAGGAGGGTCTGTCACCACCAAAGCTGAACTGAGAGATCCAACACATGAAGTCTTTTTTTCTCCCTGGGTAACACTAAACAACTCTGGACTGCTGGGTGATGGTGTTCCCTGTCTGTTCTTTTGCCTCTGACCTCTCTTCTGCCTTTTCTTCCCTGCTTTTGCTCTATTTTCTTATCTTTTTTTTTTCCTTTTTTATTCTCTCTTTTTTTGTTTTTTTTTGGAAGCTGTCCTAATTCTTCCCTTTTCATCTCTCTGATCCCATTTTTCAACACCACTGTATTTCTCCAGTCCTAATTTCCCTCCTCTCACCACTTTCATCTTTTTCTCCTCACCAAGGTGGGGAGAGAGGTGTCACCAGCTTTACTGGAGAGGGCTCAGGTCCCCAACCTCCAGCCCCAACCGCACACCTTGGGGTTCACTCTGGGGCCAGCCCTGCCACCAAGAGGAGTGAGAAGTACTCAGTGGCCTCTAATCTGCTGTTTGTCACCATTGGGCAGATAAGGCTGATGTTCCTGGTGTCCTTCATCCCCCAGTGAGGGCTGGGTGTCAGTGCTGCACATCCTGCGTGGGGTGTATGCAAGTAACAGAGGCGGAGTTGTGTTCTTTTATGCACCTGCTTTGCTAAAGCTAACACCTGCCCCAGCATGGACTCTTAATCTCTCTTAGGTACAGAAAAGATTGTTTTGGCTGGTTTTGATTGAAAGGGGGACTGATGATGTAAAGTCAGTTTTATGCCCACCTTCTCATGGGACTGCTATGTTAGTGTTGCACAAACAAATCCAAAAGGTCTAGGTGAGAGGGATGTTTAGGATAAAAAAAATACCTGTTTTGAAATATTGCCTTACTTTTCTCCAAGGATTTGGCTCCCTGCCTGTGCCCACGTTCCCTCAGGCATGTCTTCACTTTGTTGCCTCATCAATGCTCTCCTGGCTCACCTGGCCAGTGGTGTCCCTGTTGTACAGTGCAGAGGGTTGGGACACAGATCCAGGCAGGTGTCAGGAGTGCCCTGAGTGAACTGGATAGCCCCAAGTCACTGCAGCATATTCCTCCAAGTACTTCCCATATTAGCCTCTACATCAAAGCTACAGTGGTTTTCTGTTTCTCAATGTTCCTTCCTCAGCAATCCCAAACTGCGTGCACTGGCAACAGCCCTGTCCCCAGGCTTCCTGAGGTTCGGCGGCACTGAAACAGATTTTCTTATCTTTGATCCCAACAAAGACTCAACTTCAGAAGAAAAAATCCTCTGGGAACTTCAGGCACAGCAAGGTAAAATGAGCATCAATGTGTTAGACTCGAAACCATCCTGGGTTTAGGAGAGGACTTTGATGCAGGCCGAGGATGCTGCAAGGGCACGGCAGCAGTGCTGGGTATCCTCCACAGGGTCACCGTTCCTCTCCTCCATGGAGAGGAGATCCGTGGACCTTCAGCACAGTTTGTGGGAAGAGCTGTGCCAGACATTGGAAAGTGAGAAAAAATGCGGGGGACTCCTATCTGCCATGGCATCTCTGCTGAGACTCTCCCTTTGCTGCCCTGTGCTCCTTGCAGCAGTCTTGGGTCCTCCCACACTGCCTGGGAGGTGTTCAAGGTCAGTTCAAAAGCTGTGGCTTCATTATGAAAATCAAGTAAGAGATGGAAGAAATAATCTGAGGAGAACACAGTGTGTGATTTCTTTGTGCTGGCCAAAGCCAGAGAGCTAGGCTGGGAGTGCAGCATTGCCCTCTTGTGTCTGACAGGGCAAGCACGGGTCCACTGGACCACTGCCAACTGCTTGAGCTTGGTATTTCCTCTTTAAACTTAGCAAAAACACGTAAATCCTTCTAGAGGTGTTTCCAATGAAAAATTTCCCATCTGTTCCTGTAGTACATAGCACAACAGTGCAATCATACCTTACTGTACAACCAGAGATGCTTGGTTTTGAGGTTGAGTGGTACTTTTCCCCTCGTATCACTTCACTGAGTAGCTGCCTCCTGTGACCCTGGCTCGTGCCTTCCTCTCTTTAGGAAGAGGAACCTCTCCAGGTTGTGGCTTGTTCCTGGTTTGTGTGCCAAGAAAAAACATGAGCTCTGAAGAACAAGTGTCTCATGACTCCTGCCAGCGTTGCTGCTGGAGCCATGCGGGGGATTCAGGGCTCTCCTCTGCATGGGACGGGCAGTGCAGGAAGCATTGCAGGAAGCATTGCCCCATTTGTGCCCACAGCAAGGTGGGGTATGATCCCTGCCACACCACTGCATGCCAGGACAGCTTATCTGCTCCTTGGGCATGGCAGCCTATGCTTTGTCAGGTCACTGGAACGAGGGTTTCCGGATGGTGCTCCAAAAAACCAGTTTATTGGGGGTTGACTGCCACAATACCAGCTTACGGAAGCACAGCTCACCCCACTATCTCCATCACCTCAAACTGAAAAATATTCATTTTTTACATATTTATGCATCAAGCCAGCCCTCTTTTCCTATGTTATTAGTGCTATGGAAGTACCAATGCATTTCGCAGAAGTGCATGACCAGCTCTCAGGCTGGAACCAAGGAACTGTGCTTCCTCCTGAGGGATGCAGCCCTTCATGCGTTGGACCCTGGCTGTGAAGGTGAGGACTTAATTCCTATCAACCTTCTACCCTACAGAGGCTTGTGGCTCAACACCTGTGTTCTCTGCTGTTGAGAAGCTGCTGCTGGTCCAGTGGCCCAGCCAGGAGAAGCTGATTCTTGCTGAGCAGAACAGGAAAAAGCACAAAAACACCACCATTACAAGTAAGACTTTGATGGATTTCTCTGTAGGTTTTATAAACAAGGAGGTGCAAATCTCTGCCCCACAGTAAAAGGGTTGTGGGCTGTCAGGAGGTGAAACCACTAAAAAATAAACATTTTACCTCCTTAGCAAAATATTCAAAGAACTCTTTTTCTACTGTTTGCACATCTGCAGCATCAGACTAAATAAATATGGGCAGTACAATTGTTGCTTGGCTGGAGCTCAATTAGCACAGTGTAACCTTGGGATAAGCATACTCCCTTTCTCCTTTGTGCAGAAAATACCCTGGATATTCTCTACAGCTTTGCAAACTGCTCGGGGTTTCACCTGATCTTTGGACTCAATGCCTTGCTGCGGAAAGGTGGTTTGCAGTGGGACAGCTCGAACGCCCAGGTGCTGCTGGACTACTGTGCCTCACAGAGCTACAACATCTCCTGGGAGCTTGGGAATGGTAAGTGCAAAGCCTGCTTGTTGGCCAGGCCAGCTGTCACCCGGGAAAGTACCACAGGGTATGGGCTGGTAGTTTTGAATTGTTTGGATGATGGCACATAAAGGCAAGGTGATGTTTTATTAAGAAACATTAAGGTCTTAATTTGCAAGGAGGGATTTCATGAGAAGATCCAATATGAATGAGCAAATTGAGGTGATTTTGCTTCTCCTACCAAGGCTTTTAGATCAGGTGAACGATATTCCTCAAGGTGCAGGATGTCACCTATCGAGACTGGCTAGGATAGAGTGCTGGAGAGCAGCACGCTGCATCCCCCAGGCTTTTGATTTCATGCTTACTACCTTCAAATATCTCACTCGTACCCTGCCAGATCAGGTGAAGCCTTAGGGGACTGGTGCTCCCCATGTGGAACAAGCTGCCCTATTTTGTGTCCCAGAACTAGAGGGGGATGTTGATGTGCACGTGTCTTTCCCAGAGCCCAACAGCTTCAGGAAGAAATCTGGCATCCACATCGACGGCTTCCAGCTGGGGCAAGATTTTATTCACTTACGCCAACTTCTGAATAACTACACCCTCTACCAGCATGCAAAGCTCTACGGTCCCGATGTTGGGCAGCCCCGGAAGCACACACAGAGACTGCTGAGAAGGTAGGGCTGTGGGGCACCAGCAGCACCCTCCAGGATGGAGCAGGTGTGGATAGTGGTACTTTATCTGCATCCAGATGCTGGGGGCATGAGGATGCATCTGAGCAGGGTTTTAAGGATTTTCTGTTCCAAATCAATAGTACGGATGTACAAATGGACACACCTGGTCTATTTGAGAACAATTTCATTGCATATTTCCTTAAATTAGAAACATGGATTTTTTTCCCCTTGACTGAGGACGACTAAAGCCTTACCTGCATGCATGAGCTCAAGGCTTAAACATTCAGTCAGTTGAAACTCAGCTGCTGGCAATATGTCAGTGGTCTGCATGCTTTTCAACTGAGCACTGGCTGTACTGCTGTGCTAACAAGGGCTTTTTGCCCTAGAAACCCCTGTGTGTTAAACATTAATTCATCCACCCAGCAACCTGCTGAGGCAGCCAGGCTGCCCAAAGCATTGGTCCCAAAGCATTCACGATCACTGCTGCCAGTCGGGGGCAGAGGGGAGGGCTGTGCATGGTGGCTCTCTTGTGGGGGAGCCATGACCCATCACCAGTACCTCCTAACCCCCTGCTCTCCACCACATTCCCTCTGGTTGCAGCTTCCTGAAATCGGGAGGGAAGGTGATCGACTCTGTCACGTGGCACCAGTAAGTACCACTTGAATACCATTGTCACTCTGATTATTGCCTGTTTTCTTTGCAAAACGTCAGTTTGAACATCTCAGCAGGAAGGAGGGGGGTGAAATACCCTTTTCAGCAGTTCCTCGGGGGCCTCTCCACAAACTTCTCTGTTCAGAATAAGAGAGGAACTGAGGGAGCATATTAGAGAAGTGCAGAAACCTCCAAAGAGGCTACTTGGTGCAGAGACCCAAAAGCAGTGGTGGGGGGTTGTAACATAGGCACAGCTGCAGGGAATGCAATGTGTGCAAGACAGTCATTTTGCTTGCTAAATATGTGCATGGAGAAAAACAGAAGTGGGATGTGGGAAAAAAGATGACATAGCAGCTTTTCTTCTCACAGAAGCGTGAGGGGTTACGTCAGTCATGACTCTCTCCTGCACGAGGAGAGTTTCTGCAGCAGTTGAGCCTTTTTGCATATGCATTTCAACACGTACCAAAAGCTAGTGAGATCTGAGCTGCAGTCCTGGTTGTTTCAAAGCTCCAAGCTGCCGCCCCTTGCAAATAAAATGCGCTTTCCCACGGGAAGAAGGGAGTGTTGTACAAAAGGAAAATAAGATGGCTCAAGCTTACTCTGCTGAACCTCTGTGAGAGTAGAAGGGTTTTAATGTAAAGTTTTAAACAACTAAGGGTGGCTGGACTTTAACAGAGTCAGTACCCCTGACATTGATTCTTTTCTTGGCTTTAGAAAGGCTGAACCTGCTTTAGTGAAAGTTTCACTTGCTGAAAGCAAATTCAGGGAGTCACTGATGATCCTGTTGACAAATGCACCCAACTCCTTCTAAAAAGTGCAACAGAAGCCTCATAAGCTGACGTGTTGTGCTGCCTTTTTCTCTCTATTTATGTCTACTTGATATAAATGAAAAGCCCTGCAGGTCTGGCTGACTCCTAGCCATGGAGAAGGGATAGTAGCTTCTCCTGTTCCCTTAGGTTTGCTCTCCAAGTGAGTCCGGGCTCTGTGTGGGTAACTGGCCCTCAGATCCCACCTGCAGTGCAAGCAGCACCAGCACAGTTCCAGCCCTTCGCTCTTATGCCTGGCTTAGAAATGCAGGTTTAAAAGGCTCAGGTGGCAAGTTGGCCCCAGGGCACCTGCCATGAAGCCATCATGCTTGAAAAACATTTCCAGTGAAAAGGCAGTTTTTTTTCCCAGAGTCAAATGCAGCACAGTGACATGCAGCAGTCAGGTGAGAATGGGAACAGATGCACATACTTCTATTACATACATATGTGTATATTTATATGACTTGTCTATGCATTTTGAACTGCTAGAAAGGCATGAAACTTGTCCTCTCCCCTTCCTGGGCTGTTCTTGCCCTGCCTGTGGCTGCCTTTGCTTTAAATGGACATGTGTTATTTTCTTTAGTAGTTTAGGATTATCAGGTTTTAGCTTCCCCTTGTGGCTAGAAGACTTCAGCTACTTCTGGTAGAACTGAGTGACAGCACAACAAAATGCAAAAACCACAAGGATCCCAATTTCCCGTTCTTTATTTGGACAAACCAGACTTAAAAGCTCTACTGCTCCTAGTGGAGGCCAACCTTCATTCCATAGCGATGCCTACAACCTGTTCCCCTCCAAATGGCCAAAATATTCCAACAGAGGGACCAAGCTGGGATCTGATATTTTTAATATATAACTTGATACAGTAATGCAAGTAATCACATAGGAGTGTCAGACTCCTCAACAAGAGAAGATTTGCAGAAGCTGGCTTTTACTCAGTGATATTTTCCTAATTCTAAATGAGTAGAGGCAAACAAACCTACTACTTTTGCTGTTGGAGATTTCTGTGATATCCTGCTTCCATCGAGGTAGTTATACCTGACAGTCCCTTAAACACAAATGAAATATCTACACATTTGGAAAGCAAAAGAATAAAAAGACCTGGACAAAAAAGTAGTGCTGTGGATAAATGTATCAAGCAGCTGAATACTTTTGGTGGTATTTTGTACCACTGGTGATATTTTTCCTTAATTTTGGCTATGTTTTTTTTTCCTATTTTCAGTTACTATGTGAACGGACGGAGTGCAACAAGGAGGGATTTCTTGAGCCCTGAAGTGCTGGATACCTTTGCCACAGCCATACATGAAGTCCTGGAGGTACCTTGTCCTGTTCAATCATTCCCATGTTAGATTCATAGAATCATAGAATCATAGAATCAGCCGGGTTGGAAGGGACCTCTGAGATCATCAAGTCCAACCCTTGATCCACTACCATCGTGGTTACCAGACCATGGCACCAAGTGCCACATCCAGTCTCATCCTAAAAACCTCCAGGGATGGAGAATCCACCACTTCCCTGGGCAGCCCATTCCAATGCCTGATTACCCTCTCTGTAAAGAATTTCTTCCTAATATCTAACCCAAACCTCTCCTGGCAGAGCTTAAGACCATGCCCTCTTGTCTTACTGAGAGCTACCTGGGAGAAGAGACCAACCCCCACCTGGCTACAACCTCCTGTCAGGGAGTTGTAGAGAGTGATGAGGTCTCCCCTGAGCCTCCTCTTCTCCAGGTTAAACAGCCTCAGGTCCTTCAGCCTCTCCTCATAGGACTTGTGCTTCAGTCCCTTCCCCAGCCTTGTTGCTCTTCTCTGGACCTGCTCCAGCACCTCAATATCCTTCCTGAACTGAGGGGCCCAGAACTGGACACAGTACTCCAGGTGTGGCCTCACCAGTGCTGAGTACAGGGGAAGAATCACTTCCCTGCTCCTGCTGGCCACACTGTTCCTGATCCAGGCCAGGATGCCATTGGCCTTCTTGGCCACCTGGGCACACTGCTGGCTCATGTTCAGCTTCCTGTCAATCCAAACTCCCAGGTCCCTTTCTGCCTGGCTGCTCTCCAGCCACACTGTGCCCATTCTTCCTGGGGGTCAGCAAACTTTCCAGAATAAAGCACAATTTCTTCCTAGCAATGAATGGGGGTCCTAAAAGCTTGGTTGCTGCTGACATTGTAAACTTAAAAAAAAAAATAAAAAATTTAAAATTAATTATACTAATAACGAATGAGCTCCAACAGTTTGCCAGGCAGCAAGTATGGTGCCAGATGCATCACACACCTACTACATTTCCATTTATTGAGGTAGTTGTTACTCAGGGATATAAGTTTTGGTTGTTCCATCCCCCCACCCCATTTTTTTTGTATTTTTTGATCCTGAGAACATTATAACTTAGAATACAGCACTACGCTGCACAAGAAAATTTACAGGACCTGGATTTTAGCAATGTTTGCCTTTTTTTACATGGGTTTTGGAGGTGGTGGGATGTAAATCTACTTCTAGTCTTTTTGATAATAATTTCTGTGATATCCCATCTCATCTGGTGATATCCCTTAAATGCAAACACCGTACAAGGGCTTTTGGCTAAAGCACAAAATGTCACTTATTTCAGTAGCCCAAAAACTTAACTGTTGTCTCTTTCTCTTCTTCCCTAATGCTACACTGGCCAGATTGTCGATGGGACCGTGCCCAACAAGAAGGTCTGGCTGGGAGAGACGAGCTCTGCCTATGGAGGGGGAGCTCCTAGACTGTCCAACACTTATATTGCTGGCTTTATGTGAGTGCCATGTTCCAGATATGGGGGAATTACACATTTTACCTGCTGAAGGGCCTGTGTACCTGCACCACGAAGGAACGTGGCTTCCTCAGGCTTCCTGGGGAGTGCAGGCAATGGATGGGTTGAGGATTGTAACCCTCCCATCTCTCCCTCTGTGCTTCCCCTGTGCCTGAGGTTCAATGTACGCCCAGGCAATAGCAGATTCCCACAGGAAATGGGGGATGAGAAGCATGAGAAGGCTGTATTTCTGCTCTCAAATCTGCAACGCCAACTCTGTCCTTTTGTGAGGAAAGAAAGACACACAGGTGTCCTTTTCTTATGCCATCCTTTGACCACCATGAAATAACCAATCAAAAGCCAATTTAGACATAAAAACAATTTTCTCCAAGGACACCAACTATAGCATTTGGTTGAAATTAAAGAATTCATGCTTTTATTAGCACTTTGATCAGTTTGCACATTCAGGGAGATAAAATTGCATTGGAATGTGATGACCTTTTCATCAGGGTCTGGTAGGTCACAAAGTGAAAGCTTGTTAACAACAGGCAACCTTGTCATTGGTGTGATGATTTCCCTCAGCCTTCAGACCTTTGGCCAGTTCAAGAGCATCCACTGCCGCTCCTATTTTCCACTGTCTACAGACAAGGGAGCGGAGCAACTGTTCCCACCAGCTCAGACTTCCAGAGGTGGTCTGAAATTATTTTTTGATGTAATCATGGAAGATTTGAATTGAAATTACTTGTGTGATTTTAAGGAAGTCAGCATCATGTGCTAATTCTTGCTTTTCTGCTTCCCAAGCTGGTCGGAGAGGGGCAATAGAGTGCAACTGAGGTCAGCAATTTCATCTGCACAATATATTTGCCTCATTTTTTGGCAGGTGGTTGGACAAACTTGGGCTTTCAGCCAGGAAGGGGATTGATGTGGTGATGAGACAGGTTTTCTTCGGGGCAGGGACCTACCACCTGGTGGATGCCAACTTTGAGCCTTTGCCGGTACGTAAGGAACCCCCCTAACATCAGCTGAATGCAGCAGGTACTTCTGCACAGGCAGCATTGGCTGGCGAGGCACAAGTCAAGCTATTTTAACAACACCTTTTTTTGTTGAACAGCTGCAGTTATCCTTGTACCTAAAGTTATCTCGTTTCATTATGGGTTAACATATTACATAAATATTATATATACAAGATATTTACTGCAATTGCAGGAATGCAGCCACTCTTCAGCACAGCAGACTGATTTGTGGGACATCATGCTCACGTTTGTATGCAGATACTTCTGGAGCTCACAAGGCTTTTCTAGATGGACTGTTTTTGTTCGAGTACTCCTCAGCTGAGTGATGAGTAATTTTTAAACAGAAGTGATACAATTTTTAAAATAAATTATATCCCAGGTGAAAACCAGGCCAGCATGAAGTCAAGACTCAAGCATTTTGTAGCTCATGAGCATATTCAGCCTTCAGTAGTGGCTGAAGGATAATTAAATTGAAATATACATTTAGTATAGTTTGATTCATTAGGAAATAACATTCTGTTGTGATGAAACTTCATTATTTGAACTATACATTGTTCTTGCATGTACAGCATGTTTCTTTGCACTACTAGCACTTAGCTTGGGGTGAGAGAGTAGCATCTTTCTTTTTAGCTTTCCTCTCATTTTTCTGCTTCCAAATTGTGATTTTCACAGATGGCCATGGAGACCACCTGAAAGGAAACCCGCCATGTGGGGATTTTCCATCCTATTTGTTCAGCTTGTCCTTATGCTAGAGGCTGCACTGTCAGGCTTGTTGCTTTGGGCTTTTTATTTCTTCATTTAAAATAGATTTAATTTGGACCGGAACTATGTGCCTTGTTCCTCACCTACAGGCAGTACAGATGCTAATCAACCTAATTATGCCTCTGAGGCAGGGAAATCTGGACCCAGGTCCATCAGTTGTAGTTAGCACAGAAATAAGGAAGCACTCTGAAGGCTGCACCTCCTTGCAGAGGGGCTGAGCATGAAGGCTGATAGGAAAAGTAATTTCCCAGGTTCATGGTGAGTCAGGAGAGAAACACGACAGTTTTCCTTCTAGAAAAGCCTCAAAGACAGACAGATTTGCTGGGAGAAGCTCTCTGAAAGCCTGGAAAGATCTGGAAAAAAGGAGTCTGCACTGGGCATCACCCTGCCCTGAGGCATTGTTCTGGGTTGTCAGAGGATGCACACATCACTGAGGTTCAGAAATCAATTCTGAGACCCATTCAAAAGCACATCGCTAGTGAAAGGGGTTAAAGTTGTTGGGGGCTTCTTCCTAGCATCGTGCCTGTGCTTTAGGCACAATCTTTCCTGCAGGAAGGTCAGCTTATTCCCTGTGTTCAGCCCTGAGGTGCTACAGAGGCCTGCAGAAGGGTGTTTCCCAAATATAAACAGTCTCTCCCTGGTAGGAAGAGCTCTGATAGTTGCATATGAAGGAGAAAATGACTTTGAGGTACCTTGCAAACACAACTATTCTGCAGGTTGGAGGCAGGTTTCCTCTTTAGTTATGCTGTTTGTGAGAATTTAAATAGATACAATGAAAAACTTGGTAAAGCAAAAAGCTATGGGGGAAACGCCCCTGAAATTAGAACAAAATGAATGTTGTCAGGCACCATGTGGAGTACCTGGCATGTACACAAGGGCTTACATGTGTTTTTGTGCCTCCCAGGACTACTGGCTCTCACTGCTCTACAAGAGGTTGGTGGGTACCAAGGTGCTGCAGGTCGGCCTGGCAGGAGCCAATGAGAAGAAGCTCCGTGTCTACCTCCACTGCACAAACACCCTCAAGTAAGCCTCTAGAGAGGGCCAAATACCCCCAAAACTGAGCCCATGGCCACCCCCAGTCCAACAAACGTGATTTGGGACGGTGCAAGGTCGCACATCATTTATGTGAAACCTCTTTCTCTCCTGATCCCCACCATCATCTTCTCCTGCCTTGCAGCCCAAAGTATAGAGAAGGGGATGTGACACTGTTTGTCCTAAACCTCTACAACATCACCCAGCATTTGCAGCTACCGGATTACCTATCCAGCAAGCACGTGGATCAGTACCTCTTACTGCCTCATGGCAAAGAGAACATACTTTCCAGGTAAGTGTGCAATTCCATGTGTCCCTGTGGAAAAGGCTGTGAGTAGAGGTAGGTGGTCTTTAAAACCTGCCCTTTTTCAGTTTGCAAGGGGGAGGAAGAGGTTACCATTCAGTCATCTGGGGTTTTTTTCAGTAAAATCTGACTTCTGTTTAATCAGGTCTCTTAAACTCAGTCTGCTGAAAGCTTGCTAAGGTACAGGGACACTTACTTGACGTTAATTGGGAAGTTTTTATCTAGCAGGCTTCAGGGCTCTGGACCAGCTGCTAAAGTCCTTTATCTTTTGCACAAGCACAGGAATATTTCCCAAATGCTGGTTCCTGATTTACAGCAACATGTTCAGGCTTTGTATGTTGGGGATTTTTTGGTTTTTTTTGTTATCGCTAAGGCTTCTGCATGGGAAGGATCTTCTCCATGGCATAGAAGATACCTTAATAATTTCACGAGAAAAGGCAGTTAAAATCTGTATTTTTCAAAGCCTGCTTTGCTCTTACTTCATTGGAAGACTAAGAAACATGTAGTTTTCATTGTGCTTGTGCTACACTCTAAGGGACTCCTCGCAGAGGGAGTGCTGCAGATGCTCTTCCCTTGAGGGAAGTTTAGTTTGGCTTTGGGCTGAGTTAATGTTTACACTCAGGTCCAGAGCTATTTGTGCTTGATGGCAAACAGAGCACAGCTGCCCAAACAACCTCTCTGTCCCTCTCCAGGTCTATTGAGCTGAATGGCCATGTGCTACGGATGGTGGATGACAAAACACTGCCAGAGCTTATCGAAAAGCCCCTTGGTCCCGGCAGTGTACTCGGCCTCCCAGCCTTCTCTTACGGCTTTTATGTTATCAAAAACGCCAAAGCTGTTGCTTGCATTTAAATGAGTAATACCCACATGCAGGATAAATGTAAAGCACTTGGCTAGTAGGGGATTTTAATCCTAGAAATTCACGTTTCTACCATGGGACTTAATTCTGGTAAGGGATGCAAATGTGGCAGCACTGGTACGACCTGTGGGCTGGGCAAGACATGAGGGCCCACTGGGTAATTTGTACGTGAAAGATGCTTATTCAGCTCCAAGGAGAATTATCCAGGTAGAACAAGACCAGGCAGGGGCTTGGTGACCAACCTGTGTCGCTGCACTTGAGCAGGGGGCCTTTCTCCAGGCCACGCACGGAGCCACATCAGCTTCTCACACTGTGCTTGGGGCTCTGCCAGCCTGGGAACTGCAATCTTCCCTCTCCCTCTTGTTTCTGCAAGCACAGCTCTAAAAGCAGTTTCTTCAAAACCTTGCCTTCAGAAAGGATGAGCAGGGTTTTTATTTTAGCTGTACAGCTGTGACTCTGCCCGTACCATGTGGGGAAGCCCGAGAAGGGGTTGTAGTTGCTGAGGGCATCTTGAGGTGGGAAGTGTGGACACAGAAAGCAATCCAAGGTCAGGGTGCCTGCAGGGCGAAAGACCTTGCAGAGAAACCAGGTCCTCTATCAGGTTTGGGGCAGTAACACACATTTTTCCCAAGCTCGTTGAGTTCAGTCACAAGATGGAGCTGTGGCCAGGTTCCTTCCAAAGGCAAGTTTTTGACACACGAAATGCAGGCTGTTCCTGTGGGGTGGTCTAACTCTGCTGTAACGCGCTTCGTCCCCGTGAGGAAAGGAGAGGAGCCCACCAGCATCCCTCTGTGGTCAGTGGGCTGCATGGTGAGAGTTCAGAACTCCTCAACCTTCACCACCCTGCAGGCAGTTCAGCTGGAAAGGACTTCCCTGAACCTATTTGCAGGTGAAGATCTCTCTGCTTTACACTCCCTAATTCACTAAGGTCTCTTCGAGGAAATGGAATAGTAAAGAGACTGAGCAAACCACTCACCCCTCAACCATCAGAGGGATGTCAGTGGCCTTAGAGATCCTGAGGACAAAACTCCCAGCCAGGCTGACATCCTTCCCACTTTGAAAATACCATTTTGCCCAGAAATCTGTGTTGGTGGTGGCTTTTCTCCCCAGTTGTGCCTTCCCCATGCCCACCCTGTTGCAGTTCCATGTGCCACCAGCCACTGGGCCGCAGGGTAACAAAAGGTCTCAGACAATACCTGTGGCCTCCCACACACATTTATTTGCATCTGCTTTCCTTGAAGATATGTAACCCCTACCACTGTCAATGCCTTATGATATTGTGAGCACAGCAGGGAAAAACAACACCACACCACTGTACTTCCCTTTTTAAGCTTTAAAAAGATGCTGCCAGCCACATGGGGTTTCAACTCAGGGCAGGGAACCTTTTTTAATGAGAGGACTTTAAAAACAGATGTACTTTTGTAGCTGTGATGAAAACCTGCACAATAAAAGGGTTACGTGTCAAAGGAGTGTTTGTTTGCATCCATAGAGCAGATTCATTCTGTGAAGGGTTATGTATCAGGGGATAAAACAGATCAGAATGAGAAAGGCTGTTTGTTTACACTGTCCAGTTTCCATAAAAGACGTGAAGAGAGTGTAAGATGGAGTGAAAAGTCTTACATAAAGTCAACATAAAGTTAATAATTTATTATTATTGTTATTATTATTATGTAATTTACAACTAAAACATTTTATTCCAATTTGTTTATTCCAATGCTTTTGGCTTTTATATTTGAAGATTTTAATTAAAGTGATTTATACCAGCTTTTGGCAACCTTTGGGGTTTTTTTAGAACTTCTTTTTGACATACTGATACCACAACACTCCCTACTTTTCTTCTGGTCATACATCACCTGTACTTTGGTTACCAACAAGAGTACCCAAGCACATGAAAATGAAAGAAATCATACCCAGTTTGGAGTGTTTCAACTGTAGTTGACCACCAGTTCACAAGTCCTCTACCCCAGGGTCTGACTTGGACTCAAAACATGTGTTGGTGATTGGCACACAGGAACTACTAGGAGGGGCACAGGGATGTCCGGGCATGCAAATGACAGCTGCTCCCTACCATGTCTCCTCCTCTGAGCACAGGGCATGGTTCTTCACAGGATGGGGTTTACAGTTCACATAAACTCCTTCAACTTAAAAAGTTCTCTTACACACACCCAGGTGACTTCTCTTTATGAAGTGTTGTATATTTAGCTGATAGCAGCCCTTAGCTCTACACAAACAAAGCAGGAGGGAGGTAAGCGAAGGAGACTGGAAAGATGCTGGATCCCAGCACACCAAGACAGGTATGGTCTGAAAAAGAAGCAAACATCACCCTCACAGGGCCCATCTGCAGCAGCAATGCCTGCCCCACAGGCACCTTATCTCTGGGGCTTTTTTCCTCTGTGAATGTTGCAAACCTTGAATATGTGTGTGTGTGTGTGTATACTTATCTGAGAACATGGACAATTATTATATCTCACACACATTCCAATTTACTTTTGCATTTTTGACTCTGGAGGTCGGATTACTCGCCTTGGATTTACTGTAGGTTTTACTTCCTGGAAGCTGAAGTAAGTTGCACCATAAGACTTTTGTACATTTTGTACATTTGTACTTTTGTACATTTGTACTTTTGTACATTTGTTGTACGTGAAAATAAGGAAACTGATAATCTCCTTAGAGTCAGGAGCAATTTGACCATCAACTCAGATTTGAGCCAAACAAGACAGTGAAGTCTTAATAGCTTTTGGTGATTTTCTGAAGTCTGAAATGAGCTGTTCCCTAGAATATTTTTCAGTGAAGGGCCAGGCTACTTTATTATGAATATAAATCTAGTGGCAGTAAGTTAACTTTTGCTTAATTTTCATGAGCTCCTTAAAAGTTTTCTGTAGACAGTCCAGGGTTTACTTGCCACATCACACACACCAAGAAAACAGTGTCTGCGGAGGAGCACCCACATGGTGACAATCAGAGTATTGGTGTTCCTGTGGACACAACAGGCAGAGAGACTGTGGACATCTGTTGCCAGGACTCAGTATTCAAACACACCTCAGGCACTTGTCTGTACCTGAATAAAGCCTGTAATTGGCCTTGTCAATGTGAAATGGAGCCAAGGTCACAAAGATAGTATTAATTACACATCATCACAGTTGAGCAACTATTTCTTTTATTGTCTTGTGCAAGTCATTTTACTGTAAAGTACTGCTCGCTAAAACAGTAAATGGCAAAACATGGAAGTCTCTTCTCCATTGCTTCCGTTTTTCACTTCCTCCTGGCAGTCAACATCTTGGGAAATTGAAGTTCAAAATGGTTTCCCTTGGTTTTTTTGTCAGTGTGTCAGTCCTTCAAGCTGAAGGAAGTGTGGAATAAAAAAGAAGTTATCCTCTACAGGGACACTGAACTCCCCAAGAAATCTTTCAGCAGCAGTTTCAGCACAGTTGAAATGAGTTGGCTCAGTTAGTTTCTTCCTCATCTTAGGATTTCTGCCAGGTGTCTCTGTGGTCTACAAAATTTGCATTCTTTGTGCCCACTATGAGTGATACATCCTTGTTCTGCAGCACTAGACCTTCAGCCTGTCCTTTGCCAAGCCAAGAGCAACCTCAGCCCCTTCAGCTCCATGGACAACCTGTGCTTACACAGCCTCGGCTTTCTGCCCTGGGTCTTCCTCCTAAGGAGGAAGGAGGCAGGGAACCCTCAGTCCCTCACCTGACAGATACAGTCAGCACAATTCTTTCCAGTGGACTGCCAAACCTTTCATTTATTGCATTAGTGCACCCACTGTGCAGTATCATTTACTGCCTTATTGCACCCACTGTGCAGTGTCATGCACGCGGAAGTAGGGGGGAAAAAGGATCTTGTCATCTCTAAGCAAATAAATTCAAGGTCCCTTAAGTAAAGCACAACTGTAATGCACTTAAAATCTGTGCTTTCCTCTATTTTCTCTCAAGTACTTTTATTGCCATTTATATATATCCCCTGAAAAAGTGGTTAATAACATGACAGTTTTGGGGAGAAAATAAGCTCTAATGAAGCTGGAAAATCTGTCTGATAAATATTTGGCCATGCTGCCACATGAGAGGCAACACAAAACGCACACAGGTTTTTCTATTAAGCAGCCACCTAACGCTGTTGAAACTTCTCCTCGAAACACTCCCCTGATGCTGCTGCTTGCAAAGTTAAGCTGGAGGTAAAATTATTTCCCTTCTATAGAGATCATAGAATCATTAAGGTTGGAAAAGATCCCTAAGATTACGGAATCCAGCCCCTAACCCAGCACGGCCATGTTCACCACTAAACCACGTCCTCAAGTGCCACATCCTCACACCTTCTGAACACTTCCAGGGGTGGTGATTCCACTGCTTCATTCAACAGCCCGTTTCAATGCCTAACCCCCATTTCAGTGAAGGAGTTTCTCCTAATATCAAATCTAAACTTCACCTGGTACAACTTGAGACCGTTTTCTCTCCTGTCACTTGTTACCCGGGAGACGAGACCAACTCCCACCTGCCTACAACCTCCTTTCAGGGACTTTCTGAGAGTGAGATACTTTTCATTCAGAGCTGAACGTTCCAAATGCTTTGATGTCAGCCTAGGAAAAAACCCCAAGATCCTGCAGAATGGGCATTGCTTTCCCCACTACCCTCACAGCTTGTTACAGGCTTGGTTCTGTTCTTTATGCAGGTGAAGCAACTTCTTTATATTAGGTGTATTTCCTTATTACTCTACCTGCCATAGCCAAGCTCTGCAATTTAGAGGAACTGTGTTCTGCTGATGTAAGCATTCGGGACTGGGTTTCGTTTGTTTTTCATTAGGATGTGGATTTACACTCCCTCTTCCAGAAATTAAAGCTGTATTTTTAGAAGTTTTGAACTTGGCATTGAATACTGTTTTTGTTGTCGGTTTCGTTTTGGTTTAATTGTACAACACCCTTCTGCTCTGTTCAGACAAAATCACATATGTACAGCTGCCTGGAAGTGGCAGGAAAAGAGAAGTACTGTAAAACAAATTGTCTCTTATGTGATTTTCTTTGTAATTCTGGTACTGCATGTAGCACACTCCGTTAAAATTTGCTCTGGCCTTTTGCCTCTGCCACAAACTACAGGGAGGCACTGCAGGAAACTCACCTCTCCAGTACTCCAGGAGCCTTCAGCTAGTACCTAAACTTCACATTATCCATTAATATCCCCATTTTTTCTTGTCTGCTTTGTTTTGAAGTTTAAACAGAGCTTGTCTTCACGGTATTTGTACTGTGAAGTGTTTCAAAATAAACTAATGGCCCTCTCCCAGCTTTTGCCAAAAGGAAATAACAAAGTGCCCACAAAATACATTCTCTACATTTTGCTTACTACACCAGTCCCTCATCACAACAGTTGTGCTTTCAGTGTCTCCCTTGAATAATGGCTAATCACAGCGCTGTGCTGGTGCGGGTGATGTGGTACCTTAATTTTCAGCTGGCTTTTCAGTGACCCCGAGGATGCTCTGATCTTTCCACAGACACACCTTTCTGACCTAGTCAAGCCCCCTTTTTATTAAAAATGAAAAGTAGTAAGTTTCTGAACAATTATGTGATATGACTTTAAGTAGCTCAGATTTGGGAAGAGCTCACATTTTGTAGTGCCTTTGAACCAACTTGTCCTTTGTTCAATGCCAAGCCAGGTTACCAGTGGCTGGCAACATGCCTGACCTGCTGCCCTGGTGGCCCCTGGGGCTGAGCTCCTGCCAGCCAGACCAGCTGGCCTGTGTGCTTTGGCTGAAGCTGTTTGCTCCCCGCAGCTCCAGAGCCAAGTACCTGCAGCAAATACTTTCAAACAGAGGAAAAAATCTGGCCCCCTTTCATTACCACCTCCATATTTACCAAGAAACAGACAAATAGCAAAATCCAGGCACAGTTTGCCTTGGCTGACCCTATGGAGAGTCCCTCCCTTGTCAAAGGTGAGCGTGAAGCCTCTCATGTGCCACTGTGTTAAGTGGGCTCCTAAGGAAAAGATCCAGCCCCACCATGAAGGGATGCCTTGGCAACCTCTCCCTGCATCCCTGCAGGAACTAGCACCCTACTTCTGTAGGGCTAATCCTGGACAAAGAGCTGTTCTTGCTTTGATACGAAGTACAATGGGAGCACGTGCAGGCAAGGGTTGGTGTTGGTTACCCAGTTTTCTGGTCCACAGAGGAACTGGAAGTGTTTCAGTAGGCCCTTGCCAGGCACATCTGACCTTCCTGCTGCCTGCAAAAGCATTTATCATCTCAATATCCTGTGGAGGAACGTTTGGAAAAGGAAGATAACAAGAAAGGCAAGGTTTGACAGTGGAGGAGAAACTTCCAGAGGACACTGTTTATTTATGCAAAAGCACACTACCTAATAATAAAGCTGATGCTTAGAGACAGGTCTATTTGAGAACTTTTAGTAGACTGTATCTAAATACAGCAGAGAGTGTCCTTGTAAAGATCAGAATTAGAATAGCTTGGGAATGAAAGGAGAAGATGCACCCACACCTGCCAAACAGGGTTTTACTCAGGAAGTAGCTCAGCTTTTTTTGTTTTGCACTTGAAAAATTACTTCTTATTTCCGTGTATTAATCATAAAATGCTCACGCAAATAACATCCTCAGTACTAAACAGCCTAGAACCTCAACCTTCCTCAGTTCTTCAGGCAATTAACCTAAAACACAGCTATGGTTTATCTTTGTAAAATGCATTTTGAGATGAACTTGGAAAACTCCCACAGAAAACATGAAATGATTTTCAAGTTTAGGACATGAGGACTGTTTTGGAACTTCAATTTTTACTCTGTTTAACTACACCTTCTTCTTCCTCTCATTACAAGACAAATGCTTGTGATAAGCCATCATTGGACAAAGGACACCAGTAAGTTCAAAGGCACTACAAAATGGGAGCTCTTCCCAAATCTGAGCTTCTCAAAGACACTGCAATGTATTAAAAATGGATGAATAACTTTTGCCACCTCTTTGAGATGATACTAAGTAGTATTAAGAAACTGATCCATCCTAACTACATCACAAGACTTCTTAATTACTAGTAAATGGTTTATAAAGAAAGTTCAACATGGAGTTGGATGCATCCAATTCTCCCTCTACAAAATGCAACTTCATCACATAATTGTTTAGAAACACAGTATTTTTAAACTGCCTTTTTTTTTTTAACTTAATGCTTCCTCCACCTCAAATTTATAAAACTTACTTAAGAACAATTTCTGTGTAAGGATTGAGGATGACTTAAAAGCAGTCACACTTCCTAATATTTTCATGTATTTCTATCTTACATGCAGTCAGGCTGAAAAATCTACTATTTCTGATTTGCTTAAAATGTATTTGACATCACTGATGCAAATAGTAAAAGAAAAAGCAATTTGACAGGATGTACATTAAAATGAAGTGTTCAGAACCAGCAGTTCCAGCCCCAAAAAGGAACTTCTGTGACCAAAGCCACTGACTCGTTAGATGCTTTCTTTTTCCTGCACCAAGAACTGCTTTGCCTGTTCACCATCACTGGCAGTGCAAAATTACCCTTAGCAAACCCTGGACACATGGCTCTGGACTGCAAGGTCTCTCAGAAATACTGGTTTAAATAACCTTAAAAATATCATTCCCATCTTTGGAGCCAGAGCAGTACTGAGCCTTGTTATTGCTGTGACTGCACACACAAGTTGTGTCCCACCACTCAAGTAGGAGAGCAGACATCAGAAAAGGTGGTTGGGATACCATAATGAGCTTGGCAACCAAATTCTGTATCACCAAACCACAGCCCCACATGCAGGCATACACAGTCACCCATGGAGAAAAGTGTGCTTGCCTTGCCAACCAGTATGGAAACTCAGGTAAGCTCCACTGCATCATTATCCCAGAACAGCTGTGCCTGCTCCTCCTTCCACAGAAATCGACTTCACAACATGCCATACAAGCTCTTTAACACCAGGAGTCAAAGAAAAGGCTAAACACCATGCACATCGTGGAACTGGGAGAGCATAAGCCAATTGAAAACGTGAACAGTTTTAAGCAATTTAACTGTTAGCCTGCACTTGCTATTTTTATTGCTTCTAGGCATCCTCCTAGAAACAAGTTCTTCCTGTAAGACTACAAATAAACCCAGTAGGCAATAAGTCAAAACAAACGGAATTAAAAAATAGAAGTATGACAACACGTAGCATGACAAATTTGTACCTCAGGGTCAGCCAGCAGTCATGGACACTTGGCAATAGTTCTGGGCTACTCCATTTTTGTTTGAAGTCAGTAGTCTGTGTTCAAGTCACTCCTGGCAAACAAACTCAGCCCACTCTGTGCAGGCAACTTCACAGAGACCTGTTCTTTTCACGTGAGAAGCACCCGCTGTCAGCAATCACAGCAAGAGCAAAAGGTAATCCTAAATACTTCTCTATTGACTTATTATGAACCTCACACACTCAAAAGTCCTGACTGCTTTTAGACATCTCAGGATGAAAACAGTTATTGCAATTCTTTCACGCAGCAAGCTCCAACTCAAACTGAGAATTATTCTTGTAATAAACCAGATCATCAAACATGTACAGGTAGATTTTATTTACATCCTGAAACAATTCTGCATTTTTGCATGTGCCGTCACTAAGAGATACACCTTTTGTATAAAATCTTGCATTCGGTCTTCAGAGCTTGACACAAGCTTGACACTACACAGGACCAGCAGAGCAGCTTCACTTATTCAAGCTTCTATGGACATTGAAGTTATTTACAAATAATTAAAACTTGCATTGTAGGATCATCTCAACTGCATGATTTTAGAAACAAGAATATTTTCACCAGCTTTTATAAATAAACAGTATAAAGCAGCTATATTTATATTAAAAGTTTTTTCCTTCTTACAGTACTTACATTTTAGGACTAAAATATCAGTATTTATAATAACTTCAACTATCTGTTTTCTAAAGTCTCTTTTACATTTTTTAAGTCCTTTTGTTTCCACAAATTTCCAAGCACAATCCCTGTAAAGAGCAGAATTCCTACAGTACGATTTGAAGCAAATTTCTTCCAACAGTCTTCAGGCTTGTCTATGTCCAAAGTGTAAATCTGCAAAAGCACAGTAAAACATTACAGGACTATTATTCTACAGACTCGTAAATATTAGATACATCACAAAATGACACAAAAAGGTATGTAACTTCAAAAAATTATTCTTAAATTCTAAAGTTTACCCTTACCTCCACAAGAAACAGGTATACTCTGTGCTTAAAAAAGAGTTTTTGCATAACTGGCGTCTATGTTTGACAGATTTATTCAACATACAGCAAAAAAGTCAAGGATCACATATGAACATGATTCCCAGACTGTCTCAATGAAAGAACATATAAACAGCCTGCTTACTGGTGTGTCCAGTTTGATATTTAAAAGTGTGAAAATATCTGGGCATGTCAACAAGCCTTTTTGAGATCTGCCTTTGTAGGTAGCCACCTAATCCTTCAGTGGGAACTTTAGTTAAAGACAAACCCCCCAGAACATGCCGACATCTTTCAATCCCTGCTGCAAGGTGTTGTCCCACGTTTCAGTAGAGGCAAGGCACTGGAGAGCCAGAAGTTAACCAGGCTAGATGGAAAGCACAGGAAAGTGCCAGGCCCTGCCTTGTCACACACAGCTGGTTCAGTCCAGTTGCTCTTAGTCATGTCCATTCAGTCCCTTTGCAAACAAGAACCAAGACACCTGAAACAGCAGCTAGAACCAAGGCTTGGCTTACCCAACAGAGCAGCTGTTTGCTGTGAGTCACAGCTAAAGGTAAAAAAAACCCACAAGGTGTAGCAAGAGCAAAGTTACTGAAAAATATTCCCCAAACCAAAATTTGGTGCAAATGTCTTGAGAATGATGACAAGAGGAAATGTTAAGCAAAACAAGTGAAAGGATTAATGGAAAAGTACCCCCTAAAACCTCACACCTTGCAATTCAGCCTTTGAAAAAGTTAAACCAGAACATATTCAAGTAAAAGAAGTGAAACCTTCTCCAGGAAATGAGTTTCTCTGCCATTTGTGGGCATACAGAGAAAACAGGGCTGGGTCCTGATCAAATAAACAGAAGCATTGTTCACAAGCTTCAAAGTCATGTTATCCACACCCTTAAAAACCTGTTAGCCCCTCAAACACTGTGAACTTGAAACACTGAAGTGACAAATAAAACTCAACGGCAGCCAAGCCATGAGAAATACTTTCAGAAACACAAAGAAAGTAAAAGATGTCATGTTTCTATCAGGGAACATCTTGAGAGGGATATAATTTGTCATCATCATGACCCAAATTCCTCTGTCTTATGCAAAAATTCAGTGAATTAAGGAAAACCTAGCCCACAAGCAGCTTACTCAGCTTTCTAAACTCCATTAAGCACACGATCAGAAGCCCTGAACAAGAAGATAAGCATGAGAATGTTTAAGCAGGATTAATATTAAAATAATCCCTCAAAAAGAAGCTACTCTGTGGTACACAGAACAGTGCTGCTCTCGTGACTTTGGCAGTCCACAGAGTCATGCATTCTCCATCAGTTACACTCAATAGCTCTGCACCCTCACTTATAAAAATCCTCCCTGCAGCAAACTGATTTTCATTTCAGCCAAAACTACAGTGTGAAGCCTCTCTGACAATTCAAACTGTAAATGGTCATGCAGCTGACATAGTATTCTTTCCCTCACAGATTTCCAAGCACAATCACTGTGAAAGCAGTGGCTGAGTGCCAGACTACATCACCACAGGAATTCTCTTACTCAGAGGTGCGTTTAATATCCATTTCCTGCATGAGCTCCACCCATAAAAATGTAACATAAGACTAATGTGCTTTACAAAGTCCACATTAACCACAGACTTCTCAAACGGCCAATGCTTTCAATAGTTGCAACACACAAACCTCTGCCACCACTCACTGCCATCAAGACCAACAATTGATTTTTGCGTAGGCTGATTTGTCACTATAAAACTGTGCAACACAGTTGCTAGGATTCAGAAAGAACATGGTAGCAAGATCCTATCTGCTTCCTTTACTGACAAAGCCAATTTCTTTCTTTCTGTTATTCACTAAAACTTCTGAACTAATGCAACTGCAAGACTGAACCAGATTGTTCTCTGCTAGAAGAAGAACTGTGAATTAGAACTGTCAATTACCATAAAATTATGATACTAACATCTGCTATCATAACAGCTGTATCAGAATAGTAAAATTTTTTATCTTGCAGGATATTGAGGTGGATTCTAGCAGCAGCTGCTACTGGGAGCGAGACAAAAACCATCTCCTTGAGATCACAACTTAATGTGAGGCACTTCTTTTGGTTAGGAACAGACTGAAACACAGTGCTCCACAATCTGTGGACTGAAGGTCTCTTGAAACAAAAGGCCTGCAAAAGGTACTTAAGAGAAGCAAGCTTATGGTCAGAAGATTTCAGTCCTCTTTATAGGAACTGGTTTTTTTCAAGTAAGTGGTGAACAGATGTGGGTTGAAAAGTGCTCTGATTTCTTATTAAGAACTTCCCCATGGAAAAAGTATGAATAAATCCATCAAACCTGGTGTGCTAGGTGAGCCCCTACAGCAGCCACAGCTGAGTAATACGGGAATGTCTGGTTACAGTTCATCCCTGCCACGCACAAACTCAGGAGCATGGCAAGGCTGAAGCCACTGAGCCACTGTTTTGTATCCTCCTTGAACTGTAATGCAGTTGATTTCACACCGATCATGATGTCATCCTTCTTATCCTAGAACGAAAGGATAGTTTAGCAAAAAAAAATCCACAATTCAATGTCACTTCATAAAAAGGGAGGCTTTGCTTAAATTCCCAATGCTTCTTACTAGGAACCCAATTTAAGTACATTTCTAGGCCTCTACATTAAAATTTAAATTAGAAGGCTGGTCTCAGAGCTGCTTTAGCAGCCAAGAGCTAATACCAACGTCAAATTTGTTTACACACTGCAAATGCATAAGAGTGCAAAGGACATTTTACTTCCATCTTTCTATCTGATATATAAAACATTTGCAAACAACAATGAAACACCAAAGAGCTGGGACTTCTTTGGCGCTGCTTTAGCTCAGCTGAGGCTGAAGAACTGCCACACGTTAGTTCTGCTCTTTGACAACAGTGTTGTAATTAAACACACAGACTTGTGTATTTGAACAGAGAGATGTGAAATTTCTCAGTGTTACTCTACCTGATGTGCATAAATGGTATCGTACACCAGGGTCCACAGGACTCCAGACAAGTACAAGGGTAAGCACACAGACCACTCACACGACCCTTTGATGGCAGACCAGCCAAGAAGGGCTCCCCAATTAAATGTAAGTCCTAAAAACACAAAGAGTTAAAAGAAAGAGAAAAAAGTTACAAGAATGCACATAATTAAATATTATTTGTTCATGCATCTTTTTGTACAATACCAGGATCTCTATTTTTCTATCATTTACTTTCAGGCAAGTAATAAATATAATTAGTTTGGCATTAAATACTCTGGACATACAAGGAAAAATACACATGCCACACATTTTTCCCTAATTTAAATTTGACTTCATTAGTGTAGGGAAACATTTGCACAGAAGTATTCCAGTATACTCAAACAACAGGACTAAAGTTAAAATGCCTAAATGTCAGTATAACAAAAGATATCAGCATAACTGACTGCAAAACACTACATGGCAGCCAACTGTGGTCCTTCAAGGCTAAAAATGACAATTTTGGTAAAGACACCCTCTGAAGACAGTTAGAATGTGAAAGACAGTATACATAGATATGTTTCAGTAGCTCAGCCTGAAATACAAGCATCATCAGAATCTGTACTGGAGTTATTTTAGAGGATGAAGACTGAAATGCAGGACAAAGGTCTATTTAAGAAAAGTTTTGAGATAATCCCAAATTTAAATCTCATTCTCAAATGACAAATATTTATTTTCTCGCTCCCTTTCTTCCTCCTATCACTCCATCAAAACAAAGAATTGATTTCTAACCAAAAAACCCCAAACCCACACATTAACTCATGCATGTTATAAATTAAGCTTCTCATACAACAGAGCTTTGTCTATAAGGTATTTCTATTTTGATACAGAGTTATAAAAAATCGGATTGCAAAAGTATGAATACTAATTTGTAAAACACCCCAAAAACTACATCTGAAGAAAAAATAGTAAAAATATTTCCAGCTCACCCAAAACCAGCTGTGGCCAATACGTTATTCTCTTCATCAGAGGGTAGGTGACCACAAGAGACAAAGAGGCTGCTCCCAGAACAATACTGTAAAAAGTACCAAGAGGATTATTGTTTGCCAGGCTGAAGATCACTAGATGTAGTGCAGCATTATGGGACCTGTACACAGTACTGAACTAATTAGTTTACTTTAAAATACAATCCATTACTGATAACCCCCTCCCTCTGCCCCTAACACTTTTTCTGCTGAAAATGTCTGTGCTTAACTCTGGACCCAGAATCAAATTTTAAAAACCAAAAGATCACTCATACGTCACCTGTAGTAATTCAGACACAGAAGCACACAGAGTGCCAAGCTAAGCTGTCCCCCAAGAAAAACAAAGGACTGAAAAGTGGAGATATCTCCAGCTGCCAGGGGTCTACTTGCTGTCCTTGCAACCTGAAAAACAGAAATTATGTTAACACCAAATCCAACACAGAATCACAGAACGGTTTGGATTGGAAGGGGCCTAAAAGATCATCTAGTTCCAAGCAGAGAACCTTCCACTAGACCGGGTTGCTCAGAGCCCCATCCAACATAACACATTCCAAAATATCTTTTGTAAGTAAAAGTCACACTACTGGCACGTAAGTGTGGAAATAAACAAAAACACGTCACAGAATGCATGAGATGGGGTTCCTTCAATGATTAAACACAGAAATACATCAAGGATTTCTAAGCAGCAGTGCCTATAACTGAAGCACGAAGGCTTTAAAAACTAGTGCAGAATTAAGGTTCCACTTGTATGGAATGAGGCTGATTAGAAACACTGCAGACATCTTGCATATGAATTTTATCACCTTAGGGAAAAAAAAAAAAACAGACTTAAAAAGTTGTGAGCTAACTATCCTGATTTCAAACGGCACTTCTGTGCTTAAATGCTTTAATATGATTACCATGTAAAATCTCATGAAGATGCAGAGCTCCTGAAGCACACACAGCCATTGCTAATGGTTATGCACCACCAAGCACTTCTGTGCAGGCAGAACTGAGGTCAAGCTTTGCCTAATGATCTCAGAAGGCTGTCTTGTAATGGCCTGACAGCGTTGATTTTGCTCTGAGGCCATTGAGATGTCATACTGGTAAGCAAGCAGATTCCAGGAAGGTAACTCCTCCTCCCTACCACCACAGTAGCATTTGGAGAGTTTTTCAACCAAGAATGGGAAAAACACACTGAGAGCATTGCTAGAAGAAGGGTGAATGGTCTAGTTGAGAGAGGAAGAGTGAGCAGTAAAGCTGATACAACAGAAATGATGGGAAAAGACACGTCTGAAAGTACTGGAAATTGATGATGTTATCACATTTATTTTTTTTTTTTGTACTCTAAAGCACTGCAATTTACATCCAAACAGCCTGGCAGGTTTAAATTTTAAATTAAGTTGGCTTGGAATTATGAATAAGGCCATTAAGTATGGCCTTAATAATCTTTTATTGCACGGATTCCATAAATGCAGCAGGGAAAAGAACATCAAATATTTGCATATGAGTAACTGATGGGCAATTTAAAACATTTGTTTTCTATTTTCTGGGGAGAAATGAAAGGGCCCTAGTTCTATTCTTTACATTTGTTTCTCTCTAATGGGATTTTCAGAATCCAGTCCCATCGATCTAGGGTTAATAACAATGAAAAGACAAATAATTTAATCCTAGTTGGGATACAAAGGAGTTCCGAAACTCTGTCTGGAATAATAATAAATAAATAATAAACCATACAAGGCAAACTGAAGAAAGAAACAAATATCAGAAAAAAGTTAAAATTATATGAATGGTTGCCAAAGGCAACCAATGCCAAAAAAACCCCAAATGACTGAAATTCACCTCAACATGAGGAAGAACTTTTTTACACTGAGGGTGGCAGAGCCCTGCAACAGGTTGCCCAGGGAGGCTGTGGAGTTTCCCTCTCTGGAGACATTCCAAACCCATCTGGATGTGTTCCTATGTAACCTGCTCCAGGTGAGCCTGCCTTGGCAGGAGAGTTGCACTGAATGATCTCCAGAGGTCCCTTCCAACCCTAACGGTTCTGTGATTCTGTGAAATTGTGCATATTGATGAAAATACTGTAAAATGTCTGTTTGAAGAGGTTCAAAAGCCAACTTGTTACAGAATATCATGTATGTATGAAGTGTCTTGCATATGCTTTTGCAGATTAAACATTCACTTAACATATCTGTGACCAATTCCACTGCACATTGCAACCAAAGATGGGACATTTCACTTAAAAAAAACATTTACCAAATAATAAATAACACAAAATCTAACCCCCAAACCACTATCACCAACACCAGCCAACATCCTGCTGTTGACTCAGCTTCTCACACTTGTGTTGAAGGCAGCCTTTTAAGGTACATCAAAAAAAGCCAAGGAAGCAATTTTTAAAACTTTACATCTCACCACACCACATAATGGAGAAATTAAATCACTATACTGAAAATTCCCTCATACTAATCACATCCCCACCATCAAATATGTTTAGCACATGCAGTTGTTAGTATCTTCCAAGGCCTAAACCACCCAAAGCTGCCACAAAGCCTGTACTGACTCATTGCCTTCCCAACAATACAACAGTGCTGTAGTAAGAACTCCACATGCTGGATTGGCTCATTATTCTGTCTCTTGCCAGCACCAAAACCAGAGAAACAATATAGGAACAGAAAATAGGACCAGCAAACAGTGACACATCACCAAGATACTTTTCAACACCTGACACTGGGCACTGCCTTTTGCTTATTTCCTTCTTCTGAATAAAAAGGAGATGATAAAAGAAAAATACAACACAATAGAAGGGGATTAGCTCTGGGTTGAGCATGATACTCTAAATAGTCATTCTCATGAAAAAATTAACAATACAAGGAAACACTGCTCCTGAAATTAAGGTGGAAAAAAAAGTGATTCTTAGTGCAGCAAAAAGGTGTTACTTGTTTTGTTCTGTCATGCAAAACAATGTTGAGAAACAAACTTAAGTACTACCTACAGCTGACAATTGCATGTGTTTTATCCTATATGGAGGTAAGTACTCCAGACTACTTATTACAGTCCTAGAGAGAAATGTTATACAAAATAATTTCTACTATTTTAGGAGGAAATGCAGACAAATTAATTGCATGAATCTCAGAGAGAAACATGGAGGAGATTCTGAACCTGGAGCCCTATGATTTCACTCAGCAAGGCAGCACTGGTGATGTTCACGTACTTCGGTGCCTTCAAGATCCCTGGTGCCTGGCTAAAAAAGCCCCATCTACTAAAATAGCATCTGTTCAAGTGGAGTCTTCCTCTCTGGAGACATTCCAAACCCACTTGGATGTGTTCCTGTGTAATCTGCTCCATGTGACCCTGCCTTGGCAGGAGTGTTGGACTTGATGATCTCTGAGGGCCCTTCCAACCCTAATGGTTCTGTGATTCTGTGATGCTGGAGACGAGTGGACATGTGCTCGGTTCACTGAATCACAGAATGGTTTGGGTTGGAAGGAGACCTTTAAGGATCACCTAGTTCCAACCCCCCTACCATGGGCAGGGACACCTTCCACCAGGCCAGGTGGCTCAAAGCCCCGTCCAGCCTGGCCTTGAACACCTTCAAGGATGGGGTGTCCACAACTTCTCTGGGCAACCTGTTCCAGTGCCTCATCACCCTCACAGTAAAGAATTTCTTCCCTATATCTAAGCTAAATCTACTGAACCCATTTCCGCTTGTCCTGGTGCTACACACTCTTGTAAATAATCTTGCCCCATCTTTCCGGTAAGTTCCCTTCAGGTACTGGGAGGCAGCATCGACCAGCATTGCCCACGTCTCTGCAAGCCCTCGGGGGCCCCTCTACCTTTCTGTCAAAGTCGCGATCCCACATGTCATTGATGGTGCAGCCGGCGCCCCGCATGAGCACGGCCCCCACGCCGAACAGGGACAGCATGTGCCAGTCCGGGAGGCAGCCGGGATCGGCCGCCAGCCCGATGCTCCAGGTGCATGGCAGGTACAGCAGCCACGTCCCTGCGGGGAGACAAAACCCGCGGGTGGCGTGAGCGGGGGGTGAACGGGAGGCCAGCGCGGGCACAGGGGCCCCGGCCCTCCCCGCGCTCACCGGCGGGCTGGTGCAGCCGCATGAGCCGCAGGTAGGGCTGCAGCGGGCCCGGCGCGGCGCGCACCAGCTCGGCCGCCGAGAAGCTGCGCGGCCGCGGGTGCTCGCAGGGGCGGCGGCGAGACAGCAACAGCAGCGGCGGGACTGCGGCGAGGGGCGGGCGGGCAGCGCAGAGCCTTCCGGGGACCCGGAGCCCGGCGGGGCCCCGGCACAGCCGGGACAGCAGCGCTGCCGCCATCTTGGCCCCGGCGGGCCGCCGTGACGAGGGCCCCACGCATGCGCAGCGCCCGCGGCCGGGGCTGTGGCGGGCCGGGCTCCATTGTCATCAGCGGGACATAACGTATTGGTCTCCCAAACCTTTCCACGTTATATCGTTAATGAAAAAAAAGCAAATAACATGCCCATGGCAGGAAACAGGTGATCTTTAAGGTCCCTTCTAATCCAAACCATTTTATGGATTTCCGTAGGAAATGGGGCAAAACCCGGACTGGATTTCAGCTGGAGTACGGAATGGGGCAAACCCCGGACTGGATTCAGGCCGGAGTACGGAATGGGGGAAAACCAACGCTGGATTTTTCTGGAGTACAGAACGGGGAAAGCCCGGACTAGATTTTTCTGGAGACTGGATTCCCCCCCACCACTGCCCCCCCCCAAAAAAAAAAAAAAAAAAAAAGGAAATGTTGGACTTGATGATCTCAGAGGTCCTTTCCAACCTGGTTGATTCTATGATTCTATGTGAGTGGCCTAAAATGGAATAAACTATTTTCTGGTTGCAACTGCTCTGTAAAATACAATGGTAGACTGCATAATTCATACTTTGTTCTTTGCAGAGAAAGCAAAAAGGTGTTCAAAAAAATGTTTTTTTCTTAATCTATGCTCCTTTATCTTAATCAATATTGCATTTACTCTAGTAAACTGGTGAATATTAATTTCAGCTGAATTTTTCCGTTGTCTGCTTGGAAATTATCACAGAATGGTTTGGGTTGGAAGGGACTTCAAAGATCATCTAGTTCCAAACCCTATGCTGTGGGCAGGGATGCTTCCCACTAGGCCAGATTGCTCAAAGCCCCATCCAACCTGGCCTTGAAGACTTCCAGGGGTGGGGCATGCACAACTTCTCTGGGCATCCTGTGTCAGTGCCTCACCACCCTGACAGGAAAGAATTTCCTCCTAACATCTAATCCAAACTTACCCTCTGCCCATTTAATGCCATTCCCCCTTGTCCTATCACTCCATGCCATTGTAAAAAGTCCCTTTCCATCTCTCTTGTAGCCCCCTTTAGGTACTGGACAATGCTATAAGGTCTCTCTGAAGCCTTTTGTTCTTAGCACCTGGAAAAAGGCTTTACAGGGTTGGTTTTGTTGGCACATTTCCTTTCTCACTAGCTATTGAGATGTTTTGCTTTTTGCTGTCTTGCTGTGGCTAAGAGATACACACTTTGCAGCCGACCATCTGTCTCCTTGCAGAGCCACTCTGCAGACTTGGAGAAGCCACATGTGAAGGGGATTGGAGCCACCAGCCAGCACCAGAGCCCCGGTCGGGCCCTGTGGTAATCTCTGGCCAGAAACCACACCAGCTGCAACAGGAGGCAACGGGTCCTCCTGCCCAGCCGGGCAAGTGTGGTGCTCTTGCTCTGAGTTTTAGGAGTTCACATTTTGATTTCACTGCTGACATTTTTGCTGGGGTTTTTGTCTGACTTAAATGCCAGATGAAGGGAACGAGCTGAGGTAGGTGTTTATGATGGACTTTTTATTGTCACAAAGAGCAGATGTACTTGATGAACCAGGATTGCATATAGGAGTGGGTGGCCTTTCTGTGGAAGAAAAGCATTTTCAGGGCTTGATTGCTCAGGCAGTCAGTGTCACCCCAGTTCTGAATGGAGGATGAGCTATTAAAATCCTTAAAATGTTGGTGATGAGTGCTTTTTTAAAATATGTTCTCTCCCATACTGGCTGTGCATTTCAGCTTCCCTCCTCTCCTAGGCCAGCTGGTATTTGCTTGAGCCAGTGGGATGTCACGTATCCCCTCTTCTAGGAACTACAACTTTTTGCAAACCCCACTTCCCACAGCCTCTTGCAATGTTTTTGGAAAAAGAAATGAATCATTTATGATTCAGCCAGGGGGTGGCCAGGCAGCCCCATCGTAAAGCAGGGAGAGCCCCAGCTAAACTTTGGAGCTGTTGGAAGCTGAGGGAAGCATTCTAGGGCACGGCTCACTGTTATCTCAGGACTATTGTTAAAAGGCTTCCTTTAAAGCACCATAAATCCCAGCCTGTTAACAAAGCTCCTAAATTGCAGTTTAATTGAATTTCCCCTTTCCCTGTTCTTGTTGAGGGTGAGAGAGAAGGAGAACACACCATCAACACTTCCTGTGGGATGCACTGAACTTATCTTGCTCCTGAACAAGCACTTGCTTTGATCTTCTCTGGGCTCTCCGAACACTCTGTGCATCCTGCAGGAAAACAAAAAATGCTGTCCTGGTGCCACAGATTCTCTATAAAAGGTGGAAGTGTATCCAAAACTGTCAGTGACTTGCACAGGGCTTGAGTGGTTAGATATTTGGGGCATGTTAGTGAACAAACAGTAAATATTAGAGTCTCAAAGAGGGAAACTGATATGTGTATGGTAAGTACTTAGTTAATTTTACAGTGGCTGGGCTACATGGCTTGTGACAAGCACTTAGGGAATCAGCCTGATTTTTCTAGAAAGCCTCCACGTGGGGTGTATTTACTAAGTCAGAAATTGAAACCCAAATGCATCTGCTGAGAAGGACCAGGGAGAACACTGCAGATTGAGAAAAGGATTAAAATCGAAGGTGTCATCGCTCCCTGCTGCCTCCTTGTCTGAGTCTGAATGGAAGTGTAGTAGGATGGCTGGGGCTGGGGCTTCCCCTCATGTCAGGGTCATGGCACAGAGTGCTGACCTGTGGGGAGCTGCCCCGTGGTGCAGGTGGGTTTAGCTGCTGCTGGCTTTGACTGAGAGTGCCCTGTTTAGCCCCCTGCATCAGCAGGCTGGGGCAGGGGCTGTTCTGAGCTCCACAGAGAGGTTTCGATCACCCAGAACCCCCTGACACCGCCCCTTTTACCACCACTCTGCCCACCCCCCATTGCCAAGCCTGGCTGTTAAAGCAAACAGGTCTGCATTAACCCCTTTGTCCAAAGGTTTTTCCATAAGAAAAGGGAAGAGCTCAGAGTGAAGCACTCGGAGGTGCTCTGCCTTTACTCTGGTCTGGGATATGAGAAGTACAATTTTTCTGGGTGGAAAAATGTTGGATAAATGTCTGTCCCAATGAATGCACATCATTCAGAGCTGTTCTCCCCCGAAGAGCAACAAAGTGGAGGCAGAGTTAAGGGAATAAAGAATAGACAATAAACATGTAACTTTTTTATTTTTTAAGATGAATAATTAAGTCTGGGAAAAGGAAACCTGTGCTCTGCAGGCTTGTTAAATCTGTAATCCTAACGACAGGGCACATGTCCACACCACCCCCTTCAAGTTACCTCCCACCCACTATACTTGTTTGTTGACTGCCAGTAAACCTCCAAGTGTGAGCAAGTTTAGTTTCACCATCCCCAGAGCTCTTTCTGCAGGGTCCCGGCTGGCAAAGAAGCGTGCTCTGACAGAGGCTGCTCACCAGAAGGTTGGTTCTCTTAAAGCATGGAAATGTTAATAACTTGTTAGCCTGGGAAAGTGGGATAATAGTAAGTAAAGTAAGGATTTTTTTTTTTCCTGTTTAGCACATAATTTAAATCAAACAATCTTGCAAATTCTACTTGGGGAAGGGGGGAGGCTTTTAAAAACTATGCATGAAAGCTGAATTCTGTAGCAGTTTCCTTTTCTTTGCTGCTTTCTCCTGCTGACAGAATTGTATAACTGTGTTAAAGGAATCTGACTGGTACTTTACTCTCTGTTTAAACCGGGCTGTCCTGCCACGAGGTTGGATATTGATCGCTTCTATAGGTTGCTGCCTGATCTCCCTGAGTGTTTGCTGTCCCTTCAATGGGGTATGCTATTGGTGGCAAGAGCAGCTTCATGCTGCAGTCTTAATTTTTACGGCTAAGAGATCTGTTTGCATGTTTGCAGCTAAGAGAGGAGAAAATATGGGAATAATATTCGTATACAGAATACTGTGTATTTGTAAAGGTGTAGAGGGATTCACCACTTGTTGGTAGCACGGCTGTGGATCGGCAGGGGGAAGCCCTCGAAGGCATCGCACGCTCACATTTTCCTCTGGACATACTTGGTACTGCCTCCAGCTGCATTTCCTTCCAACTCAGGACCTTCTGTGATTTCTGTGATTCACACCGGGCTTGCAGACTGGCTTGTGCTCCCAGGTGAAGGCAGGAGTGGGATTTCTGGAGAAGCATGGGTTAATCCAGAGGGTGGAGAGTAGTCCCCCTCCCCCAGCACCTCCTACTTAATTTCAGTTTCTATTCAGGTTTTTGAGCTCAGAAACTGCACAGGGAAGAGCTTAATTAGCCAGCACTGTTCTGCCTTTGCCAAGCTGCTGTTTCTAAGACATAAACCATCTGAATTTGTAGAAAAAAGACTTCTTTTAAGTCTTAATTGATGTGAGCAGGCAGTTTATCTTATCTAGAAAAACCTAGCCCCAAAGCCAGACTTTCTTTGAATTGTTATCTAAGACTGTTTTGCACTTTTTTTACTTGGGTAGGAAGACAGAAGCAGAAAGAGTAGTTATTATCATCATCACCACTATTATTGTCATTACCATAATTATTATCATTATTATTACTATTTTAGATCTGAGGCTTACTGGTTTTCAAGATTTACTTTCTTGCTTAACCACCAGAAGGCAAGGAGAGGGCATTAGACTTGGGACACAGCCTTGAGTTTCTGTCTTTTTGACTCTCTATGATAAGAAACTGGAGATATGAGTTTTCTATAGTATCTCTCTTGCGTGGAGCCTGGCTTTGGTACGAGGAAGGCTCTTCCCACAGGTTCTTCCCACATGCTTTGGCCCCATGCCAAAGCCATCTTGCGTAAAATAAGCCGAGTTCAACAACTGAAATGCCCAAGTCATTCCCTTTAGCTTAGGTTCACTGCCCAGCCTGGCTTGGCTCAAGGGAAATCAGTGAGCTGTGTCTAAGCATTAGCGAAACCTTTCTGGGGTGGAGTGGGGAGTGCCAATGGCCTGGTGCTGTTTTGAAGGCTGGATAAAGTGGTAGAAAATGCAAAAGCATTGAAAGGACACAAATGCAGGTAAGATACGGTTCTGCTTTATCACCTTCAGCAACAGCAGGAGAGCTGGGCAAAAGGCAGCCTGCTGAAGGGTGAAGGTCCACAGTTTGGTTGGAGGTTCGGACCAACCACAGGTTTTTCACTAAGTAACCTGTTTGCTGTTCCCCACCTGTCTCTTTCAGAAGAGCATCTAGGAATGGCCTCCCAGACAGTTGTGACGATCCAGCCACAGTATGGCAGGCCCGCTGCCTC